>NC_139033.1:29727625-30327625 GCF_964662115.1 Mustela nivalis | reverse complement strand
ATTAATTAATTAATTAATTAATGAGATAGAGAGCATGAGCAGTGGGAGGAGCAGAGGAAGAGGGAGAGAATCTTCAAAAGACTGCACTGGGCTTGGGGCTTGATCTCACAACCCATGAGACCATGACCTGAGCCCAAACCGAGGGGAGCGCTTTACCAACAGAGCCACATAAGCGTCCCTGGTTCATCTTTCTTAAAACTATATTCTCAGCAGCTTTTTAATTGATTTATGACTAACAAATTATTACAGACTACCTTAAAGGAAAGCCATAATTAGTAATGAGATTTTTTGGTTACAAAATAAATCACATAAAATTCAAAATAAATGTTCTCAATTTTCTTGAATATATAAAAAAAAGCTCAACATATGCTGATATTTACATAGGATTGGCGGAAAAAACAGTGTTTGTGAGTGACTGTGTGAGACATGCTTATTCTTTACATATATCTCCATTAAAATGTTCAATGCATTTTCAAGTTAGGTTAACTAAATGGAAAGTTAAGTAGAATAAAAAACACAACTGAAATTCATGGGTGAAAGCTTCAATCTTGTAAAGAGTTACGTATGTTGGAATTCCCTTAGACTACTTCCACTAAGTCAGCCAGCTTTTATGCAGCAGATGGATCACATAGACACGGATATCAGTGGAATTCTGCCATTGAATTTTGACAAAGACAAACTATTCGTCAAGGAAGACTTCATCATTAGACATTTGTGCCTTCAATTTTGGGGAAGAAAACATACTACATCTAGATTATTGAACAGTACCATTAACATGATTGATTAAATCTTAGTAACTTCTTAAACTTTTGATTTTGTGGGCACTAAATTGTGGAAAAGGCCAAGCAACACCAATTGCTACGTGATCATATGTGCTGAGTGTAAAGGTGTATTTACGTCAACTTCCTATTTCCTTTTCCCATATTTCCTTTCTTGAACCCATGAGTTTCCTGTTCTCTAAGATTTCATTTTCCCTAAAGTTAAATTCTCTAAATATTTGCAATTATGTTTTAAAAAACTTAATTGTGATGAATCTACAAATTGAACAGAGAAAAATCTTTGTTGTTTTAAAATATGACATTTTTAGTAATTGTTATTAACTTAAAAGAACAATTAAAAAAAAGTAATAGATGAAAAATTTCTTTCCTTTAACCTCATCTTCCTTCCCATATTGACAACTTAGTCTTTTAGTCAGTCCAACCTTCAGAATGTCAGTACCATATTTAACAATCCCACCAAGTTCTGTTCCTCCCAGGCAGAGGAGGAGCAGAAAGCATAACAACCACCCAAAAAGACGCTTGTTATGCTTTCTGCTAAACCTTATAAACTAATTTATGTTAAGAAAATTAAGGACCAAATAAGATCTGCCATCCAGGTGAAATTATTTTATTTCAGTTATGCCTTCTGCATATTATACTAAAGTGTATAATACTAAATTATTCTAACTATAGCTTATTATACTAAAGGTAAGGGTGGACTTATGAAGTAAATACTGTATGTAAAGGGCAATTAGAAAAGACAAAAATTACTTAGTTTTGATGCTTCAACAAGTTTGTTACTTAGTAATAAAAAACACAAATTCTCTACAACAAATTCTCTAGATGTCGGTTTTCTATATGTAAAATATATCAAGATAGTCATTTTGGAGTAAAGTGACTTCAGCATTTCTGCAAACCAACTACAAGTCTTAACTAAAAATTATTCAAATCAATTTGGCAGTGAAGCCAAATGAAAAAATAACAATGAATTTAATAACTTCTTCCTCTATCAAATAAAAATGTTACAAATCTATGTGGAATTGAGATGATAAATTAAAAATACTTACATTCAAAATTATTGCACTTTGGGAGGGTTTAATATTAATACATATTTGCTCACATATTGTGTATTTTATCTATACTATAGCAACTAACTCCTATATAGTTCAATTATTAAAATTCATTTTGGCAGAGAGGGATAGAGAATCTCAAGCAGACTCCCTAATGTGGGGCTCAATCTCAACAATCCTGAGATCATGATCTGAGCTGAAATCAAGAACTGGACACTTAACCAACTGAGCCACCCAGGCACCCCCTCCAAATGCTAATATTCTACCTAGGAACTGCTCAAGATTTCAAATTTCAGATATTGTCCTTTCCTCCTTAATTATGACTTGTTTTCTTGGTATTATTTCTCTGAACCCATTATTTTGGACACTGTCTATGGCTGGAAATGAATTTGATCTTCATTCTCTTTGCTCCCTATGATTTGGAGCCTGTTTCTCTCTCTTTTCTTTTTTTCTTTTCTTTTTGTAGTCACTTGCTTCTCTGAACCTGGCATCTTCAATTGTTCCAGTTAACAACCTCCACTTTGTAACTCAAAGTTCCTTTAAACTCCATCCTTAAAGAGCTTCACATGATATATTTCTGGAGCAAGAATGGATCTATCTAGCCAAAGACTAGAATTAAAAACCTCTTAGGGTTTGAATTTCATAATTGTCATGAATTATATAACCCTGGTGAAACATAATTTAGGTATTACCTTTTAGAGACACATACTCTGAACTTGCCTCTCATCCCTACACACCTATTAACTCAGTCAAGTTATGTAAGTAAGCTCATATAAGGGAAATAAATCAAGTCTTTGTATTTCCTATTCACTGATCTTCCCAGTAATATCATTTCTCATTAGTTTAAGTTATTCATTCTAAAGAAAGAAAAAAAATGTATCAGAATGAGAACACATTCTGATGAAGATCTCAGGAGAATTGGAGAAAGTTTCTGATAAAAGCTAAGATTTGACTATACTGAAACATGAAAGTATAGAAAACTGGAAATAGCATACATGCAATACTTGTTATACTTACCTAGATAACGTAAAGCTTTGTTTTGAACAAAACACATATTATTATTTTTATTTTAAAAAACATTGATCTAATAGCAGATGCAGGTCATTCTTACAAAAAAATAAAGTGCAAGGGCGCCTGGGTGGCTCAGTGGGTTAAAGCCTCTGCCTTCGGCTCAGGTCATGATTCCAGAGTCCTGGGATCAAGCCCCACATCGGGCTCTCGGCTCAGCCTGCTTCCTCCTCTCTCTGAATGCCTCTCTGCCTACTTGTGATCTCTGTCTGTCAAATAAATAAAACCTTTAAAAAAAATAAAAATAAAAATAAAGTGCATATGGAAATATTCGAAGTAAATATATCAAAAATGTACCTATCATCATTTAACCTGATTCACAAAATAATTTCCTGATTATCTTATATATAGAATTTATTAAATATTATCTAAGAATATGTTTTGGCAGGGATTTTTTTTTTAAGATTTTATTTATTTATTTGACAGACAGAGATCAAAGGCAGAGAGGCAGGCAGAGAGAGAGGAGGAAGCAGGCTCCCTGCTGAGCAGAGAGCCTGATGCCGGGCTCAATCTCAGGACCCTGGGATCATGACCTGAGCCGAAGGCAGAGGCTTTAACCTACTGAGCCACCCAGGCACCCCTGGCAGGGAATTTTTACGATGTCTTTTATGTGATCACCAATAACAAGATTATTATATATTCACCAGGATTATATTTTAATCTGTTATTCAAGGCTTCACATTGCTTTCTCCCCACATGAACCTATGAACTTCTCCCTCATAACTGCATCATAGAAACAAGAGGGATATAGGCAGAAGTAGGTGACTAAGAGTCAGCTGGGAGAAAGGAATAATATATTTTCCGTTCACTGAAGTTTTCTAACCCTAGAATTGATTTCACATTTTAAAGTTCACCTGAAATCAAGCAGAACCAAAACAATTTACAAATATAGAAGGCTAAGTATTTGCAAATAAGATCTATTTGCTTTGTCCATGTAGCATTCATCCAATTATTCTATCAACAGAGCTTATATACAATACCTGACAAATGTTCTTGTTTTTATATAAAATGACTTTATTTTGCCTAAAAACATGTTAGATTTTTCTTCTTTACACTGCATGTAAATAAGAGAAATAAATATCATCATTGTTATAACAGATAAATGCAGTATTTACACAGTATTTTCTACTGGGCTTGCTCTGTATTATCACTTACAATTACGATATCTAGAAGAATAACCATATCTTTAAGTTCCATCTGCTTCTACAGTTTTTTCTTTAATGTTCTCAATTTATCAAAACATAGTCAGATGAATTCCTCAATATCAAATTCAATTTAAAATTCCCCTTTCTGAGCCAAGATGCCCTTGAACAGACGAATGGATAAAGAAGATATGGTCCATATATACAATGGAGTATGATGCCTCCATCAGAAAGGATAAATACCCAACTTTTGTATCAACATGGACGGGACTGGAGGAGATTATGCAGAGTGAAATAAGTCAAGCAGAGAGAGTCAATTATCATATGACTTCACTTACTTGTGGATCATAAGGAATAACACGGACATTGGGAGAAGGAGAGAAGAGGGGAGTTGGGGGAAATCAGAGGGGGAGATGAACCATGAGACACTGGACTCTAAGAAATAAACCTGAGGGTTTTGGAGAAGAGGGAGGTGGGGAGTTGGGTGAGCCTGGTGATGGGTATTAGGGAGGGCAAGTGTTGCATGGAGCACTGGGCATGATGTATAAACAATGAATCTTGGAATACTGAAAAAATAAAATAAAGTTTAAAAAATAAATAAAGTCCCCCTTTCCCTTTGGTACAGATTACACCTGGTTCTCCAGTGGGCTGGGGACCAGAGGGTTGCTATTTTAGTCCCTTTCTCTTTTCTGGGCTTACTGTGCTGAGGCTGTGGTTGGGGAAAAAAGAAAAAGATGTTTTCTCAGTTGACTACCATTGGTAAGCTTCCTGTCCTCTCCCACAGTGGTCATGATTGCTCCTCATCTTGGCATCTCCTCTCCAACACATAGTTCTCATTTGGGCCAAGATAACTAATTTTCAACCATTTTGAGCAGGACACACTTAAAAAGAAAAATTGTATTATCCTTGCCATGTGAAATGGGGTTATTTTCTTTCAGCTCTTTCATAATCCCTTGTTCCATGTCCCAGCAGTAGCAGACATTCTAATAGTCCTGTGGATCACTAGGATTTATCCAAAGATAGATATAAGTTTTGATTTAATGAACGAGGTTGAATGTCAGTCAAATCCTCTTGGAAGGGGTAAGAAGGAACTGATGGTATCCACTCACAAATTCTGTTTCTCCAAAACATTACTTCACCTACTCTATTTTCCATCTTCCCTTTCGTTGAGTGAAGTGACACATTTAATCAAGCTTCTAAAAGTCATAGCTGGACTCTCATAGTGATTTGAACATCGATTGTGGAACTACATAACATATTGCCAATTTTCCACTAACATCGGTGCTAGGTGTTTCGATGATATCACTATCCATGTCAACTAATAGCAAGGTGAAATTAGTAGTGGTCTAATTGGAATGTCCTTGTCCCAATGTAATACTTTTCATACCTACAGCTTCATGTGGAATTTGGACAGACTATATATTGAAAACATTTGATAGAAGAGAATGATCTTGAAATCATTTTTAAAGCCATATTTGACTAGTGAGACATTTGTGCATTGATATCATATGCTTTATTGTCCAGTGAGGGGTTTTTGTTTTTTTTGGGTTTTTTGTTTTGTTTAGTTTTTTTGAATGATAGGCCTATAAAACTCTAAACAGCTTTAAAATTCACAAAAAGATATGAAATTAAAAGAAATTTCATAAGTACAATATAACAAGTAGAATGGAGTATTTTGAAAAGAAAATACTGAGAGAAACCAAAATCATACCATATTCAGTGGTTTGCTTTATTTAATCTGACTGCTATGGAAAAACAAGCAAGTATAACTACTCATTGGTTAAGTAACAACCATTTTTAAACACAAATACATACAGATATACACTGTATGTAATATAAGAATGGTTATAATCACAACATAAATGCAAACTTTTATTTTAGTATGTGTCTGGTACCTTTCAATTGTTCAATATATCACTTAAAGATATTTCTGTTGCATGCAATAAAATCTGTCTCATTATTAAAAAAGTACTTATGCCACCCAAAATAAAGGCAGAACAAATGTAAGATTTAAAAAAAAAATGGTAAAATGAGCTCTCATTCGTTTGTAGTTGTCAGATGGCTTTGTGAGAATGGGATAACGTAATCATTTCAATAGATGTAGAAAACAATGGACAAAAATCTAACATGCCTTCATGGTAAAACGCTCAACAACCTAGTTCTAAGCAATAACTTCCTCAAACTGATAATGGACATCTGTGAAAAGTTCACAGCTTACATTATACTGAATGGCAAATAACTGGAAAGCTTTCTCCTTAAGATCAGGAAAAAGACAAGGATGTTTAGTTTCCCCACTTATGTTCAACACTGCACTAGAGGTTGTAATCTGGGCAAAAATGCAAGAGAATGAAACAAAAGTTAATTGGACTGAGAAAGACAATTAAGCATATCTCTAGGAACATCTGGGTGGCTCAGTCCATAAAGCTTCTGCTTTCAACTCAGGTCATGATCCCAGGGGCCTGGGATTGAGTCCTTCATTGAGCTTTCTGCTTAGCGGGGAGCCTGCTTATCTCTTTGCCTGCTGCTTGTGCTTCCACTCTCTCTCTCTGACAAGTAAATAAAATCTTAAAAAATAATAAAAATAAAAAAATAAACATATTTCTTTTTGAAGATTACATAGTCTTTTTTATAGAAAATATTAATTCCCTAAAAAATTAATAGAGCTAATCAATGCACCAAAGTTGCAATGTATAATACACACACACAAAATTTTTCTAATAGAAATAATTGATAAATGAAATTTAAGGATTTATAAAAGGATTTTTTAAAAATTGAGTATTTAAGAATAACTTTAAAGTGAAATTTTATTGACTGAAAATAAAAATATAGTTGAAAGAAATAAAAGATCTAAATAAATGGAAAGTCACCCCATGATCATAGATTGCAAGACTTATATTGTTAATATAGAAATACTCCCCATATAGATCTACAGATTAACTGCAATACATAACAAAATACGAGGTCGATTTTATGCAGAAATTGACAAGCTGACCCTAAACTTCATATGGAAATACAAGGATTGAGAACAGTCACAATTTTGAAAAAGAAAAAAATTCAAAGACTACACTTCCTAATTTCAAAACTTACATAGTAAAAATCATTTTTTAAATAAAAACAGACACACACATGCATAAATATACTTAATAAATTATTAAGACAGTATGATAATGGCACATAGGTAAACATAAGGATCAATATAGTTTGAGCACCTCCAAATATGCCCTTATATTTACTGTCAATTAATTTTGAACAAGGATGTTTAGAACACGAAATGATGGAAAGAATCATCTTTTCAATAAATGGTAGTGGTATAACTATCTACTCATATAGAAAATAATGAAGTAGCAACCATACTTCAAACCACATACATACACAAGTTCAAAATTATAGGCATAAATGTAAGAATTAAAACTATATATATCTCAGGAGAAAATGTTGGAATAAATCCCTGTAACTGGCTTAGGCAAAGTTTTCTTAGATATGGTATAAAAGTCATAGCAATGAAAAAATAAATATATTGGAATTGTTCAAAATTAAAAATATATGCTTTGAAGAACATCATCAAAAACATAAAAAAATGCATAAAATTTGGGAAATGTCTGCAAATAATCTATGTTTCAAGGGACTTGTATTTAAAATAAAAGATTTATAATTCAATAATAAAAGATAGACAATGCAATTGAAAAGCATTATTTGTGGACAAGTGGGAAAAAGAACTAAAAACACAGTTCTCCTATGAAGACATACAATTGACAAATAATAACATGAAAAAAATCTCAATATCTTCACTGAGAGATACATAAAAATTAAAACCATGATGAGATACCACTTCAGATACATTGAAATGATTATAATTAAAACCATATTAACAAGTGTTGAGGATGTGGAGATACTGGAACCCTCATACACTGCTGGAGGGAATATAAAATGATGTAGTCACCTTGAAGAATAATCTAACAGTTTCTTAAAATTTTATCATAGAGTGTTCCTGTGATCTAATAATGACTAGTTGTTTACCTCCGGTGTATAAAAACATACGTTCACATAAAATTCCTACAGAGATGTTTGTAAGAGCATTATCCATAATGGCCCCAAAGAGAAAACAATCTAAATGCCATCAACTGATGAATGGGTTAAAAGGTAGTATATCCAGACAAAGGAATTTTATTTGGCAATAAAAAGAAATGGAATACTGATACATGCTACAACATATATAAACCTTGACAACATAATATTAAGTGAAAGAAGCCAATCATAAATCACATACTGTATGGTTCCATGTATATATATGTTCAGAATAGGAAAATCTATAGATATCCAAAGTAGATTAGTGGTCGTCTGGGCAGGATGAGAGTAAGGAGTTGTGAAGTGGTAAGGGGAAAAGGGGAATAAGGAGAGTGAGGGTTAAGAATGTTTTAAAATGAGACTCTGGTGAGATTTGAACAACCAATGAGTATACAGAAAATATACAATTAAATCAAGTGAACTGAGAGTTATATGTATGATTCTCAGTAAAATATTATAATTTTTAAAGGATATAATAATAATAATAATGGAATGAAACTGCCAGCATTTCCAGTAAGGCACTGAGAATGCATTAAGCAAATCAATGCTTAGGAGTGAGAACAAATTACTGGGACCATACTCCCACTACTTAAAATTTACTAAATTTACTATAATTAGCCTGCCTTGTATAAGTTTAATCAAAACATAGTTATCATGAGTCAGAACACAAAATATTTTAAAAGATATCAAGGTTGAGTTTCCAGTTCATCTAAGGAGCTTGAAAGTTACTACTCCTACCTAATAATACATACAAAGCTAAACAGACTAAAAAATCAACCAGTCATCTTTACATAAGAGAGAAGAGGACAAGGGTAGATTGCTGTCCATAAGACTGGAGACAGAAGAAAAAGTTCAGAGTCATGGCTTACTGGATCTTCTAGAGGTTCACAAGCAAAAACTTCCACAAGAACCAGCACCAGGGCAAGAAAACCTCAACTATAACTGACAAATTCCTGGAGGTTCAGTATGGACAAATCTGAAAGTTAAATATTCTAGAAGAACCATGTCCAAGGGATCTCCCACAATACTGTGAGATTTACCTGTAGGAGCTCAACCAGGTATCATTTAAAATATCCTCTCCTGCTTCCAGCATTGGGAGGAGAAAAGGAACTTTGGGGTTTTTGTTTGTTTGTTTTTGTTTATTTATTTGAGAGACAGCACAAAAGCGGGGAGAGTCAGAAGGAGAAGCAGACTCCCTGCTGAGCTGGAAGCCTGAAGAAGGACTTGAGAACTCCAAGATCATGACTTGAGCCAAATGCTGTAATTTAACCAACTGAGCCACCCAGATGCCCCCAAAAGTTACTATTTTTCTTAGAAAGACCTGTCCTTAGGGTAATCTAGTTAGCCAGAGCTAGGTGGTTGTCAGAGCCTAATTCACCTAGGAAAAGCTAAATACTGAGTTCAATTGGCTCTAGCCTTCAAAGTAGACAAAAATACCAAAGACTACCCATTCTTTTCCATATAAGTAGGAGAGGGGGTGACTGGGAAAAATGAAGATTACAGTGCCATGGCACAGCCTCACTAAAAGATTGAGATCTATCTAAGGATTATAGAATACTTCCCCTCCCCAAAACCTAACATGACTACAATACAACTAAAGGCCTATTTACAGCAATATCTTTTACTAAGTACACCATGCCTGATTTACACCCCCCTCAAAAGGAATATTGAAAGGGAAAAAAAATAATAATTTAGAGAGACAGAGCACACCTCAGAAACAGACATGGCAGTGGTGTTGGAATTAGAAGACCAAGAATTTAAAACAACTGTGATTACTATACTAAGAGCTCTGATGGATAGACACCATGCAAGAACAGAAGGACAAGGCAAGTAGGTGGAAATCCTAAGAAAGAGCAAAAAAGAAATGCTAGGTATTAAAAAAATAAACAAACACTACTGCAGAAATAAAAAATGCTTCTAATGGGCACATTAAGAGACTGGACAAAACTGAGAAAAAAAATTCTGAGCTAAAGGATATATCAATAGAATTCTAGGAAATGGAAAGCAAAGAAAACAAAGACTGAAAAAATAAACAAGAAGAATATCCAGGGACTATGGGACAGCTAAGGTATCACTTATGCCATCACATATATAATAGAAATACCAGAAGGCAAACAACACCAACATTGGAAACAATAAAGACAGAATTTTCACCAAATTTAATGTTAGACATCAAATAAAATCCAGGAAGCTCAGAGAAAACCAAAATGACAAAGAAAAAACAAAACTTATATTAAAAAACAACAACAATCCAGTATACCATGCATAACATTTTCAAATTACAGAATAGCAAAGATAAAAAAAGAAATCCTAAAGGAAACCAAAGTTAGACATCTTATGTAGAGAGAAACAAAGAATTACATTTGCTTTCTCCTCAGAAAAGATGCAAACAAGAAGAGCATGAGGTGAAATATTTAAAATGATAACAGTTAAACAAATCCTAGAATTCTTTAATCGGTGAAATTATCTTCCAAAAGTGAGAGCGCTACAGGGACTGAGACTAACAATAACTGAGGGAATTTGTTGTCAGTACAACTTCCTTGTAAGAAATTTAAAATATTTCTTTAGAGAGTACCAGAAATTCAGGTCTATATGTGAAAAGGAAGAACACTGAAGAAGTAATGAAGAACACTGAAGAAGTAACTAGTGAAGGTAAAGTCAAAACTTATTTTTCTAACTTAAGTGTCAAACTATGTGAGTCAAAAACTAAGATTCTGAACTGAAATAAATGAATCCACCATATTAGCCAAAGAATTCAATAGCTCTCTATCAGAAATGGACAGATCTAGTAGGCAGAAAATTAATAAGGACATAGTTGATCTCCACAACAACATCAGTGAACTGGATGTAATAGACATCAATAGACTTTATCCAACAAGAAAATGGACCTTCTTCCATTCACATGGAAATTTCACCAAGATAGACTGCATTCTGGACCATAAAATACATCTTAACAAATTTGAAAAAATAGAAACCATATACATTGTGTGCTCTTAGCCTGCAATTAAACTAAAAATAACAGAAGATAAGTAGGAAATCTCCAAATATGTGGAGATTAAATACATTGCTAAATAACACATAAAGAAGAAATCTCAAGTGAAATTTGAAAATACTTTGAACTAAATAAAAATAATTACAAAACTTATGAAAATTTGTGGGTTGCAGTGAAAGCAGGGATGTTTATACCATTACAATTTTACACTAGAAAAGAAGAAAGATCTAAAATCAATCAACTAAATTTACACCTTAGGAAACTAGAAAATAAAAATCCAAGTTAAGAAAGTAAATAGAATAGAAATCAATGAAATTGAAAACAGTAAATCAATGGAGAAAAATGAATGGAAACAAAAGCTGGTTCTAAAAAAGATCAGTAAAACTATTAAGTATCCAGGTTGACTAAAAAAAAAAAAAAAAAGAATGAGAGAGAGAGGAGGTACAAATCACTAATATCATAAGAGTGGAGACATCACTACTGATCCTATGGACATTAGAAGAACAATAAAATAACATTATGAACAACTCTATGTCCACAAATGAGAGCACTTAAATAAAATACAATTCCTTGATAGTCACAATCTGCCAAAACCCACATAAGAACAAATGGGCAATCTGAAGAGGTATATAATTATTGAAAAAATTGAAGCAATAATTAATAACCCTCTAAACAGAAAGCCCAGATGGGCTCACTGTAAATTCCACCAAATATTTAAGGTGGAAATATCAGTCCCTTACAATCTTTTTCAGAGGATAGAAGCAAAGAAAATACTTCCTAATTAATTCTATGAAGCCAGCATTACCCTCATATGAAAATCAGACACAAACATTAGAAGAAAAGTACAGAGCAAAATATCTCATGAGCATAGATGTAAAAATCTTCAACAAAATAGCCAACAAAATTCAGTAATGTATGAAATAAATAATTTAAAAAATATTACTTTCTTACTTCAAAAATTATTTTCTTCCTTCAAAAAATTAATTTCTTAAAAAATTAATTTCTTCCTTCAAAAAAAAATCACTTTCTTCCTTCAAAAAAAAAATAACAATTTTATACTGCAACCAAGTAGAATTTATCTCAGGTATGCGAGACTGGTTCAACATTTAAAAATCAATTATTCCATAGCGTCAAGAGGATAAGAAAGAAAAATTACATGAGCATATAAATAGATGCAACAAAAGGCATTTGACAAAACCAGTCAAGCTAAGGATAGAGGAAAACTTAACCAACTTGAGAAGGAATATCTACAGGAATCCTACAGTTAATACTATACTTAGTAGTGAGAAACTCCAAGCTTTCCTACTAAGATCAGAAACAAGGCAAGGATGTTCACTCTGATCAGTTTTTTTCAAAGTCATACTGGGAAGTTCTAGCTAAAGCAATAAGAAAAAGAAATATAAGAGAAGCAGATTGAGAAGAAAGAAAATTTCTTTGTGTGCAGATGACTTGATCACCTACATGGAAAATCTGAAAGAATGGACCAAAAAAATGTCTGGTGATAATAAGCAAGTATAGCAAGTTTGCAGGATACAAAGTTAATATACAAAGTTCAATCACTTTTTTTCTATATATCAGCAAGGAACAAACAAAATTTGAAATAAAACATAATGCCATTTACATTAGCATCCAAAATATTTGAAATACAGGGGAATACAATGAGTGAAACATATATATATATAAGAACTATATCAAGAAAACTACACATCTCTAATGAATGAAATCAATAAATGAAGAGATATTCCATGTTCATGGGTAGGAAAACTCAATATTATCAAAATGTCATTTATTCCCAACTTGATCTGTACATTCAACGCAATTACATTCAAAATCCTAGAAAATTATTTCTGTGGATATCAACGATTATAACATTTTTATACAGAGTATAAAATCCACAATACTCAAAACAATAGCAAGGGAAAACCACCAAATCAGAAGGCTAACACTCTCACGACTTAACTATAAAGCTACCATAATCAAAACAGTGTCATATAGCAAAGGAATAGACAAAAAGATCATTGTAACAGAATAAAAAGCCCATAAATGGACCCAAATAAATCTAGCTAACTGATCTTTAAGAAAAGGAACAAAGACAATACAATGGACAAAAGAGTCTTTTCAGCAAATGGTGCTGGAACAACTGGACATCTTATTTCAAAGGATGAATCTAGACACAGACTTTACACTTTTCACAAAAATTAACCCAATATGGACCACAAACTTATATGAAGAAGGCAAAACTATAAAAGTCCTAGAAGAACATAGAAGAAAATTTAAATGACCTTGGGTATAGTGATAACATTTTAGATACAACACCAAAGGCACAATCCTTAAATTAAATAATTTATAAGCTGGACTTCATTTAAACTAAAACCTTCTGCTATCTAAAAGGCAATGTGAAGAGAATGAGAAAATTCACAGACTGGGAGAACATTTGTTAAAAGATTCATCTAAGGACTGTTATCCAAAGGATATCTAAGGACAAAGAACTCTTAAAATCCAACAATATGAAAACAAACAACTGGACTAAAAAATAGACCTCACCAAAGGAAATATTCAGATGGTAAATAAACATTAAAAGATGCTTCACATGAATTGTCATCCAGAAAAATGGAAATTAAAACTATAAGATACAATTCCACACCCACTGGAATGGGACCACAGGCAAAACTATATAGCCACTTTAGAAGACGGTTGACACTTTCTTACAAAACTAGACATATTCTTACACTGTGACCCTGCAATCAAATTCTTTGGTATTGACCCAAAGGATCTGAAAATGTGCATATAGAGATATTTTGTAAAAGATTTTTTAATTTATTTTTTAAAAGATTTTTTAATTTATTTGACAGAGATCACAATTAGGCAGAGATACAGGCAGAGAGAGAAAGAGGGCAGCAGGCTTCCTGCTGAGCAGAGACCCCTGATGTGGGGCTTGATCCAAGGACCCTGGGATCATGACCTGAGCTGAAGGCAGAGGCTTTAACCCACTGAGCCACCCAGGCACCCCATGCACATAGATATTTATAGCATCTTTATTCATAATTGCCAAAACTTGGAAGCAACCAAGATACTCTTCAGTAGGTAAATGGATAAACAGTGGTACATCATACAATGGAATAATATTTTGCAAAATAGCAAAATAGCAAAATCTAGCAAAAATAAATGAACCATCAACCCATGGGAAGTTACGGAAGAATTTCAAAAGTGAAAAAAGTCAACCTAACAACATTGCACATTTTATGATTCCCACTATAAGACATTCTGGAAAAGGCAAAACTATGGACAGGAAAATGATCACAAATTGTCAGGGACCAGTAAAATGGGGGAATAAAAAGGAGGAACACAGAGGCTTTTTCAGTCAGTGAAACTACTATGTATAGTAATATATTGGTGGATATATGTCAGTATACATCTCTTTAAAACCATGGAATGTACAACACCAAAAGTGAACCTTAATGTAAACTAAAACTTTGAATGATTATAAGTCAATTTAGATTTATTAATTGTAAAAAATGTACCCCTCTCATGAGTGATGTTAATGGAGAAGGCTATGCATGCATTGGGACAGAGGTTGTATATACACTCTCTGTATCTTACCCTCTATTTGCTTTGAACCCTAGGATGATCTAAAAATATAAGCCCTTAATTAAACAAAGAAATAAAAGAAGACTGCTGGATGTTCCTTTCCTTTTAAAACCATAATATCTGAGAATGATTGATTTGAAGGGCTAAAATCTGCTTGCTCAATTCTTGGTAGGGTATCTTGGGACGTTAAGTATAATATGAGTAAAGTAGATTTGGGTTGATATACTTATCAGGATGCTAGATATCTGGCTCAACATCCACTCTGGAATAGCAATGTGAAATTCCCAAAATTGAAACTCAGAGTATAAAATATGAAAAGTATGAAGATGCAGTGGAAGAAAGAACTCAGACGGAGATTAAGTTACAAGTTAGAATGTGTGACTGAAGAAACTATTCTGTGGTCCTTGAATTTACCTGAATGTATAATGGGAATAAATATATGAACTGGGTGCTTTGGCTTTGACCTTTTTATAAGAAGTAACTAACACCACTCCTCCAGTTTTAACTACCCATCATAAATAGGAATCTTTTGACTTACCCGATCTTTTATAAGTTGTCAATTTTAAGCAATATTTATACAATGCATAATTGGTATAAGACAAATGTAAGATATTTCTTCTGATTATGGCAATGCATGAATTAGAAGGTTTATAAAAAATTTTTTTAGGAGTCTTGTCTGGGTAGTTTGTAAAGCATACAGCTCATGTATATTAATAATAGAATATCAAAAATTAAACAGGATATTTCCTCCAGTTACCTCAGCCGTACTTAATATAGGAAAGACTATGGAGGAAGTGAAAGAGGCCACAGAAAACTTGTATATCATTATAGTCTCGTTTAAGTTCTTCTGTTCCACAGTAATTCTGCAGTCCAGCCAGAACAATTAGCATTGTGGGTTCTTGGTATGCGTTTATTGTAATAACACAAGGATATATGAATTTGCTACCCTGTTCCCATATCTAGTAAGGCAGGACTTGAGCCTGACAAACATGAGTAGCTTGTTGGAGCAGTATACTGATGTCATGATAACGGACTCCTCAGAGAAAGAAGCCCAGAGGCGTTGAGGGCTCTAGTCATCCATATAACAAATAGAAGCTCTCTGATAAATACAATGTTAATTCAAGTCTATCTCACCCCATGAAATTCCTGGAACAACCATGGTCATTCTCCAAATTCTGAGAAATAAGTTCTCTCTCGCTGACCTGTCACTAAGTAACAATCGTAGACACTAGCAGGCTGTTCAGACTTTGAGGAAACCACATTGCTTATTTAGGAATTTTACTGATGCTTATTCCCAAGGGACAATAGGGTGCCTGAAAGTCAATGGAGGCTGAACTGACTGAAATGTAAAAAAGTCTCTTAAGAGAGCTATAGACCAATATCCTTGATGAACACAGATGCGAAAATACTCAACAAAATACTAGCCAATAGGATTCAACAGTACATTAAAAAGATTATTCACCACGACCAAGTCGGATTTATTCCAGGGCTGCAAGTGCTCCATATCACTCGGCATCAGGGAAATACAAGTCAAAACCACAATGAGATATCACCTCACACCAGTCAGAATGGCTAAAATCAACAAGTCAGGAAATGACAGATGCTGGCGAGGATGCAGAGAAAGGGGAACCCTCCTACACTGTTGGTGGGAATGCAAGCTGGTGCAGCCACTCTGGAAAACAGCATGGAGGTTCCTCAAAATGTTGAAAATAGAACTGCCCTATGACCCAGCAATTGCACTATTGGGTATTTACCCTAAAGATACAAACGTAGTGATCCAAAGGGGCACGTGCACCCGAATGTTTATAGCAGCAATGTCCACAATAGCCAAACTATGGAAAGAACCTAGATGTCCATCAACAGATGAATGGATCAAGAAGATGTGGTATATATACACAATGGAATACTATGCAGCCATCAAAAGAAATGAAATCATGCCATTTGTGACAGCATGGATGGAACTAGAGCGTATCATGCTTAGCGAAATAAGTCAAGCAGAGAAAGACAACTCTCATATGATCTCCCTGATATGAGGAAGTGGTGATGCAACATGGGGGCTTAAGTGGGTAGGAGAAGAATAAATGAAAGAAGATGGGATTGGGAGGGAGACAAACCATAAGTGACTCTTAATCTCACAAAACAAACTGAGGGTTGCTGGGGGGAGGGGGTTTGGGAGAAGGGGGTGGGATTATGGACATTGGGGAGGGTATGTGCTTTGGTGAGTGCTATGAAGTGTGTAAACCTGGTGATTCACAGACCTGTACCCCTGGGGATAAAAATATATGTTTATAAAAAATAAAAAATTATATTTAAAAAAAAAAAGGTAAGAGAAAAAAAAAAGTCTCTTAAGTTCTACAAAGGATGGTGGCTCAGGCAGTTCAGCTAGGTTCCTATGAATTGACTGTCTACACGGCATTAGTAGCACATGCAAAATGAATATATATAGCTTGGTGTTTTACACAAAATTCAAATAAAGCTACTAGCAGGAAACTCTTGGAGGTTGTAGTCAAAGGCTGCCTACGGTAGCTCCTCAGTATAGCTCAAGTGAAAAGTAACTTCCAGCTTCTTCCTGGGGGTTGGTGGCACTCCTGACACCGCCTATGTGGACAGGTTATCTCACAACTGGCACAGATAATCATGGAGGCCTCCAAGGACCACACTTCTTTCATTGCTCTATGGTCTAAAAGCCATGCATGGTTTTTCCATGTGGGACTCTGGATTGAGACGACATCATCATATGTAAATCAGCAATTTGCCACGAAGAAGCTAACTGATGAGAGGAAGAGAGGGACTTAGCAGAGTACAGACCAGTAGAGATGAATCTGCCTCAAGCCCTTGTGGGGAGTGTTTGAATAGTTGGAACCTTAGGCCATAGCCAGTGATCTCTCTGTAAAGCCAGGCAAGTGAGTCTGACCTTATAGACAATAAAACCATACTTTGGTGCACTCAGTTATGGAAATTTCTATGGGAATTTGGAATATTA
Source organism: Mustela nivalis (assembly GCF_964662115.1). Classification (NCBI taxonomy): domain Eukaryota; kingdom Metazoa; phylum Chordata; class Mammalia; order Carnivora; family Mustelidae; genus Mustela; species Mustela nivalis. The sequence continues at coordinate 30,309,959 of NC_139033.1, read as the reverse complement.
AAGTGAGTCATGAGTGTAGTCACCTTAAAACCAAGTTTCCAAGTCAGAAAGGGATTAGAATGGGAAAGTATTAGAATGGGAAAGTATTAGTTATGTAGACACAGATACAAAATACGTGGGTATGAGTGGTCAGCCAAGAGCAAGTGGTTTGAGAGAGAATACATCCCTTCTCACAACTACTGTAACCACTAATGTAATAAAAAAAACTCCCTTAATGTCAATAGGAAAAGGAAGCATTTGTAAATTACTGTAGATAAAATTCCCTGAGGACATCAACCAATAGAGAGCTAACAAATGGATTATATTTTAGCTCTACCAGAAGCCCCCAGGAGGCTGGCTGTTATTAGGTATAACTGGGATTAAGATTCATTCTATCCTAGTTTCTCTTTAGTCTGTATTAAAAGCAATCTTAAATAATGCAATTAAAAGATTTAAAAAGTGATTTCTCTATAAATTTGGATCACCTGGACATATTTCTTCTGATTAAGTTATCCACTTTAATGCTAACGATTTATGAAAATGAGCACAAAAACCCACATACTATTATGTGGAAATGCACATTTCTCACCACCATCAGAACAGCATCCTCAGTGAAATTTAGAAAGGGCAAATGAAATATTTGTCACGCAAACAGATGATGCATCAGATTAAAAGTTTGGCTTTCACAGTGTGTCCCTATGTTGAATATGGACGTAATAAATGTAATAAAGAAGAGCTTTCCTTTCTTGTATGATAAATAACAATGATAAATAACAATGTAAATATGATAAATAACAATGTAATAAAGAAGAGCTTTCCACTGAATCCCAGAAATTTTTCTGGGATTAGGAGGTAGAAATGAAGTGGTAGGAAAATGATGAAATTACATATGTTTATGGTTTTGACACATCACTACACTGTTATTTCAGTTTCCTTCATGGCGGTCTAAGGCCCAGGTTTAAATTTCTGGGTGCCCAAAGAAGGAAATATAAATGCACACAACAGAAATTTAACATTGAAATTTAACAGCACATATTTCTAACAGTACTTTAGAGTGCATGTTAAATTAGGAGTAACTACGACAAGAGCAACCACCACATGACCATTCGCTATATATGCTTAGAATTGAAAAAAACATTAAATGTAAACCTTTAATAGTTAGGATCTCAGATTTTGCAGTCAGTCCTAGATTCAAATCAGTCTTAATTTCTCTTCCCATTTGTGTCTTACTAAGCCTTGATTTATTTACAATCTGTCCCCATCTCTCAGGAATAGAAACAAAGTGTTTATGGACTAGCCAACTCCGCCAGCTCAATGAGTGACATTGGAGGATAGGCTCTGGGCTCTGGCCCTGAGCCTTTAGAAGTGACAGTTCTTCCTTATACATATGCTCCTATGGGGTCACTTCTGTTAGGGTGGTCCATACTGCAGTGTCTGTCACATGATTTTCTCATATCTGAGAGGTTATCTGGTGCTGAAATGATGTGACTCTCTCTCTCCATAGATCCTCTCTTTGCCAAGTAGTCTCTGCCTCCTCCCCCCTAACTCTAACCCACTATGGAACATGAGTTCTGTGAGATGGGACAGGGCCCACAGCTTTTTTTTTTTTTAAGATTTTATTTATTTATTTGACAGAGATTACAAGTAGGCAGAGAGGCAGTCAGAGAGAGAGGGGGAAGCAGGCTCCTGCTCATGCCTGTTGAAGTGATGTACTTGGTATGATGCCCAAAGTCCAACCCTGTAATCAGGCCATTATGTCCTTGGAGTGAGGAATTTCTGTCCACTCTTTGCATATGCTCATGTGGACATCTGTGTTCTCAAGAACCATTTAGGTATCACCAGAATTTAGTGACTTAAAGTTGTCCGCTAGCCACACCCTCTTAGTGTTCTTAAGCTCACAGAAACCTCAGAGCTTGGCAAAAGAGTTGTCAAGCTCCTGTAGCCAGAAAAAGAGAATGGTGGTGTTACATCTTGGAGTGGCCATGGGAGTTGGCCTCTTTGTTCATTCAAGTCCCAAATCCTGATCTGGGAGTCTGTCAGAAAGGAGTGCATGTAAGTAAGAGAGCAGCCAGTTGTCTCATTTGTCACCTTGGTGAGAAGGGGCCCTGTCTGGGGATCTCAGATGGCTCAGGGCTGGTGGCTAGAGGAGCTTCAGAGATAGTTGCCTTTGGTATGGAGTCTGAGAACTGTCACAGAGCAGTTCTGGGCCAAACAACTTATGCAAGAGGCATTCAAAGCAAACCAAATTCTAATAGTGGCACCTGGGGAGGCAGAGACAACTGGGAAGTCTAAAGCATCACAATGGTGACTTTTTAGGTACAGCCTTTGAGGTTGGCCAGGATGTGCTCAAAACTCTTGTCAAAGGCAGCACTGTTTCTATCTACTCCTCCAGAGAGAGTCTTGGTGAAGGGGGACAAGTCCAGAGTGAGGATCCCTGAAATGCTAGCACTGTACAGCCCCACGTGGGATGCCATCTGCCAGTATTTGCTGAGGAATCTTTGCTTTACCAGAATCTCATGCAGTCTTTGCCTCCTTCTTTTACTCTGTGGCTACCTCAGAGGACTGGGTGTGAAGCTTCTGGATAATCTATGGGTCATTTCTGTCAGCAAACCCAAATCCATTGGTTTGCCACAAGTCATTAAGAATTACTATAAAAGGAGGGCGCCTGGGTGGCTCAGTGGGTTAAGCCGCTGCCTTCGGCTCAGGTCATGATCTCAGGGTCCTGGGATCGAGTCCCGCATCGGGCTCTCTGCTCGGCAAGGAGCCTGCTTCCTCCTCTCTCTCTCTGCCTGCCTCTCTGCCTACTTGTGATCTCTCTCTGTCAAATAAATAAATAAAATCTTAAAAAAAAAAAGAATTACTATAAAAGGAAAATTAACAACTTTAACACATCTAGAACACCTCCTTGAGTGTAGAAAATACTGTTAGTAAAGATGATGATAATGATTCATGGATTTTCATCAGTATATGCACAGAATATTTAATGTATGTTTTTATTAATGTGTGTGAACACACATACCCCCAAACCAACACATGTATCAAATAATTCTTCCATAGAACAAACTGATGAGATTTGTAATTTCATCATTATTTTGCAGATAAAGTAACTGAGGCTTAGTTTACAAAAGGACATGAAGTCAGTAAGAACAGATTATATTCAAATATACATTTGTATAAAATAATATCTGCTTTTAGTTACATTTTCTCATTATTCCACCTGAAGAAATACAAAATATATGTACACACTCCTGTGCATTTAAGCCTTTTAAAAGCCTTCTGGTTGCCTATGGTGAAAGATGATGAAAGATGAAGCGAATGAAAGAGGATTTGGAAGGGAACAGCTGAAAATAAAAGGGTTTTTGCATTACAGATTACCAGATGCACAGGGAAAAAACAACTTAGCATGATTTGGAAAGAGGGCTCAACACAGAACACCTTGTTCTTAACCAAATCCTGCTACTTCTATTCATCCGGATGACAACAGGAACTTGAGTAAGCTGCAGGCTCCTCTAAGCTCTGCACCCTCTCCAATCAAAGAAAGAACATATCAACAGATAGAAACAACAAAACCTGAAGTTAGAGTCACCGCTTGGGAACTTTTATTTCTGGAAACCCTGGCCTTAACCAATCTGTGCATAGCTCTGGCTCTGGCATTGACTGAATTTGCGCACACAATACCTATACAGTCTATTCCACTCGCTTCCCTCCCCTCTCTCTGAATGACATGGAATTTTGTCTTCTTTTCTCCACCCCTCCCTCACGCTCTTTTTTCCCACATATTCCTGTGTATTTGTTGATCAGTTCTATCATACATCAGCAATACCCTTCAGTTTGTTAGATTGGGAGTTTTCAGCAAGAGCTCAATTTTTCTCTTCGCTAGGATAAAACCTTCTGGATGTTCACTTGCCATTCATTTTTCACCTTGGTATTTCTTACTATATCCGAGATATTGCTCCACAAATGGGCTATTATTTTTGTTTTTTAAGCCTCTATATTGGCTCTTGATCTGACCTTTATATGGCCCCTTGCTTGTGAATATGACTATGCTATTCCTTTGCAACATACAGAGAAAGTTTTCTGAAATGTTTCCTAACTTACAGGCTGCACATTTCACTCTTGCCTTTCCTTAAAGCCATCTATTCAAATTTTTTTCTTTTACAGCATTATTGGTAGAACAACTGAATGGGTGTAAAAAATGATATCTCATCCCTTCTTAGTACTTCGGCTATAGTTGTGGGAGCCTGGAAATAGCATTTCTGCTAGCTTATGCTGATAAATTTGAGAATCATTGACAATGTCTTTTGTCTCCAATTCCCAATAATTCCAGGTAAGATTTTGGTATAAATCTCTGGTCAGTGTCTTCTTCAAAGAGAGAGAGGCGGGGGGAAAGGTAGAGAGATTTCAGAGAGACTAGACATTTATTAAAAACCTAATATGTGTAGATCCCTAGACTCCTCACTTTTAAATATGTTCTATCATTTAGCACATTTTAAAATTCTCATTCCTATTTCTCAATCGCACTTGCTTTGCTTTTTGGTAACATTTGACAGGTTGTAACATCTCACAGAAGGAATGCCATGTCGTGTTTACTATTATGGACTCCAGAGGTAGAGTAATTTCCTCTTTGCCAGTTGAGTGACTTTGGACAGGTTACTTGAACTCTTTATGCCTTAGTTTCTCCATTCATAAAATAGTTATGACAATAGCACCTATCTAATAGGGGTGTCTGGAGCCTTCGATGAGTTGGTAAATGGAAAGTATGCAGAAGAGAGCCTGGCTCCATTGCCAGGGCTCAGTGTATATTAGCCTTTATTTTCCTTAAACTCAGTTCACATGGATTCTGAGAATTAAAATTCTGACCTCACAGTGTTGGAATTTTTATATAATAGAGTTTAGACTATGCAAAACAGATAAGTATTATTTTGTGATTTTATAGAACCATAAGAATTTGTGCTATATCATTAGGGATGCTTAAAGGTCTATAAATATCCATCTTTGTCATAGTAGTAAATTATGTTTTCATAAGTTGTCTTTTGGGTTTGGCTTGTGAGTCACATATTTTCATTATGGTTTCATCATGTATGGTCATGAGGCTTAGTGGTTGAAGGCAATGAGACTGTCTCAGTCAGTAATAACTATAGTGACTGCCGTTGCAAGATTCACGGTTGTGTAGGACTTTTTAATTGAAGTGTCTTTTTACACATATCACCTACCTTGATGCTTATAATAACCTTAAAAAAGAAAGATGGGAAAATCCCGCCCCCCCCCTTTTTATCGATAAAAGATGCCAGTCCAGGGAGGCTGATTTGTAAGAAGTCACACAAAAGAAATGGGGAGGAGCACATTTCTGTGTGGCTCAGAAGTTTTCTGAACTCTTGAGACTGACACTGTGCTTCTCCTATGGCTTTCTTTTTAATGTTTCTTTCAGGGAAGATTATTTGCATAGTGAGGTACAGTGGCACAGAGTTCAAAGCTGGCTGAACTACAGTGAGTGATCACTCTCTAACAAGAGAGATAGATATACACCATACACCCTTTTTAACAAATAAAGTTGACTGGTCTTCTACAGATTCAAATCAATGGTATGCAGAAATAAAGTCTGGTATGATGTTAGGTAAGTAAAGAAAAGTTCACCTATGCAGACTTGGTTTAAAACTTAAGAGGCAGTGTCCCCATAGGGAGGAGGGGTGTTGAGTAGATCTATTAATTTTGCTTTGTTCAAACTCTTTTTCATGATCATCCAGCTTTCTTGAACATGGTTATTGTTTTTTACAAAGTGAAATTGAATATGAAAGTTAAAAAAAAAAATCCCCTAGTGAAGTGATTCAAAGCACAAACCGTGCTGATAACAATTCAGTGGCCTCATCTCAGCATAGGAAGGAGGACATTTGCATATATATAGCATGTTTTCTGGTGGAGCTCTATTTAGAATTTTTAAAATTTGAGCCTAAATTACAAACACATTTGATGTTTGCTCATTTGGTGAGGAAGGAAAGTTATTTGTCATTTTCAGTGTTTATTTTTTTCCTACCATGTTATTGTTTATATTGTTTTACATGATCTCTGCAGAATTCTGGAGTCCCCATGGGGTGGAATATCATATTTTGAGATAAGTTGTTGTTTTTTGGTGTGGGGGAAGCAAATTGACAAGTAAAATATGATCACTGTCTTCTGATTATAGTGTGTGTGCATGTGGTATGTGTGTGCATGAGTGTGTGTGTGTAATTTTCAACACAACAAATACATTAAATTTAAAATAATGAATCTTGGGACGCCTGGATGGCTCAGTTGGTTAAGCAGCTGCCTTCGGCTCAGGTCATGATCCCAGCGTCCTGGGATCGAGTCCCACATCGGGCTCCTTGCTCAGCAGGGAGCCTGCTTCTCCCTCTGACTCTTCCTTCCACTCTGTCTGCCTGTGCTCGCTCTCACTCACTCTCTCTCTGACAAATAAATAAATAAAATCTTTAAAAAAAAAATAATGAGTCTTTTAAAAATGAAGAATATTCTCTTCAAAGACAAATATAATTAATATAATGCTAGAAAGTAAAATATTTCCTCATGATATTATTTTCCATATTGATCCCTAGGCATTATGAGTTACTTAGGCACACTGACTGTTTTGGGTCGAAATCAATTATTTTGAAGCATATAAGGATCAACAAACATTTCCCTGCTGACTTTGATTTTCCTCTCACCAGTTAGTTTTCTTATATGCTTGATGACAATAACATAACTTCATTTTCATACCATGTAGAATTAGACATAAAATTCTTTCAGTATTTATTTTCCATTTAACTTCATAAGTGTTCTTTTTTCTAACATTTTATCTAACATTTTAATTTTTAAAATGGCTTATTTTGTTAATCTCCTACAGTCTGTCTTCCTTAGTTTCTTTTTCTTTTCTTACCTCCCTTCTCCTCCCAAAGGTAAAACTGTTTAAAGTTTCAAACAATATACCAGCATCTAAGGTGAACGTGAATCTCACTTCTCTGACAAAACCTTCAATTTCATTCTAACAGCTTAAGAAATCATATATTTGAAAGACTGGTTGAATTTCATTCAGCCTGCCTTAATTCTCCTTATGAGCACTGTATGATTTCCTTGAGCAATATCTAGTGGTTAGTATGTGTGTGAGGGGAAACACCTCTTCTTGATACCATTGGTATCAAAATTGGTCAATTTACAAAATCACAATTTATGTTATAAAAATAAACACAATAAAAACACAGCATACTGAAATCTATCTCTCAAATGTTTATCTCCGCCCTATTATTTAGGTCAAGAGTACGTTAACAAGACTGTAGGAGATAAGCTCACATACTGTTGTTGAAAAATTGACCCTCCTGTCACAGGCACAAAACACTCAACAATTCTCTTAATTTTATTATCAACAATAACTTAAAGCAAAGCTTTATCCATCTCTGAGGCCAATGGAGCTTCTGATTAGCAGGTCAGTAATTGCGTTTTCCCTTCATGGAAGGATTATGTCATCTGCTGCTGCAGCCTAAGTACCTTTAAGTACAGGTCTAAACCAATTTAAATCTCTGCTGACCTATCATTTCCCATAAATTGAAATTTTTTCTTCCTTAATAGGTTCAAAATATATGTCTCTTAAAATTTTATGAAGCAAAAGTGGGGTCATAATGGGCAATCTGATCAAAGAGTTTCCTTTTGTACTGCCAATAATTGTAGAGGATTATGATGTCTAGATGCAATTTGTATGTTCATGTATGTTGGCAGATTGAATTAATGTTAAAATATTATTTAAATCATAATATTTGCTATTGAAAAACAGATTTAAGCTAGGAGGCTTGTCCAAATTTATTTTTGTTTTCCACTCATTTAAATGGCAGTTCTCAAAAATAACAGTCAACACAAAAATAAAATGTATCGCGTAGTGAGCTGATGTCTGGCAGCTAGATGACAAAACTCAGTGATTACACAGGGACCTTAATTTTGACAATTTTGCAGGGTCTTCTATAATTATTGAGATTCAAAGACTATTTTACTCAGCATGTAATGAAGTAGAAGAGCTTAACTTATTAGAGGTTAATGAAGTCTCAGGAAACATTAAAGAGTCACTGAACTCTTAAATACAGTTTATAGGTCAGGGTGTGATAGTATTTACTCTTTAAGGAAGAAATAAATAAAGTAACCTTTCTAACAAATTACTACAACACTGAAATGGTAAAAATTTAAAGTTTAAGAATAAATAATTTCTAGAAGATCCAATGACTTTCAATTTAACTTGGAACCGGTATTACAGATATGTTTTAATAATCAAATTAGCTCAGAATCATCAGACTGGAATCATCTGAAGCATTGATTTTATGTGCAGTATTATTTATAAAGGTCACTAAGAAGGAAAGCAAGCTAAAACCACCTATTTTGGCATCTCTACAAGACCCTCTGAATGCATGTAAGAGTATTTTGGGGTTTTTGGTGTGTCTGTATCTTCAGGGAAGTAAATTGTGAAATGGTCTTTATTAAAGTATCCCACAATTTACATTCCATAAATCCTGAAGTTTTAAATTGAAAATAAATGTTATTTGCTGTAATTTACATTTTTCTGACTCGATGAAAAATGAGAGTTGGCTTTATGTAGTATCATTCAATTTACAGGTCATTTTTATTTTTCTGAGTTCAAAATTTCCTAGTCACCACCCCCCCCCCAAATATTTTCATTGCTTTATTTTCTCCTTTGGCTCATATCTAAATTTTCCATCTCTTTCCATGACAGTTGAAGGAATTATGGACAGAAAAGGATTATCTCCTTCTTGCAAAATGTCCTCACCTTGATCACTGTACCTCTGACCAGCCAAAACAGCTGGCTTACTAAGATTCCTAAGTATTATTTTATGAGTTGATATCTAATACGGAATTCCCATTGTTATAATTATGATCAGTGGAAGTCCTAATAGGCAGGCTTGGGATTTATTTTGAAATGGTGTGAAGGCAGGCAGTATCATTTGCTGAGCACCAATGGCAGTTAGAGCTCTGTCGTAATATAAGGGATATTTATACCTGAGCAAACTATGACACAACTGAGCATAACGAAAGCAGAACACAGAGAGCTTACCACTACCAAGCCAGAGAGCCAATCAGTTGGCAATTATGTTCCTTATCTGGCATAAGGCCAAAACCATGTGATTGGCATGCAAAGTGAAAGGTAGTGTGTTTAGGTGTGTATGTCAGACCCTGTGGTCTGGGTCAAGGTCCTTGGGGGAAGTGAAGGAGAGATGATAAGGAACACTGAGAGAGAGAGAGACTCACTAAGTCTGGCTATGATATAGGTAAACATGATGGAACCAGATGGCATTTGTTCTTATCATTTGTCACTTTCTTTAAAACAAGCCAGTTACATTTTGATTCTACAGCCCATGAGGTTTCAGTTAAAATATCATTTGTAAGAGAAAATTATACAAGTTATTGACATAAATTTTTAAAGGGCAGCCATGCAATAAACAACTTCCTTTTAGCTCCATTTTTGTGTCCTCTTTTGAAAAATAATTTAAGAATATCATTAGCACTTTTCATATCACCCTTAAAACAAATTACACCAATTTTTGTTAGATCAGGACCATTCTCTACATAAAAAATTTATAGGCACATAAAAAGTCATCCTTCTCTGTGTTTCCCTTCATTATATTATCTACTGTCATGAGTAAATATAATGTAATGGGGTTGTAACTGTGATCCTACCTCCTGCGTTACCTTGGAAATGGTCATACTGCCATGTGTAGAAACCCTTCTACAAAATGAAGCCATATTGCTCATCAGAATTCTCTCACAACAGACATTATGAATGAAGGTGGAAGGACTGCCTTTAAGGACTCTGTGGTTAAATCTGCTCACAGGGAGCCTGTCAGACTCCTTTCAGTGTCTAGGGATGTCCTTATTAATATGATTATTTTTCTCTCTCACATATCATGGTGCTTATTCAGATAATTGTGAAACATATGCTAGATTTCCCATGATGTCCCAAATGTACAACAACAACAGAAACCCTAGTCCTTCATTTTGATGAGGCTGGCCTCACAGAAGCTATTCCAGATTTTCTTCCTGCTGCCGCATGCTAAGGGCGTTGTTTGGTAATGGAAGGAATGCATTAAATAGGAGAGAAGCATCAAGGAAAATTTCAGCCTGTCACACTGAGCTCATTTTGACCCACTACACTTTCTCTCTGCATGAGAAAGGCACTTCTCAACTAAGGAACCCCAAAAGCCCATTTAATAATTACCTCGATATATATACATTCCACTATTTACCTCTGCATGTGACCACTACCTTAAAATCATAAAGAGCTATTTCAGATTGAAAGACATATGGGACTATTCCATTAAGAAAAATATGGCAAATTTTCTCCCTGTAAGAAACTGGAGGTATTACCCAAGGCCTTCTTTTAACAGCTGTGGTTGCAGACATTACTTTTAAAGAGCACTTGGTTTCAGCTGGATATGACCAAAGGAAAATGCTTTTAAATCAAGTAACAACAGGGTATAGAAATGTTGCCATCTGATAGATCCTGAGGCACTGAAATTTTAAAACCTGGTAACATTTTCAGTGCTGATAAAAACAATCTCTTATAACCAGGTGGCAGAAAGAATTTCACATCCCAGATTGAAAATTTTAAGAGGTCAACTGTAATGTCACAGATATGAAAGGAATACAAAATTTGACCAGATTGGGATTTAGATTGTTTCTCAAATATGAATTATTTTTGGGGGCCCTGGGCGCCTCAGTCAGTTAAAAGCATCCCACTCATTTTGGCTCAGGTCGTAATCTCAGGGTCATGGGATCCAGCCACACATCAGGCTCTGTGCTCAGCATGGAGTCTGCTTGGAGTTCTCTCTCCCCCTCTCCTTGGACTCCTACCCCTGCTTGCACTCTATCTCTAAACTAAACCTTTAAAAGAAAAAATATATAAATTATTTTCAAATATTCATGCGGTGTCAGGAGCATGAATAAGCCTATTCCTCTTCCATCCTCCTTCCTGCCCTACCACATACTCAAAATATGAGATTCAAAAAAATGGGAAAAATTATGTATGCATATTCGTCTGCTGTGTTAACTATACTAGTCAGTATGTGCTTGGTTGATTTTTGTGTCAGTGAAAGTGATGTTGAATTCTACAATGTATAAAACTTTTGTTAGATCTATTTAATATCACATGTCATCTTGAGGCACTGGTTAAATCAAATTCCTTCAGGAATTTGTTCCATGGCACTTATCTGCACAATATCTAATCTCAAATACCACTGCTATCCTGACTTGTCTGTTGGTTCACTTCCCAAATATGTTTGAAATGGAAACAGATAGTGATATAATTATTCTACAGATATTTGTGAATAAATTCTTTCATAAATCATCTCAGTCCTAAATAAAATGAGATTGCCTGCTCCATGAGCCCAGAAGACCCGATCATTATAGCTTCTCTTAGCTGATTGGGAGGAGGTCCACTCACTTGTACCATGGATGGAGTCCACGTCAGCCTTCTCTGTGCCATGCTGTTCAACAATACTTAGTAAAACTTCCCACAACTATGTCAGATACAGGAGCATTGTTCCTGATTGAGCTCTGCCAAGTATAGCTATGCAGCAGCGAAGGTGAAGAAAGGATTGATCAAAAATGAAGAGGCGTATAGAGTTTCAGTTTTGCAAAGATGGAAAAGTGCTAGAAATGTGTTGCACAACCAAGTACAGTTAACACTACTGCACTGTTGAAAACAGTGGACATAGTAAATGGGATGTGTTTTTTACCACAATAAAATGAGTACCAAAAGAACACAGACTTGTACAGACAGAAAGGCTGAGCTATAAATTATCATTCACAGGTGGTATTATGAATGTGTTCCCCCAAAACCCACACCTCAGAAAGTCTATATGGGAAGGTCTTTAAAGAAGAGGAAATTTGAGCACACAGTTGGGATCGATGCGTTTGTGAGGACACAGTGAGAAGGGGGCTCTCTGCAAGCCAAGGAGAGAGGACTCAGAAGAAATCAAGCCAACTGACACTCTGCTTGGATTTCTAGGCTTCCAAGAAATCTAACCTTGAATTTCTAGCCTTATGATTAAAGAAGAATTTATTCCTGTAAACACACAAAAACAAACCAACAAATAAAGATTATATTCTCAGATGTTACTGACTCTCATTTAGTAAATAATGTGCCATTAATCAAGCACTGTTCTCCACCTTTATTAACCCACATCATAGTCCTAGGAAGTAGGTACACATTTTCTTATACAACTGCACAATATAGAAGTGGGGAGGGTTTGTGTATTCAACTATAAAATATAAGTTATTGGCTTATAAACTTTTTTTAAATTGTGTTATGTTAGTCACCATACATCATTAGTTTTTGTTGTAGTGTTCCATGATTCATTATTTGTGTATAACACCCAGTGCTCCATGTGATCCGTGCCCTCCTTAATACCCATCACCAGCTCACCCTTCCCTTCACCCCCTTCCTTCCAAAACCCTCTGTTTGCTTCCCAGAGTCCATAGTCTCTCACAGTCCATCTTCCACTCTGATTCTTCCCCCTTCATTTTTCCCTTCTCCTAATGTCCTCCATGCTATTCCTTATGTTCCATAAATAACTGAAACCTTAGGATAATTGACTTTCTTTGTTTGACCTATTTCATTTAGCAGAATCTCCTCCAGTCGCATTCATGTTGATTTGAAAGCTGGGTGTTTATTCTTTCTGATGGCTGAGTAATATAAACCTTTAAATGCTTCTATAAAAAAGGTGGAAAATTTTAAAGATTATATGTAACACAAGATACATATATGTTAACATAATATTTCATATATAAATGGAGAAACCAAAAAATTATGTTTTCTCCTTTAATTGGTCCCATCAGCTGAAGTTCTCTGATTATTTATGGTACATTTGAATAAGACACCAGTATAAGCAACTGCAATATGTTACTTCTCTAGCTATTTCTGTAATCAGTAACTTCCAGTGAATTAGGAAACAGGGTGATTCATCTGACCTTTTAAGCTCTAATTGCAAGAAGTTTTTGCAGACTGTTGAACTTGTACGAACCCCTTTGTGGGACCTGCCTTTTGAATCTTCTTTGTTTTAATGACCTACACTGTCACTTAGAACTTGTGAGCTGTGATAACAAGTGTAATAGAAAACAAAGTGCTTACCAAACTTGGGTATGTTCTGAGGTATTTCTTTATATTTTTTAAACAAAAACTTATTCTTAAGAACTGAAATTTTCTAAATTGTTTAAGAATCAGCAATGAATAATAAGATAAATGAAATACAATTTCACAAGGAAAGATGGTGGCTATAAATTTTTCATTTGCCCGTTTTTTCCTTTTTCACTCATCTCCTAAAAAATTCTGCTGATCCTCGGTATTTTTGCCTTGTACATCATCTTTAAGTGTTCTTTTCATCCTAGTATATCTTGTATACATTAAGTTAGTGAGAGACCATTTGGTTACAAGTGGTGGGCATGCTGTCAAGATGGTTCAGTCACAGGAAGGGTGATGAAGATTATGGGAATATCTCTCGGAAATTCAGAAAAAGCTGGATTTTTCTTTCAAGAATTAAAGTAGACCAATTGCTTACTATACCCATGTAGGTACCTCCACAGATAATTTTGGAATTTAAGAAACCTCTATCCTCTGTACCTGCCCAGTTTGTCCATCTAAATAATCATTCCAGCTATAAATAAATCAAAGCTATTTAAGGCATAAAAATATTTTATTCAGGGAATAATTATATTAAATATTTTACCATTCAGTTCCAAAGGGGAAAATGAGATTTGCAGGAAATAAAGTTTTAGTAAAGACTTAGTGTGGGCCACCTGGGTGGCTCAATGGGTTAAAGCCTCTGCCTTTGGCTCAGGTCATGATCCCAGGGTTCTGGGATGGAGCCCCCATCCCGCATCATCGGGCTCTTTGCTCTGCAGGGGGCCTGCTTCCTCCTCTCTCTGCCTGCCTCTCTGCCTACTTGTGATTTCTGTCTGTCAAATAAATAAATAAAATCATTAAAAAAAAGACTTAGTGTGAATAAAAAGTTACCAGAAAAGTCATAGCCCAGAAAAAAAAATATAATATTCATACCTCACTTCTATTTACAGAGATTATGAAAAGAAAATGATAAATAAATTAGTACATATACATGAAAAGTTAAAGGAAAAAAATATAATTTGAGGTTTTTTTTAATATCACTTATGTCTATAAGCATAGAAATTTGGGGTAGAGGCCTATTTTTAGGATAAACTGTGTAAGTAGCCATCTTGTTTTGAAATAGGAAGAATAAAGTTTGGTTTGTTCTTGATGGCAAAGTTGAAGGCAATTGGTGTTCATTGCTCCAAAGAACAGAAATGGATTTTTTTCCCTTGTAGGATTTGAAGGAAAAAAAAAAAAATTTTTTTTTGTAAAAGAAAAAAAAAAATCTATATTTATTTATTTATTTCTAGAAGAAACCATGGACCTAGGAAAACTGTCTCTTAAAAGAATCAAGCAAAGGCCATAGCCACTTGGTGGCAGACAGACATCACTAGAGAGGTTCTCAAATCATCAGCAAGATCCCTTAGACACAATAGCCTTGGAAGAGCCGTGAGCTGAAGACAAAGATATGTCTTCACTTGGGAAGAAGCAGAAGAGTCCAGAAACTATAAAAGGCCTCAGGTTTTAAAGTGATATTCTACAGTTAAGTCACATACAACATTTACGAACCAGAGAAAAAATTAAGGACCAAGAGAATTGAAATTCCTCCACCATTATGATCCCATGGAAAAAATTGCATCACAAAATTTTCCACAACAACATATTTAACTAAAAACATGAAACTTAAAAAACAACAAGTTACCCCCCCCTCCAAACAACAACAACAACAAAAGTTAAAACACCTTGAGGTATTGGGAAGACTATTATTAAACCAGTGATCTGACAATACTATTTCCTGGGTTACATTTCATCTATTTCATTTCTCTTGTTTTTGCAAAGTCACTGTACTTCTTACTTTGAGATTTGGGTGTTTTTTGCAAGAATGAGGATAGATGAGTTTATAAACATTTTTTTTTCTATAAATTTTTTTCAGGAAAAGGACCCCCAGAGCCCAAGAGTAGATACTTCTTGAATGTGCATGGACATGGACTCTGTTGGCACAATGGGAAGACAGTGGCAACCCTAGAGCCAAACCTTTCAGAGACCCTTTAAGATCACTAGCTGCAGTGAGCACAGAGGTCTGACAGCCCCAGAGCATCCACACCAGAGATTCTCCCACCCCCCAGGCTCCCAAACAATGACAGAGTACTACTACTGCACAGGTATGAGTACTGACCCATTCCTGTAGGAGGCACGATCCTCCAGGGGAAGCTTGGTTTTAACCACTGCATGTTAGACTGGAAGAATTTTTCTTAGAGTAGTCCTTAAGTCCAATATTTTCTGGCCCAATCCTCCCTGCTCCCTCTCATTTCACAGATAGCAGAACTGCATCACTGCCAAAAGCTCTCCATGCCTACTTCTGATTCTTCCCCTTTATTCTTTGTAGACCTCTTTTTTTCCCCAGTAAATCTCTAACGTGTTTAATTCCATCCTAATGTTTGCTTCTTAGAGGAGCAAAAAGAGATCTATTTTCCCAGGAATATTTTAATACTTGAGTTTTAGTACTTTTTTCTGATCTCTCTCTGGGAACAGACCACCTTCTGCTCTTAGGGTTTTCAAATCTCTGGAGTTTCTGTCACAAGGATTCTTGGTCAAGATATAGTTGGGGTATCATATAGGAGCTTTTCTTAAGAACCAAACCTTTACAGAGGCTTTTTCTCCACCTTACCCTCAGTCCTAATAATTTTTTTTAGAAATTATATGAATCAGAATAGGCTATGTATAATAGCCTACAGGGCCTTAAAACTGAAAATAATTTGTTTTGTATTCTAAACATTCACTATAGTAGATAGGGGATAAGCTTCTATAAGTTGCTCAAAGAGGCTGAATAACATCCCAAGAGTCTCCTAAACGGTGTAATCTGAAAACATTCCTCAGTTGCCGAGAGAGGAAGAGAGAGTTAGAAGTCCAAAATTTTTTAATGTTCAAGTTCATGAATGGCACATTTCAGCTGATTAATGACACATGCCATTTCATTTCAGAGAATATTGGATGGAATGAGGCCCTTGGTCATGCCTAACTGAACTAGAAAAGGTAGTAAGCAGCTGGAATGTTTGTTGAACACTGCTGTCATTTCTGAAGAACTTAATAGTGCTAAACAGATGCTTTTGAAAAAGAAAGCCTGTAGCTATATTTTTATGCTGTTAAAAATACTTTTCTGGTGAAAAATATGCTTAGCTACTTGAATCACAGGAACGATGAAGGATACCAAAGAAAACAATAAAAAAAATTTTGGGTAAGTCTTAAATTGTAAACCAGTATATACATAATAGGATATTATACTGGAATATGTAACTAAGATACTAAGGGATAATAGACATCTGATAACAAAGTGTGTGAGAAAAGAGTTAGATCACCCTAGAGATCTTGAAAAAAGGTAAAAACATAAAACTGTTTACATGACTTCACACACTTTACTTCTATTAAGGGTAAAATGTTTTATAGGATGTGATCTTAGAGATAGCTGGGTTATGATTCCCAGTATCGTCAAAGTGGGATGAAGTTTGGGGTGAGGAGTGTGTTTCACTTTACCTCAAGTGAATGGAAAGTGTCTTCAACTTAAAGAATTTAATATTTCTCTTTATTTAGGATATTGGTACGATGGCCCCCTGACTCATGCCCACAGAATGCTACTGGTAAGGGCGCCTAGGTGGCTCAGTGGGGTAAGCCTCTGCCTTTGGCTCAGGTCATGATCTCAGGGTCCTGGGATCAAGTCCTCCATTAGGCTCTCTGCTCCACATTCCCCTGCTTGCCTCTCTGCTTACTTGTGATCTCTGTCAAATAAATAAAGAAAATCTTAAAAAAAAAATGCTACAGGTGAGAACTAAGTTTCTAAGTACTTGGCAATGGAGTAAGTCAGGCTAGATGCAGTAAGCAGATGGGACATTACAGTCAACTCCTCTGAGGTGTGTATTCTATGTGCACAGTAAGAAAGTTAAGCATGGATATTTAGTTGACCAAAGGGGTGGACTATTTGTTGTTCTCCAGTATCCTTCTTCCTTCTATTAGAACTTCCATCTAGGCACATATCCAACCAAAATAAAGACTACATTTCCAAGCACCCTTGTAGCTTGATGTAATCATATGTCTAAGTTCTGGTTAACATAAAGGATGCAAGTGGAAAGAAGTATGGGCCAACTTCCTTAAGAGTTGGTGCATAGGAGATGACATCTTCTCGCCTCTCACCATTACTGAAATCATTGGGCTATAATTTTAAGTCAATAATGTCCCTTTATTTCTCATGCCATATTTGTATGGAATCAATAATTTAGATATTTGTGTGCATCCTAAGGAGAAAGAGAGCTGAAGCAGCCTAACGTTTCTGTCTGAATCTCAGAGTACTACACACATATTTTTGAATATCTCACAGGGGTGCTGAAGGTATGAATACAAATCCACAGAAGAGCATCATAAACACGAGAGGGCAGGCTTTAAGAAAAAAAAAAAAAAAAAACACAGGAATAGGTGGGATAGAGAAATTTCAGAGGCGTCTAGCAGTAATATAACCTGCCATGATCTGAACATGTTCCCAAAATTTATTTGTTGAAACCTAACCCCCAAGGTGTTATGAGTGGAATCAGTATCCTTATAAAAGATGCCTGCGATAGCTCCCTCAGTCCCTTCTGCTATGTAAGGAAACAAGGAAAAGTCTGCAGCTTGGAAGAGGGCCCTCACCTGATCATAGTGATATTCTGATCTCAGACTTCCAGTCTCCAGAACTGAGAGAGACAAATTTCTGTTGTTTATAAGCTACACGATCTATGGTATTTTGTTATCACAGCCCAAACAGACTTAGTCCTTTGCCAAAGACTAAAGAGTAGGTGAAGAAGTATATCTCAAGCTCATGCCACACTACCTGATGTAGGTCCTACCCCAGTGCCTTGATGCTACACGAAATGATAAGGATAAAGTGATAACATATTTACTAAACAAAGGAGAATTCTGAAATGACTAAATTTAACTAGGAACTGAAAACCAAATAAGTTCAGTACACAAGCTTTTTATTTTTAAACCTGATTTATTTTTTATTATTTATTTTTATTTTATTTTATTTTATTGCCCCATGATTTTTGTTCACTGTTCTAGGAAAACTGAATTGTCTATGTACGGAGAAATCAAATTGAACCTCCTATTCAGAATGACCTCAGAAGGGAAATCGTTTCTTAAAATGGCAACTATTAAATTGAAACATGACCTTGATTGGATTGTGGATCATTTGGTGAGTCAGCCAGGTTACCTGAACTTATAATTCAAATAGAAAGCAGGAACTGAATTCTCAGACAGTGAAAAATGGTATCAAATTGGCTGTGATCCTCCAATAAGTAAGGATGGGAAAAGTGATGGATTTTTCTGAAATTCAATCAATGGGATATTATACATATATCAAATCCAAGAATTTCTAATGCATTCTACCTTCAAAATCCTTTTTTGGGAAAGAGGGGCAAGAACTGTTCTACAAAGGCAACATATGGCAATTAAATTCATTTTTTCCCAATTATCTGGATTGGTTTTACTTTCTGAAGTGTAGTTTTCAAGTAAGTTTATTTTTCTTGAATAATAATTTGGCTGACATAACTCCATGTATTAAAAACACAGATCTAATTGCCATGTTGAATCTTTGTCTTGACTTCTGTCTTTTTGAGACCAAATCCAATTTTACGTTTGATTTTTAGAAGTCTTTATGACTCTAGGATCACTGTAGTTTTTCCTCCAGAGACTTAAAGTTTGTTCTAAATTCTATAGCAAACAAAATTAAAGCCCACTGAATTCAAATATTTTTATATGTTAAAACAATGTATGTATTTCTATTTCAAGGCAGAGCATTAGAACAGGCTCCTGAAAGAAAAAAAAAAACACTCTTTTTAAAGAGTGATCTCTAATTTAATTATAAATATAAATATGATCATTAATATTACTGAAATACCTGGTTAAATAATTTTTCTCAACTATGTTCAATTTTCTGTTAGGTATGAACTATTCAAAATTGTTGTTACATTCTAGAAGCTTAAATTAATTTCTCTAATCGAATGTGGTCACAAAAAAGGAAATACAAAAACCATTTTATTGCAATTATAATGCATTTAATTAATAAATGATTAAAGACTGTTTCCATCTTGATGACTGATAGAAAAAAAACTATAAAATGGATTTTACAAAATATATTTCCTGTGTTAATATGCTAGCATATATATTTAATAGATGACTCATATTAATATATTAAAACTAAAATATGTTATATGCATGGGTTATTAGTTTACTTTTAATCTTGTGTTTACTTTGTGTAACTAGAAATATTTAAAGTACCTTTTTTGAACTATCACATTACTTCTTCAGTATTCTATGTTCACTTCTAACATAAAGTGAATAGATTTGGGGCATTGAAGTATGCCTTAAACTATATGGTTTTTAAAAAGAACTGTAATTGCAGCTGACTAATAGATGATAGAAATAGATGTGTACATCTGTGTTCTATAAAAGTCACAACTCTACATATATTTTCAAAACAAAAAATGTGTTATACAATGTCTTTTACAAAGATTTAAAAAGATATTTTGAAGGCCTTTTAAAAAATGTTTCAGAATGTCACTTTTTTGGCAAGGCGGAAGGTGACATACATCTGAGGAAATTGAATGAAAATTATTTTGCCAGTTTTCCTATCTACCTTGTTGAAAAATTTTACTCTTTTCCCTGCCATATCTATGAATACTGACTAAGTATCTAGAATTTTGACTGCACTTTTCATTGCATGTTTAAAGAACCTACCTTACTCAGAGTGCAAAATCCATGAAATAATCTCCACGATGATTATGATAAATTTAAACTTTAGCAGTAAAACTTAAAAACAGTTTGATCACACATGGGGTTAGATAAATCTATTGTTAGTGCCATCTATAGTTCCCAGGAATGGGACTGATTTCTTTGTTCGCACCACCACCATTTACTGAACACTTGTTTGGATCCCAAAGGAAATAAAAGATATGTGGTCTAAGTCACACAGAGCAGTGGATAAAGCTCACAAAACAGATACATTTAGACTGTCTTCTCCCTAGCAGTAGGAGACAAGATAATAAAGAAGTCATATTCCATGTATATTTCTTGGGCATGCCAATAATGTTTTTCTTCTCATAGTTTTATTAGATAAATTTTATCTAATCTAATCTAATCTAATTTATCTGGTCAGAGTAGAGGGTTCTCGGGAAATCCTTAGAAGCGATTACGGACATGTAACAGGTTGGGTTCTCTGGGAAGCTATTTCAGGCATGAGGTGAGGATATAGGGAGTGCTTTAGTAGCAAACCCTGTGAAAGGGGGAAAAGGAGAAAGCAGGGAAGGACGGGGGAGAAGCAGGCTGGGGTGTCAGCCCAACTACTGACTCAATAGAGCCCCCGCTCCACTCGCCATTGGGTGTTCTGGAGTTAACATGGCCTTGCACAGTTGTCCAGCACTACCAAGTCTTCAGGACTCATCCCTGCTCTCAACCATATAGATTAGTGATGGGATGTGGGCCACTCAGAGAACTTTGGTGAGATGGAAGTTTGCAACTGAAGGCAAGTAAGTATAGAGAAAGCTGAAAGTAAGACAAATAGATTAAGGCTGCCTTAGCTGCTGGGGAAACAAAACTTCACTAGAGGGGGATCTGGGAGTGGGAGGCGCGGCATATCTCAGCATCTCCGTAGACCGTAATTGCTAAGCCTTCTCTTTGAGAATCCAATAGCTCTGAGGTATGAGTATCTCAAATTCACCATTTTTTTCTTTTCTTCTTACACATTGGAAGGTCAGTGCCAATCCAATACCAGTTTTCATTGTCAGGTGACTCTTTCAGGCTTTGTTTTGAATTGTAAGTTTAACTGATCCAGCTGACTTACCATGTGATCCACAGCTCAAGATTATGGTTATAATTTTATTAATTACAGTTGTGATGCTCTATGCTATTCCCAAGGAAACAAATAAAATGATTTGTTTTGTTTGTTTTAGGCAGAGGTAATCAAGGAAACTTACATAAGCCACATTATTTTATCATCAGAATAGGTTAAAGAGAAGGTGCCTATTTTGCCTTGTGAAAGTATATATGAATATGATGGGATTAACATTCATATATATTGTTTCCCTCTGTGTAGATAGAAATTAATAAGAGTCTATGATCTATTTTTCATTAAGAGTCTTATTGCAATTTCTAGATCTATTGCTTTTTATCGAATTGTAGTTTACCAAACTTTTTATCATTCATGAAATACATTACTTGACCTCTTTGCCAATTTAATAGTTTTAAAGACTGTGCATATTAATAAATATACATTTAAATACAATCTAAACTTTTTTAAGTATTTTTATAGATATGTTTCCATAGGGATTAAAAAGAGCTTGATAGTTTTGACAATAAATTACTTAACAGGAAAACGGTTTTAAAAATTAGTTGTTTTGTCCTTCTAATCCTAGAAGCAATATTTTATGTTTTGATGGTTCTTGCTGCTTCCTGTTTTAATAAACTTATTGCGAAATTACCATTTCCTGATTTTAGAGTATTAATAGATATGTATAAAATAGATATTTATAAAAAAATTGGGGCTCAGAGAAGAGTGTTTTATCATTCAATTTTAGTAATGGTAATTTATTTTCCCTAATATATTTTTCCCTTTATATATATATATATATTTTTTTTTTAATTTTTAATTTTTTCCTTAATATATTTTAAATGTCCTCTGTATCATCTCATGCATTTTCAGAGAGCATCTGCTTGTTCTCTTCCACAGTCGTGCTGTGTATGAAGTACTTCTCTTGAGAGAAACACGTGATTAATTGATTTCACCTTCTCGACTATGACTCACAGTATCATCTCCTGATATGGCTCACTCCCACTTGATAGTCATACTGATCCGAAATTCTTTTAAACATCTTTTGCATAGATATTGAATGAAGGCAGCTTAGTTTTCAAAAATTCATGGCAGCTGCTTGTTTCAAAGTGTTGTACAATCTAAGAAAAAGTGTTAAAGATAAAACATACTAGTTTTGTTCTTTTAAATAGGAATAATTTGCATAGTTTAAAAAGATCCTATTACTCACAATAGATTTTTCGTATTCTAAACCTAAAACATATTCAGGGTATGTCCTGAGACTTGAAAAACTTCTTTCAAATAACTTCCTTAGTCTTTTTCTAAGAACTTCTATAACTTTGTTTATGATCCTTTTTGAAATTCTTTTTAGAGATAAGTTTCATTGCTTTATTAATATAAAATACATTAATCATTTATTAAAATCCTTTATAGAGAAGTAAAGAAGTTCATTATCTTTTCCCAAACACTTTTTTTTAAGTTCTTTCCTCATGTATTTCATTTTCTTATGTATTTGTACATATCTTTATTTATATAGCAATGTATGTATATTTACTTTATTTTCACTTTCTTAAATTGAATGAAACCATACATATTGTTTATAACGTACTTGTTACAATCATCTGTTTTCTCTGTCAAAACACAGAGACATACCTCATTTTAATGGTTTCACAAAATTTTCACTAGGGACATAGAAAAAATGTTAATGATAATTTTATTGATGAATTCCCCCAAGAACTCAAAATGGCTAAACCTGTTTGTAAACCACCTAATGGCATGGGTGCCCTTTTCCCCTCAAATCTCTAACCACATTTAAGGTTTTTCCCCCAATATATGTTTTTTAAGTTGTCTTTTGCTTTGTTTTTGTATTTTAATTTACGTGTTAGTGGAATTTAGCATTTAAAAATATTTCTGTTCGGGGCGCCTGGGTGGCTCAGTTGGTTAAGCCGCTGCCTTCGGCTCAGGTCATGATCTCAGGGTTCCTGGATGGAGTCCCGCATCAGGCTTTCTGCTCAGCAGGGAGCCTGCTTCCCTCTCTCTCTTTCTCTCTGCCTGCCTCTCCGTCTACTTGTGATCTCTCTCTGTCAAATAAATAAATAAAATCTTTAAAAAATATATATATATTTCTGTTCACTGTTTTATTTCCTCTGTGAATTTCCTGGTTATATATATATGACTATTTTAAAAATTATATGATTCTTCATAGATTCTGTACATTAAAGCATATTTATATCATAAAAATCTTCAATAGTCTATAACATATCATGTTACTTCATGTATTTCATTAAATATGTATTTGAAATAAATGTAAGTCTCTAAGTGTTGTGCTTTACAGTGTTCATTTTATGTCATATTTAGAAAGTCTTCCAGAAAACTTTTCCATAATGACTTAAAATGCCATTCTTAATTACATACTAAATTTCTCAATATACATTGCTCTTTTTCTCAACTATTCTGCTCTGTTTTAGTTGGTGATTCTTGTCCTAATGAAATACAGTCCAAATTACCTTTCTTGTTAATATTTTGCTTTAAAGAAAAAAATTATAAATACATGAACATAAAAAAAAGATTAAAGAGATGTTATCCTTTACATAAAGCAAAAGATGTGCATAAAAATATGTAGTGAACAGGTATATATTAAAACTAGACCTCTACATTGTCAAAGTCAAGTTTGGTAGAATATAGATAAGACTTTTGCACTATACCTACCAAATTTAATGGTTTTGAAAGTATTATGTGAGGGAATTAATAATGTTGGTAAAGAGTATGGTTTTTAAATCTGTAAATATAGATGTGATTTCTTCTGGTTAGCAAGTCATGTTTTTCCAGTAATTGACTGACAGACATTTGACTATAAGCAAGAATTCTGAATATCCAAATAGTTGTTGATAGTTTTGTCTTTGGCTTATATTGTTTTTCAGTAATTTGCAAAAAACAAAAACAAAAAACAATTCCTATTTACATTTACTTAGCAGTGAGTTTCACTTTGGCTTAATATATTTGTTGGATTTTTTTTATTATTTGGTTTTAAAACAAGTGAAAAAGTTGAACAGAAAACTTTTAGCAAACCTACTTGTAAAATTCTCCTCCTATAAAATGGTGAACTCATGATGATATAAACTTTAACTTGAAAAGGGGGCATATGTAGAGAAGAAAAATGGGTCAAAAAACAGGAATAAGAATGAAAATGTAGGGGCGCCTGGGTGGCTCAGTGGGTTAAAGCCTCTGCCTTCTGCTCGGGTCATGATCCCAGTGTCCTGGGATCGAGCCCCACATCTAGCTCTCTACTCAGTGGGGAACCTACTTCCTCCTCTCTCTCTCTCTCTGCCTGCCTCTCTGCCTACTTGTGATCTCTGTCAAATAAATAAATAAAAATCTTAAAAAAAAAAGAATGAAAATGTAGGCTTTATACTTATATTCCGTTATTCAAGTCAGGAATGAGTCACCAATGGAAATTGATTAAGTTAAATTTACAATTTGTGTCTCTGGTGTTATAGTAGACATAGATATGGACTTGTAATATAATGGCAAGGGCTGGGATATACATAAATATAATGAGTAGTAAAAATAATACCTCACCATGAAGTAGATACTAAAATAAAGGAAAAGGGAAAGGCTGGAAAGTATGAACGTTCATGAAAAATTAAATAATATGGCTTTTTCTTTTAATTTGGTATTTCGTCTTTCAGGCAAGGGAAAAAAAATTTTCTGACAACGAAACATAAAAAACAGCCATGCCTATATTTTAATGATTCATTAAGATCAAAGGCTGGTGGCAGATTGTACAGACTGATTTTGAACTTTAGGGCAAAAGAGGGAAAACTGAATGGGAAGAGATTAGAGAGTGAGACAAACCATGAGAGAATCTTGACTCCAGAAAACAAACTGAGGGTTGTGGAAAGGGAAGTGACTGGGAAGATGGGGTAAGCGAATGATGGGCATTAAAGAGGGCACGGGATGTGGTGAGCACTGAGTATATACATAACCAGTGGGGAGCTACTTCCCCACTGGTTATGGGGAACATAACCATCATTGAACACACCATCAAAAACTAATGATGTGCTATGTTTTGACTAATTGAATTTAAATTAAAATAATAATACTTCCCAAAAAAATTAGGGACTGAATCCTGATTCCACCACGAGTGCCATGTGTGACTTGTACAATTCACTAAAGAAATGGTTCAGCTTTAGTTTGCTTATTTTAACAATTAACCATCAGGGCAATTTTGAAAATGAAAGATAATATGCAACATGTCTAGAAAGGTTCTTCATCCAACATGGTTGCCCTCTCAACAGGACTTTCATGGGTCATGGGCATTTCTTTCTTTTCTCCGCATCTGGTGCCTTGAGCTCTGGTGTGGGATTTCAGATCTTGGAATTAAAGGTCTCATTTTGCTGTTTAACTGCATTTTCATATTGCTTGTCTTTCTTTCTTTAATCATTTGTGGTTCTCTCACAGTTTAACTCATTTAAATTTTCCCAATTTCTCCCGACAGGTAGGTAGTGATTGCTCTGATAATTCAAGTAGGAACATCATGAGAAGGTTTTCTCCAATTAGGCAGTTCATAAGTCAGCTGGACACATGTGGTTGAGGTCCACATGTGTGTGTGTGTGTGTGTGTGTGCGCGCGCATGTTTGTGTGTATAGCCTTTCTACTCCCTCTCCCAGAAGGCCTCAGAAAGAGAAGGGAGGTTGGTCATTGGAGGACATAGGAATAATAGGACATTATTAAATAAGGCATTATTAAATAGGATATTATTAAAATTCAATGCAGGAGAGCAAGAGAAAAGCAACTACTTAATAAGAACTACTTGTCCTGCAGAAAATTATTTATGTTGTGGCCCCATACGACAATAAAGTCTTCATATTTACACTGCATCATATCTTGACTGAGCTCAGGACAGTAAATATTTTAATGCTGACATCCATGGGGATATACACACATAAAGAATTAAGATCGCTCTCTTCATATAATAATTTGTTGAATGTTTCATTTATAATGAACCAAATAAAAAGTAGGCAAAAATTAAAACATTGAGGCATTCAAGTAGTAACTTAGTTTTCTCACTATCTTGAAAAGCAAAAATCACAGAATTTTGGTTTCTCCTCTTTAGTCTACCTTATATGTCATGATTGTTTCACGTTTCAAACTATTCCTACTCCTGTGAGAATACATATTCTGATATCTTTCTGGCAATTAAAAATTTAAAAAGAGTTTAAGAAATTTAGAAGTTATATTATTCAAGTCTTTAAAGTTCTTTGAGAAGTACGCATTAATGCTAAAATGAATTAACTAATGTTTTAGATTTATGTAGTTTTGCTTTATAATATATTGCAACATTCATAAAGTTCTAGGTAGGTCAAAGGTCTTTAAAAAATGAAACCAGAAAAGTATAAAAATAAGATACAAATGAATCTTTTTATAAATTTCTGATTATTGAATTGTCCTGCTTGTAGACCTGTAATGGCACACTCATGTACAAAATGTCAAATTTAAACTCCAAGTGTGGTATAAAAATGTCCTTAGCTTTTGCATTCCAGTCCCTCCCTTTCTCCTTTGCATCTGCTCTCAAGATCTGCTCACCTGAAAACAACAACAACAAAGATCTGCACATCTATAGGTATGGCTCAATTAAATATCCCTTTGTATCTCCCTTAGGGAACTGATTGCACAATATTGTAGCTATGTTTTTGCTTTCCAAACTCATTAAAGACAAAGGACTTTTTTTTTCTTCCCAGAAATGCCTAATCCAAAGTAAATGCTTAAATAAGTGTTTGAAAATAAATTTTCAAGAAAAAAAAAAAATCTCAGCATTCATTTTCTAAAACCTCAGCTTTGTTTCTATACTAGTTAAAAAAAATAAATACTGGCCAGTCAATAGAAAGATATTGAACATGATTTCTGCTGTAGAGTTGAAGGATACGATCCAAAATTAAAGGTAAAAAGTTATCAATTTCTCCACATTTTAAAGTAAGTGGAAAACAAGTCTACTCAAGGGTCAAGAATTACAATAAAAAGTAGTTAAAGGGGGGCGCCTGGGTGGCTCAGTGGGTTGAAGTCTCTGCCTTTGGCTCAGGTCATGATTCCAGGGTTCTGGGATTGAACCCCACATCAGGCTCTCTGCTCCGCAGGGAGCCTGCTTCCTCCTCCCTCTCTGCCTACTTGTGATCTCTGTCTGTCAAATGAATGAATGAATGAATGAATGAATGAATGAATGAAAAGTAGTTAAAAGGGGCACCTGAGTGGCTCAGTTGGTTGAGTGACTGTCTTCGGCTCAGGTCATGATCCTGGACTTCCAGGATCAAGTCCTGCACCAGGCTCCCAGCTGCTTGGGGAGTCTGCTCTCTCCTCTGACCTTCTCCTCTCTCATGCTCTCTCTCACTCATTCTCTCTCAAATAAATAAATAATATATATATATTTTTAAAAGTAGTTAAAGATTCATTATCATAAAATCAGTTATTGGTTGAGTGCAAAGTGAGAAATGCTTTAGTGTTCCCCTTTCCACCATGAATGAGGGCCCTGTCTCCATACCTGTGTAGAGGGACATTTACAGGACGCTTGTTAAATTTGGGGCTTTTGCAAAAAGGAAAGAGGGGCCATACTCTGTAAGCGGACATTATTTCTAGATAATGTGGAACAGCTGAAATTTTAGGCCCTCCTCTTATTATTTCTAGAGGAGCTTGACACATGTTCTCCAACCTGCGTGCTTCATTCTGGATTAGTTCTTAAGTCTTTAGGCCTGTTAGAGCAGACCACATTAGCAGACAATGAAAACTTGTGCAATGGGCTTGGGAAGAGAATGCTCTTTTCCTTTCATACCATTTCTGTGCCCTTGAATGCCATGGATGAAGCTGCTGTGGCTCTACATGGAGATTCGAGGAAAACCCAGAATGGATGGGTATGCATAGTCACGCCCACGCCATTCAAGGTAAACTTCTGGAGAGGAAATCGGCAGCCAGGAAGGGTTTAGGGAATATAAAGGATATATAAGTTATGCTCTATGAAGAGGTTATTATTGGAAATGTGTCCTGGGTTGAAAAGATACTCAAAATAACCATGCACAGGGTGTGTAGAGGGCCCTGCCTAAGCAGGGGCCAGCAGCAGAGAGAACCACTAGCAATCCACTAGTACCTCCACAGCGCTGACCAGTCATTGGTTAAATAAGATAACCTCAGCCCTCTCTCTTTTCCAACATATTCAAAGAATAAGAGCCTATAATTTTCTTGCCACTCCAAAGACAAGGGACATGGAAAACAATTTCAAAGTATACTGTGTTCACTTTAAGTCAGCAGAACAAACCCTAGATATAGGCATTGAGGCATAGGAAAAGGATTAGAGATTGGATTCGATCAAATAGAAGAGGCTATACATTTTAAAAACTTGATTAAAATTGATTGGAGATTCATGGACTTAACTAGAGAACTTATTAAAAGACGGAAAAGATTCAACAAAACATGGTTAAAGGAATGACTGGAGAAAATGAAACTCTTGTATTTATATCCCTGATTTCAGAAATTTGCTCAACTGCTTACATGTACATGATAATATTATGTTCTACATGATTTTAGTTGCTATTGAACTCAAGCTTGTGATTTTTTTTTAAGATTTTATTTATTTATTTGACAGAGAGAGAGAAAGAAGAGCACAAGCAAGGGGAGCGGGGGGGAAGAGGGAGAAGCAGACTCCCCACTAAGCAGGGAGCCCAATGCGGGGCTCTATCCCATGACCTGAGCTGAAGGCAGAGGCTTAACCCACTGAGCCACTGAGGCACACGAAGTTTGTGATTTTTAAACCATACATTTTTCAGGTATAAATTTGGACATGAAATAATAAAGCTATGAATTCATATGAATGTGTCTTCAAATGAAAGACTAAAAATTGTTCTCTTTAATTGAACTCATGCTCTGTGGATTTCAACATATTGTGCTCTCATATTCACACGCATCTACTGTTAATACATTTAAGCTGTATTTATCATTTTTCTCATCAGGCTAGAGATATTGCTGCTGTGTGATTAATTAATGACAAATCAAATAATTACAGAGAATTTACTTTTTCCTACTATATGAATTATAATAAAAATTACTAGTATGACTTTCTTTTTCCATGACACTTTGGGGGAAAAAAAAAGAGGATATAATTCAGATAAAACTGCTCTTATAGGAGACAGGGGAGTGATACAAAACACCTAAATATTCAGCCTATTCATCCCTGTACCAACATCTAGACTAGAGGAAAATAGAGTATTAAACATTTGTTTTCCATGGATTTTCCTAAAACTCTTTAAAATGGTGCAAAAGGGGAGGACAAAAACATCAGAATGAGAGAAGCAGAAAATAGTTTTGGATATCAGATAACTTGATATCACGGCAGTCATATGGAGACAGGCAAACACTCTTAGGGGAATAGGAAGAAGCAAAGGAGGCTTGAGAGAGAAGGATCTGTACTACCTTATGAAAATTTGGAAAATTTTCAGTTAAGTACTTTTCTTTTGGTAATAATCTATTTTCTCTACATCAAACAAACCAATTCCCTCCATTTTTCCGCCAGTCATAAATGGAATATTAGCTAAACAATGTGTCTCATTGCTTTAGGACAAGGCATTTTCTAGATCCATCTCCACACCTCCATTTCTTTTTTCACCTGGAGGTTAACTACTTTAGCATTGTTATGGTCAAAGTCAAAGCTTATTTACGGGACTTCATCACTTCTTCAGACCCATTATGAGGACCGACAATCTATTTGGTATTTTCTAGCTTGTTTGGTCCATCTTGGGAAGAAAGAGTAATTTTAAATATTTATGTGATTTTGTGGCTGTATCTTGGACAAATACAAAGTTATTTTTAACTTTATATTGAATCCTGAAAGATATTCATTTTGTGTATCTATACAAGATGACTTTATCTTACTCAAAATTAAAATATTCTGTATACCTTTTCATTTACTAGCAATTCTTTTCCTCATATCTCCTTAAGGTGAACTAATTACTAATAGAGCTTTAATAAACATCCTATCTGTACACAAGATCTTTCCCTCAAGCCTATTATTTCATAAAGTATTTGGAGTGACCAGGCAAGTGAAAATTATAAGAATTCTGAAATATAATCAAATATTGATAATAAAAGGCCAAATTCTGACACAGCAAAAATTAGAACAAGGAACGTAAATCCTCATGTGACAACACAAAACCCATGAACTAAATAAAATTAAGGGGAAGATAGTGGTTGGGAATCACTGGCAGAGACATTTGCACAAAAGTATCATCTGAGTTGGCTACTAAAGACAAAAATATTTTAGTCCAGGGATAATCAGTTATAAAAGTGAAGCAGATAGGTGATAATAGATGAAGATTTTAAGGATGTTCTTACTTTAATTTGTGTATTTTATTAGCTTACACGCTGGAAATATTTCTAATAATTATTTTGAAATGTTGGTACTTTATTTTGTTGCCATTTTAAAATGAAAGGAAATTCAATCTATTAAGACTAAGAATTCATGCTACTTTTTGAAATGTACATGAGATAGTTTAAGGTATCTGATGTATCTGCATGTTCTCAGGTAAGATTTTTTTTTAAGATTTTATTTATTTATTTGACACAGAGAGAGATCTCAAGTCGGCAGAGGCAGGCAGAGGAGGAGGAGGAAGCAGGCTCCCTGCGAGCAGAGAGCCGATGTGGGACTTGATCCCAGAACCCTGAGATCATGACCTGAACTGAAGACAGAGGCCTAACCCACTGAGCCACCCGGACGCCCCGGATTTTTATTTTTTTAACTTTTCTTTGTCTCAGTTATATTTTCTGAAAAATGAGCCATTATAAGCCAAATCATTATTTTAATGATTAAATAAAAATGAGATCTTAAATTGTATGGTATATTGAAGACAGAAAATAAACATTTACCTTTTACAATTTTTATTTTTTAAAAGTTAATCATAATGTAATTCAGTAAGGATGAGAGGATATATTATTACAAAGTAGTGTCTTGTGAGGTATTCCTAAAAGTAAGAGGAAGAACTCAGAGGGGTGACTACCCAAATACGAATCAGAAATAGGACATTAGAAATCCTGATGATGGGAGTTGAAATTGGCCAGGATAAAATTTTGTTGTTGCTCAACATGATGCAATCACTTCAGCATTTCTTCATGTTGGAAAACAGAACATGCAAACTCTATGGACTGAACTATTTCTTTTTAAACATGGTAACCGTGCAGAGCAGGTTGCCAAAGCACAGCCATTAAAACAAATAGGATGATACAGTTTCTGAGACAGAATCAATGTTAAAGAGTAATACAAAGAATTAAAGGATGCAGAGATAAAATAGGAGGCTTGGAGCTCATCAAATTTAATTTTCTGGCTTTGGTAACTTTTCCTTAAAGCACTTTTTAACAAATCAGATAAATTTTCAGATACCATGAGTAAGGTAAGCGATTTCCCAATGTATTTTTTGTGTAGGACCCGGGAAATGTATATACTACTTCAAATCGCTTTGACATCAAAGACAACAGTCCTACACCAGACCAAAACACTATTTCAAGTCCTAGTAATTCCTCTGTGGTATGTCTCAGCAAGCCAGCGTTATTTCCCTACAATGGTCAGGCATTAAGCACAGGACACTTAATATCCACTGCCAAGAAAGTCCATGATAAGCCATTCTGAGTGAATTTGCTGTTTCAATTCAGGTTATTCGACTGACTGTATATAGACCTTACACATCAAAGCCTTAATGTAATAGAGCAAGAGCTATCAACTTTCACCAGGGACATGACAAAAAAAAAAAAAAAAACAGCATAATGGTTCTAGTTATAAAAGAAAAAAAAGACACTTCTTTTGTGAAATAAGTACATTGGGGTCATAAAGAAAGTTGCTAAGTTTTTTTTTCCCTAGTTCCTTGCTATGCTATATATTTGATATAATTACATAAATTCAAATCTGTACAAATGCAGCCCATTGCCTGAAAATTTTGCCATCAGAGAGCCAATGATTATGAACTATATAGAATACAAAATGCTTTTAGTCTTATTGGTTTAATTCCCATGCTTGCATAATGAGGTTGGAATCAATAAGTACAATAAGTAATATAGTAAAGTGAATGCATTACCCAATCATTGGCCACAAATAGAGTTGGCCTGCCACAGGTGGTGCTGGGCTGGGCTGCCGCTGCTCTCTTGGGATACAATGCTCGTAGCTTCCCTTCCAGTCCCTTCAGCCCTGAGCTCATCTCCTCTTACTCTCAGGCACTCACTAAAATTCCTAGAGAGCTTTGTGACTTATTTAAATTTGCAAATCCAGGGAGAAGACACTGGCAGAGAACTCAGTAGTGATAATATGATGGGCCTGCCGGAGTTCCCCAAACTCTCTCCTTAAAATTTAAAAGCTCGGAAATTTAAATATTACCAGTTTCCGATGCCAGAGCAAAGGCGGTTTTATCTCCGAGCTTCTCTGAACTCAAGTGGAAGAAAAAAGAGAAACAAGATGGAGAAATAAAACTTAACTTAAAAAATCTACACCAGCAGTCCAAACATGAAAACACAAATGTGAAAGAATATTGGGGAATTTGGGGCTAAAATGTAGTGATGGCAATAGAACCCGCT
Source organism: Mustela nivalis (assembly GCF_964662115.1). Taxonomy (NCBI): domain Eukaryota; kingdom Metazoa; phylum Chordata; class Mammalia; order Carnivora; family Mustelidae; genus Mustela; species Mustela nivalis. Next base: position 30,277,431 of record NC_139033.1, on the reverse strand, counting down.
TCTGTCTGTTTAGAGGTCAAGTGAATACTGGACACCAGATGATGCTTGGGTTACAATAGATTTAGTGTTCTATGCCAACAGAGAAGGGTGAACACTGCAGACCATGAGTCAGAGTGGGACTTAAGAAGAGGAGCATTGTCACATATTTCCAGGCTGTGCAACCTGGCACTAAATCCCTAGCACCCAAGAAGACTGCTGTCAATGATTTTAGTCATGGGAGGAAAGTAGAAGCCGTCATTGCTAGGTCACAGTGGTGGATGAAGGTTATTTAAGACCCCTTATGGTGAGCCACAATGACTTCCTATAGACAGATACAAAGGAAATGGACTTCGAGAGCAGAAATATTTGCTCTTAAGGCTTCGAGGCCAATAAATCTAAACCTAAGTTTATTGAGATCAAACTGCAAACACCACATTATTTAGCCAATAGCACACCAAATTCAAAGATAAAAATGAGTTAACAAGCCTCGGGAAAGACAGAGGAAAAAATGAAAACATCATAGATATTATACCCCTATTATAGCAGCCAAATTAAATATAAATAAAATGATCAATGGGTGTAAAGTAGACAAGTTTGAGAAAATCCTTGAAAAACAAACAAAAGCAACAACTATGACTTACCAGCCTTTATCACCGTATTGATTTCCAAAAAGTAAATTGGCATCACAAGACACAGAATGCGCTTAGTTTCATGTAGAAAACTCTTAACACTTTCCATATTATTCTCATGGGAACCATACTAATCTCTTGAGTGCAGAAAAGAAAATGAGAAAATCTAGATTTCCAGGTCAAAGGAAAGTGATGATGAGGTCTTTGAACAACAACAACAACAAAAACCTGAATAGAAGCTATGTGTTATGATCCTCCTGGCTTTCTGCTTCTTGCCTCCCCCAAATTTTCTTTAACTTACCCCATCTTGAAATTTTTACCTGAAGTTCTTTAGACATTGTATTAGCAAGACTTATACTGCCAAACATTTAGAGAGAGCCACAGATGCCTCCATCCCCACCAGGAAAACTGCCACCACCCCTCGCTGGCATTAGTTTAGGAGCGAATCCCACCGAGCCCACTCTCTGAGTCTAACCCCATCCCCCACATGAAGAGTCGGAGCTCCAAGATTTCCTTCTTTGTTCCCTTATGTTCGGCGTAGCTTCTATTCTGCCCCTTAATTTTTAAAACATTTCACTGTACACTCAGGTACTAAGGGCCCATCATTGACATTTTTCTTGTATTTTCTCAAACAATTCTGTTTATCTTCTCATTATAACAGAGAATTAGATCTTACATATGTTTTGCCAACATCCCTTGATGTCTACTCTTTTTACCCCTCACAATGTTTGCACCTTTGGAGAAAGAAGGGAGGAGGGACTGCTTACTCTAGTGGTGCCTCCAGATCATTCCTACTCTCCTCCCTAAAACCCACCTTTGTACCTCACATCATCAGACTTTGTCACCTTTACACATCTGTGTTGTCATCCTCTTCCATCCCTGAAGTTAGCTCCTCCTATTGAGGTCCTTAGCTCATAGCTTCTTCTCATTTTTACAAACACCATCCCATCTTCTTTCTTCCAATGATCATATTACTCAGTTATTCCATTCTCCTACCCCAGACCTCACTACACCTCATTCCCTTATAATCTCAATGTCATGCAAGATTCTTTGGGGTCACCACTCCCATCTTTCCAGTGTACTTACCAGTGTCATGGTTTCAATAATCCTTTGACTTAAAAGGAATTCCAACTCACTCCATCTACTAACTCTTTTAACCTGTTTTCTTTCTTCCCTATAAAATTTAAAACCCATGGTAAATTATTACAACTTTAAGGGCCCCTGGGTGACCTAGTCAGTTAAGCGTCTGCCTTTGGCTCAGGTCATGGTATCAGGGTTCTGGGATGGAGCCCTGCGTCAGACTCTCTGCTCAGTGGGGAGCCTGCTTCTTCCTCTCATTCTCCCTCTGCTCGCTTCCTCTCTTCTCTCTCTCTCTCAAGTAAATAAATAAAATCTTTTTAAAAAGGAAAAGAAAGTAGGAAAAGAAGAGCAAGGCAAGCCCAAAGCTAGCACAAGGAAGCAATAAATTCTGGAGTGCAGATAAAATTAAATTGAGGATAGAGGAAATCAACAAAATGAAGTTATCTTTTTGAAAAGATCAACACGATTTACAGATCTATAGCAGTACTGATCACTGAAGAGAAGACTCAAATTTCTAAAATTAGGAAGGAAAGAGGGGTCATTGCTACCAAGTTTAGGAAGAGAAAAGGACTAGAAGAGAACATTGTGAACAGGTGTCTGGCTGGCTCAGTCAGTGGAACATGCAAGTCTTGATATCAGTCAGGGCTGTGAGTTTAAGTCCTATGTTGGGTGTAAAGATCACCTAAAAAAATTATTACGACTTTATTGCATAGATCTTCAGCAGTCTTTTTTCTTTCATATCCTTATTCCTTCTTCTCTTTCCCTCATTTGGAAAAGCCAAAATGATTGATAAATTTGAATTCAGCTGGAGAAAATTACAGAACAGACTGGTCTAGTTTGAAAATCATAATCATAAAACAAAATAAATCCTTAACACTGACCTGTCATCACACTTTCCCAAATATATTTACCTTACTTTCTCCAGAAAATTACTGCATGCCTTTTCTCTAAGCAAGCTTCAATGTCTTTTATTAGCTCTCAGCTAATTATTTAACCTGTTTCAGTGAAAGAAATGAATTAATGAAAAAATAACTTCACCAGGTTCCCACTCGCTCATAAACCTACATACTTGTAATACATTGCTTCCTCCTGAAGATGACCATCTTTGCTCTTTTCTAATGTTAAGGACCTCGATGTAGGATCTCTATCCTCTCCCTTTTACTTTTTCAAGAACTATACTATGTCAAGTATTAATTTTTCCTCTCATTATAAATTTTTCATTCACCATTAGATGATTCCTATCTGAGTTTGCATGCATTATTATTTTTTAAAACTTATAAATAAATTTTGTCTTGACCTTACTGGCCTGTTAGAGACCATCAAATTCTTTTCACCTTTTTTAGCTAACATCTTAGAAAGAGTTAAGCTCATTGTCTCTTTTCCTCCCTCACACCCACTCTCTTAAGCCTACGACCATCAGTCTTACACACATTCACACACCATATCACGGAAATTATGTCAAGACCACCAGTGAACTTCCTCCTGCTAAATCCAACAGCCAATGCTCAGTTCTTACCTTTCTTGACATCACTGTGAGATTAGCCACTGTTCTTTCCTTCTAGAACACCATTTTTATGTGATTTCAATAACATAACACATATTCCTCCCCCCTTCTAGCCATTCGTGATTTGGTGATTCTTTTAATATTCACCCTTAATTTTGGATTCAGTGAAAATCCTTGTACCTATTTCTCTACCTCATTTGCATTTGCTTTTGTGGTGATATAATGCAATCCCCTATTACCACTCACACCCTGATAGCCCACAAATTGTGCCTCCAGAAAAATTCTCTTGTGACCTTCAAACCTGTACCTGTCACCTTCAGATGGTGTTCAATAAATGTCTTTTACCTAACATTCTCAAAACTAAAATCCTAAAAAGTTTCTTCCAAAATCTGACCTACTATTTCCCTGCATCACTTAATGGCCATACCATCCTTCTTATTGCACAGGTCTGAATCCTCCAAGTTTTTGTTTTCTTCCCAAATTTGTATCTATTTCCTCAGAAATTCTATTTTGTTTTTTCTTCTAAATATATCTAAATACATCAATAGACACCTCTGTTTTGCAAGTCACTCATATTTTGTCTGGATTATTGGTAATGCAATAACACTAGCAGTAATGAATTATCTCAGTATAGCTATGGGATGTTGTTCAGGTAACTTCTCCATAAGCTATAGAACCAGGTTGTCTGGGTGGCTCAGTGGTTAAGCTTAAGCGTCTGCCTTCAGCTCAGGTCATGATCCCAGGGTCCTGGGATCGAGCCCCGCATCAGGCTCTCTGCTGAAGAAGGGAGCCTGCTGCTCTTCTCCCTTTGCTCGCTTTCTCACCCTGCTCTCAAATAAATAAAATCTTTAAAAAAATAAAAGCTATAAAACCTTCCTAATAGCTATAAAACACTTTAACCAAAGGAGAGAGATCTTATGTTAACAGTTTGGAATACCTGATACCAGAGTGACCTACATGTTCCACGCAACTTCAATACAAACATCTCAAGGAATTTTGGGGGGAGAGGGAGAAATTTAACATGGTTTCTAAGATGTAAATGGAGACACAAAGACTCTAGGGTACTTATTTGTTTGAAAGAAAATGTTCAAGTATGGATGACTAACACTATCAGCTATTGAGATTTTTTATATTTACTGTAACTAACCCAGAACATTGGTACCAAGTTTAACAAATAAATCAACGGAACATAGAATGGACAGAAAAGAGGCCTAGGTATGTATCACCAGTAAAATTCGGTGGAAAGGATAACCACTTTATAGAACATGTGAAAGTGAACTAGGATTCATACAGAAAAAAAAAAATCCTTTAACTTTAGAGAAAAGCACACAAAATTTACTTTCAGTGGGGTCTACTAAAATTGAATGGTAAGATAATAAAACTTCTAGAAGAAAAAATTAAAGCAACTTTTAATTTTAGATGTCAAAAATTAAATAAGAAGTGTCCCATAAAGATGGGATTAATTGAAATTTGTTTAAAAATCACCACCTTGGGGCGCCTGGGTGGCTCAGTGGATTAAGCCGCTGCCTTCGGCTCAGGTCATGATCTCAGGGTCCTGGGATCGGGTCCCGCATCGAGCTCTCTGCTCAGCAGGGAGCCTGCTTCCCTCTCTCTCTCTCTCTCTGGCTGCCTCTCTGTCTACTTGTGATTTCTCTCTGTCAAATAAATAAATCTTTAAAAAAAAAAAATCACCACCTTATGTTCATTGAAAGATAATATTAAGATAAAATTGTCAGTCACAGACTAGGAGAAGATATTTGTGCAAATTTGTACACACACACACACACACACACACACACACATATACACTCACAGAAACATACATGCACATATGGATCTTCCAAAGGTCTCATATCCAGAATATATGAATAGCCACAAATAAATAAGGTAAACAGAGGAGAAACAATTACAAAATTGCAAAAGTTCTAAAAATACAGTTCTTTAGGATGCTGACATATACTTTTACAAAGATCAGTGGAGCTCTATACTTACAGTATGTGTACTTTGCAGTTATGCCTCAATAAAAATATATTGTAAAAAAAAAAAAATCTTAGGGGCGCCTGGGTGGCTCAGTGGGTTAAAGCCTCTGCCTTCGGCTCAGGTCATGATCTCAGGGTCCTGGGATCGAGCCCCGCATCGGGCTCTCTGGACAGCAGGAAGCCTGTTTCCCTCTCTCTGTCTGCCTCTCTGCCTACTTGTGATCTCTGTCAAATAAATAAATAAAATCTTTTAAAAAATTAAAAAAATATATCTTAAATCCTTTTCTATGTTTGATTGAAACATCCTCATGAAATCTCCAGAATATATATTTTTTAAAGGTACTATTTTGTCCATAGACCATTGTGCATTCTGAATATAAAATCTTTAGCATCTACTATAGATTCTATAAATGTATATAAGTTTAATGCTTTGTTCATGACTTATTATTAGTAATTCTTCCTTTCTACTATTTGCCCCATCACTCACTCAATATATTTTTTTGTATAAAGGCATCTTATTAATTGTCTAATGATCCTCATGTGGAAATAATATATATAAATTCAAGTGAATTTATACCAGATCAAGTAAGATTGTGATTTTCTTTTGGAAAGAAAAATGAGAAATTGCTTTGAATTATTTTTACTTCTAAAATGAAACTATTTTTTCACTTCTACTAATTTCTAATATGAGCTCTGCTTACTTCTGTTTATGTGTCATCTAGATGTTTAATTTCAGTTATACAGATAATGCTTATTTTCACATCTATGAATTATTAAAAATGATTTAATTTAATATGCACCTCATTTAAAATATGCACCTTCAAATTTAAAAGTTTTGGCATTTTATTTCTTTGGAATTAGCGGTTCTTGAGTACGTGTGCTGAACGCCCACAATAAAGGTGTAATTAGTGTCATATTGAGGAAATTCCTCAACTATAACCTATTGTTTGACAAAGGGAATATGCCTCAAACTTTTACTGGTGAGTACTTACTATGGTCTTTGATGTAAAATGTTCTTGAGAGTAATGATACCTACTTAAAACTAAAGCACTTGGCCTCGGGTGAGTGTGTAGAAGATCAAAATGCACGGGACTCCTAGTGGTAATAAAATCTAAAAGTATTAGGAAAAGATTATAAGTGGTCAATTAAGAAGAGGAAGATTTTAATAACTTTTGAAGTTGAGATTTCAAGACTAGGTGATTCTAAAATCCCAAGTGCTTATCTCCTGCAATCATCACTTTTACAGTACACAATATTGTATATATTGATGCATAGATGTATGAATGAATGAATACGTTATTAAAGAATCAGTTTAATTCAGACACAAAGAAGTCTGAAATGTGAAACATTGAACAAAGATAAAAAGTGCAAACACGAAAATGTAATTGGTCAATAGTATGTCATTGATGACCTTTCTAAAATAGCAGGTTCAATACAGTGACTAGAGTAAAATCCTAATAGGAAGCAATTAAATTTGATTAATTTCCAGGTAAGCCTACTTCTTTCCTTTTTTTCTAAAATTTAATAGGAATGAAAAGGAGAGAAACAATTAGAAGATATAGTTATTTATTTTAGTTAATGAGAATTTACCCTCTCTCTTTTAAAAGTTTCTGTTCCTTTTCATCATTTTCCTACTTCTGGAAACCTTTTCTTTTGATTTCAGAATTATACCATATTCTTGTAATTTTTCCTTTTCTTTTATTCTTATGGAGATAAGACTAGGAACAATTATTCCACATCTAATTTGGGATCAAGATTTTCCCTGATGTGAACCTGAGCTTTTTTGTACCAGTAACTATTTTGGAAATTCAAAATGAAGTGAAAATATATTTTGGTTGAATAAGTTAAATATTATTGAGCACCTAATAGATGCCACGCATAATGAGAGAAGTTACAGAATACAGCGCAACCTGAAAGAACTTTGTATGCTTCTTCTTAAAACCCACGGTCCCATCTGCCTCGTATTGGTACCTGCTTACTTCATTACAACAGATCTTTGAGAGACTAAACCCAGAGTCACCCTTCCCTAAATCATCTTCCGATCTGTACAACAAAAAATCATATATGGTTGAACTAGCTAGTAGGTATATATGAAATAGAAATTCAGGAACAATTATTCCACAATTTATTATTAATCTGTTATCAATCACATATGTTTGAGTGTATATGTATGTAAATAACTTGTGCATATGTGTATATATATATATAGAAAGAGAGAGAGAGAGAGAGATCTATTCCACATTTGAGGTCATGCTATCTCACTTCTTTCAGCCTTTTTTTTAATCCTTTCAGACGAAGCAGTCATCGTTTGCTGATGAAGCTTTTCTTCTTTGCACTTATAAACTAGATTAGACATTTAGACATTTTCACCTATGAACTCATGGACTTCTTATAATAAAGAACTGTTGAAGACTAGAATTTTTTATATAGTGATTGGGAGACCTTCATTTCTTTTTCCCTTTGAATTGATTAAACGCTTCTTAAAATAGTGTTTCTTTTACTTGAAGTCATCAGGGAACCCAAAAGAGTGGATACTTAATTAACATTTGTAGTCTAGTTGATTGATTGGCATTACTCACCAATTTATTTTTTAAATTTATTTAGTAAAATTTATTTTATCAATTTAGCAATATATAATATGTATCAAGCACAAAAAATACATATCACATAATCAATATATCACATTTATAGTGATTGTATTTTCTCCTACTTTTTACATTGCAGTAAAAAGATTTCAAATAATAACAGATTTTAAAATACTTAAATATGGGGCGCCTGGGGGGCTCAGTGGGTTAAAGCCTCTGCCTTCCGCTCAGGTCTTGATCCCAGGGTCCTGGGATCAAGCCCCACAACAGACTCTGCTCCACAGAGAGCCTGCTTCCTCCTCTCTCTCCCTGCCTGCCTCTCTACCTACTTGTGATCTCTGTCAGTCAAATAAATAAATAAAATCTTTAAAAAAATAAAAATACTTAAATATAATATAGCTATTTCTAGGACTTAAAAGTTACATGGTTTGAATGAGAAAATAATGGATTCCAAAATTCTTCTATCCAATGTTTTATTATGAGTAAAACCATATACGTGCTAATGTAACAACCAGTCTACTCAGACTGTGTTAAAACACAGTTGTCATTGGTGGTCATAGTGAATGGGTTTGCCCTTTGTTAGCTTACTGTTTTAATTTGCTGGGTTTTTTGTATGTAGACCCAATCTTTTGTTGAGGTGTAAGTGATCTTCATTTTCAATAGATGTAAAATGTGTGTGTCTGTGTATTTAAATATATGTAGATATATGTATCTACATGTACATTCATATACACATACACATACATATATATCCTGAGATTGAAAAGTAACAATAAGTTCAAGGGCTTTTTTCCCTCACTCCAGATTTTCCTTTTCCTATTTTGGGATTTCTCATTTTCTGCAGATTAGATATTTATTTGTGGCTTCCACTGTAATTCCTGGCTTTAACACTATTAATGGAGATGCATTAGAGCTGAGAAAATTTTAAAGGCTTGCTTTAGTTCAGAGAAATAACTGGACAGGGGTTGCTTATAGCAATTGCATCTCACCTACTCAAACCTTTTGAGTTTGTGAAATTGAGCTGAGAATTCTAGGAGAAAATGCAAGCTTTACAGCAAGATTTAATCTTTCTGTAAGCAGCTAGTCCAGAAATACCATAACAACAGCTGTTCTCATGGAGTATTAGCATTTTTGTTTCTGGTCTCAGCTGCTTCTCAGAAGTGCAAAGAAATGCAAACATGGAAAATGTTCATTTTTAACATTAGCTTGAGTTTGAAAATCAGGGGACATTCATTGGTCCCCAAAAGTAATGGATGCACATTTCTGCTAATGATTTTATTCCTGAAGTAGTGTATGGCATATACATAGCTCACAGAACATCCTTTATTCACTATAGAAGAGGGAGAAAAACATATTCATCACTTGGCAGCATGATTTCCAACTATTGTCCACATGTGGGTGTGGCCTTTGATTTCATGTGAGACAAAAATGCAATGTAATTCTCATCGTTTTCATATTACTATTCTAATTTCATCCCCTTATGCTCTTACATTCATGACTTAAAAAATAGACACTTTGAAACTATAACAGCTATGGTAGTCTTTCAAGTGAATTAACTCTTTCCGGTCCTGAATGACAAGGAGAATTTATCATAGTTCACTCCAAGGTAGAGTCAGAGGGATGGGGGATAAGGTTTGCCTTATAGGTAAGACTTCATTTTAATTCCTTTTACTAAATATCTGTAGCCTATCTAGTGATTCAGTTCCACAAATAACACAGTTCTCCGTTATTAAATCAAAATAAGCTGTTCACTTTAAGGCAATAAGAGATATGCCTTCCCTTTCCCACTGTTGTCAGAGACATTTTTTATTTTTGTAAAGATTTTATTTATTTATTTGATGGAGAGAGACACAGTGAGACTCAACACAAGTAGGGAGAGTGGGAGAGGCAGAAGTAGGCTTCCCACTGAGCAGGGAGCCTGATGTGGGACTCAATCCCAGGATCCTGGGATCATGATCTGGTCAAAGGTAGTCGCTTAATGACTGAGCCACCCAGGCACTCCTCAGAGCCATTTTTTAAAGTGTAAAGGTCTGCAGGGTATCTTGATAAATAATTGATATATATTGTAGCCTAATATTTCTTAGCATAGTGCATAATCTTCTCAAAGACACAAACATGTTATTAGAAGAAACATGAAGAGCTATTTCTATGCTTATGACTTAGTCAAATAATTATTTGCCTTGATTAGATCTTTCTATTAATGTGTTTACTGAGTTTGTTGACAATGAATTCAAAACCCTTGAAAAGACGTTTTTTCTTTTTAAACAAAAAAACCTTTTTAAAGAATTTATTTTTAATGTATTTTATTTTATTAATTTTTATTTTATTTGAAGAAAATTTTTTATAATGGAACTTTACTTAAAAAGCAAAATCTAAGAGAATTCACATGTGGAATTAATGACATACAACTAATTAAACAGTCACCTTAGGCACTCTTCTTCCCCAATAACACCAAGAACGTCTACTATATGGTAGAATTCTGAGACTGGGATTAAATGTGACTTTAAGGACTTGTTCTCTTCCTACTTAACTCAAATCTTAATGTGCTCTTGGGCATATCCCCTCTTCAATTTAAATCATTTTATAAAAATTGATATTTTTATTGTAAAACAATTTTAATATCTGTACAATATTTATAGCAGTTCATAATGAGCAATGGTGGCTTTGTCAGCAAAACATCTATCTTTCATTATGACTGCTCTTGATATATCTTGTTTTGTGAGTACTACAAGATATTGGAGTTTTTCCCCCTTCATTTAGTCTTTCTTAATTTCCTTATAACAGCTATAAGTGTCTTTCTTTTCTATCAGAATGATAGTAAGGGTTTTCAAACTGTCTTCATTTTTGTATTAAAAGAGAGTAATCTCTAAAGAGCACCATTTCATAAAAATATCCACATAGCTAAAATAATAGCATCTTTGTTTCCAGGTTTATACTCTCAAATACAAACCTAAAAATGGAGATTCTAGAGTTTATTCACATCATGACCGTTTATGTGCATGGTACACATTGCCTCAAAACTTACATTTTTAATAGTATAATACAGGCAATTGAACTGACAGACTCTGGTAGTTTCTTTTAGAGAAAGTTCATGAAGTCACATCATTTAGATATGCTACTTTATGGCTTGTTTACATAAGTGAAAATTAAAAAGAAATGGAGTTTAGAGGCCACCAGGGGTCCTACCAGTAAATTGCAACAGCAAGAAATACAACTTGCAGGTGAATACTACTTTAGGACCCCAGCAGGGAGAAGGAGGCTTTCTTCCTACCCCAGCAACAGCCCAACCAATAGGAGGAAGTCACAAATCAGCCAGTGAAGAGCCACTATACTTCCAGCTCCCAGATTGCTCCAATGGACGTTTCGTTTATAACAGCCCCACCCAACTCCCTTCTTTTCTCTATAAAAAAACATTCCTCTTCCTTGTTCACCAAACTTGCCTTTGATTTTGCCATTCTTTGCTTGTCCTAGGTTGCAGTTCTCCGCTATTCCTGAATAAACCCAAATTTTGCTGTTAAAATAACTGGTAGTTTTTATTTTTAAGTTTAACACCTAGTGAAATATCAATTACATTTGACTAATACAGATACCTTGGAAAATTAAAGTGAAGTAAGAAAAAAGGATGAGTTTTTTTTTAAAGGATTTTATTTATTTATTTGACAGAGAGAGAGATCACAAGTAGGCAAAGAGGCAGGCAGAGAGAGAGGGGGGAAAGCAGGCTCCCTGCTGAGCAGAGAGCCGATGTGGGGCTTGATCCCAGGACCCTCTGATCATGACCTGAGGTGAAGGCAGAGGCTTAACCCACTGGGTACCACCCAGGCACCCCAAGGATGAGTATTTTTGATAGCTTAAAAGTAGTCATGACAAAGGATCAAGAAGGAGGAGATGGTATTGGAAGTAGATGTTCAATTATGTAACTTTTATAAAGAGTGAGAATTCAAGGAAAATATTCTAAATAAAGAGAATCAAGTAGAAGCATAGGTAAATTCAGAAGTATTAAAGGAAAAGGGGACTCTAGTCTGACGTGATGGTTGTTTAAATGAGAGTAATATATAATGTAAAAATATTATGAGCCAGATAGTGGAAGGTCAAGAACACCACTGTGAGGACTTAGCTCTTGATTTTGAAGACACAGGTCACCTATTACTTGTGTTTGAAGAAGACTCTAGATCCATACAGTAGGAAAATTGTCCCTCCAGGCGCATAATCCCAATGGTTTGTTACAGAACGTTCCAGAATAGCAAAGCCCATGGGGTAGAAGTGAAGCAATGAGTTGGCTACTGCTTTAACTTTGACCCTATTATTTATAAATATGTTACTGAAATAATTAGTAGTGGTCACAGGTATCAGTTGCTCCTGTTATGTACACAATGAGCTTAGGAGCAGAAAATTGAAAGTTGTTATAAACTGCAAACATCCTTTGCCTATGTGCTCTCTACATCCAATAATACAGCTCCCTGTGCATCCTCCTTTTTTAGTGTTCCAGCAAGAAGAAAACAAAAACATGAAACACAAGAGTCCTCCTAAGGATCAAAAGATGGTCACTTCAGTGAATTATAGCAACCACGTAGTGATTTAATACTACCCAATTGGTGCTTCTTACAATATTTATCATAACTTAGTTCTTACGGTGGCTCACAATTCTTAAGGTGTCAAAAATATACATTTTTCTAACATCCCAAAAATCCCTCAGGAGAAAGAAATCAGCTTGATAATTTACAAAGCTTATTTTGAATACAAACCTGACACAGCTAGGAAAGATATCTCTAACCCTACATCTTCACATCATCCTGGATAAACTTGTAGATAAAGCAACAGACTGTAGTGATTTGAAGTAGAGTCAAGAAGGCATCATCTCTGAGTAATACTCAATTGCAAAAGAAAATGCCATAAAATACACCATAACTCATAACAAATCTCTCTTACTGGCAATCATATGGAAATATTTGACAATATATGATTAATATAATTGTAGTTTGTTTTAACAGCTGTATGTAGGTGCTTTCTTAAAATATAAGATTTTTTTTTCTTCAAATCTGTGGTAATGGGAAACATATTTAACAAGCTAATGTACTGTGGACCTATTTAACACATCTCTTTGAATAGAAATTAATAAGTATCTAAACACCTATGCGTATATATTTAAATTAGCAATAATTTATGCAACATTATTAAATTGTTTTATAATATGTTAACATAAAAATGTTATAATTTCCCCTAATTCAATGCTCTGTCATCAAACTAAGGAAGGGAATAATATTGGCTAGTTTGCCTTCTTGTTATACTTTAGAAATTCTATAAGAATCAAACTGTGGGGTGGCTTTATGATTTATCTACCCTGCCCACAGTGCTTCTGTTAAAACCCTCATCTGGGGGATTACAGAATGCCATAGTTAGCACATGGTATTCCAGTCAGATTATCTCTGACTAGGAACTCATTTTAGAGAAGACAGAGTATGGCCATGGGCTCTTTCTCTTGGAAATCACTGCTTTTTATGTTATCCATAATTCTGAAGCAGCTGGCCTACTAGCACCGTGAAAGAGACTTTTAAAGACTTAGTTCTTTTGCCAACTCTGTGTCCACCTCTTGAAGGGTAGTACGACAAGCTTGGAGGTGCAGTCTCTGTGCTGAGTCAGTATTTAAAATATGTTGTTGCTTGTCCTGCAGCCAGGATTAAAAGGTCTAGGGAACCAGTGAGGTGAAAATGAAAATGGAATCTTTCATTATTCTTCTAGTGACCCACTAGGGAGATGTTTGTTTCCTCTTCTTACGACTTTTGCTTTTGCTGGTCTGGTAATCTTAATTTCCAAGGAGAAAATGCTTCTGTCAAAGGGCAAGACAGTGATTCCATTAAACTGTAAATTGAAACTTCCACCTGGAGACTTTGGTTTTCCCATGTCCATGAATCAAAGGGTAAACAAAGGTGTTAGTGTGCTGGCTTGGGTGATCAATTCTGATTTGAAAGGTAAATTGGGGGGACAGCTGGGTGGCTCAGTGGGTTAAAGCCTCTGCTTTCGGCTCAGGTCATGATCCCAGGGTCCTGGGATCGAGCCCCTCATCGGGCTCTCTGCTCAGCAGGGAGTCTGCTTTCCTTCCTCTCTCTCTGCCTGCCTCTCTGCCTACTTGTGATCTCTGTCTGTCAAATAAATTAAAAAAAAAAAAAAAGGTAAATTGGGATGCTACTGCATAACATCAGTAAGAAGAACATCTGGAATACAGAAGATAGGTTAATATTAAACCTTCTATTTCTGTATTTAAATTATAATATATCAAAGGACAAGTGTGATTTGGCTAAGAAAGGAATGCACATCACCCAATAATGGACTAAGGAACTGTGCCTCCTCTTTGAGGGAACAGATTATATTTGCTCTCAGCTCTATCAGGGATGGTTGACTCCCATTAGGTGCACACATGATTGTGTTACTGTCTTCTCTGGAAATTCATAAGGATTGAAAGGGGTGCCAAGTTGACAAGAAGTAGACTGAGATGGCTATATTATAGGTCGATGTAGTTAAGCTGGAAATAATTTACCATGCATTTGATTTCTTCTATGATCTGTGAAAGAAATTTACATAAGATTTGAAAGAAAAGAAGGAAAAGCCATTTTATTTGGAGCTAGGAACTATGTTAATTGACACCTACAAATGAAGGGGAGGATTTGGCTGGGTCATCTTGTTGGCATGAGGTACATATAAGCACACTAGTCCTCTTGGCTTTTCTGAGCACTGATCCATGCATGTGAATAGTTCTGTGTTGAAAAATACTATTCTACAGGATGTCAGATGAGGTGACAGGAAACATGGTCTCCTCTTTGTTCTCTTCAGTCCTAGTTTACTCTTGTAGGTTCTAGTTTGCCCTTATTAACAATCCAGATCACATTCCTTTCTCCTTCCCTGCCATGAGCTTGGCTGATCAGATGGAGATGATCAGATGGGGACTTGTGACTTTTTACTAGCTCCCTAAATTAAGTTGAATTTTTATAATAAACTCCTTATTTTTGTATCTCTCATGTGTCACTCTAACCACACCCTGATAAACAATTTATAATTTTTTTTTAAGATTTATTCATTTGAGAGAAAGAGAGGGAGAGAGGGTGCACACACACAAGTGGCAGGAGGCAGAGGGAGAGAATCTTCCGGGGACTCCCTTCTTAGCCAGAGCCCGAGGTATGGCTCAGTCTTACCACCCATAAGATCAAGACCTGAGCAGAAACCAAGAGTCTACTCTTAACCAACTGAGCCACCTAGATGTGTGTGTGTGTGTGTGTGTGTGTGTGTGTGTGTGTGTGTGTATATATATATATATATATATATATTTTTTTTTTTTTTTTTTACAATTTGAGAGAGAAAGTGAATGAGTGCACAGGGTAGAGGCAGAGGGAGGAGGAGAGAATCTTAAGAAGACTCTCCACTGAGCATGGAACTGATGACTAGATCTCATGACCCTGAGATTATGACCTGAGCCAAAACCAAGAGCTGGACACTCACCTAACCAAGCCATCCAGGCACCCTTTTAATATTTTTGTGAAAAACATTTCTATTAATACATCTACAAGGTCTTTAGAACACATAAATCAAAAAGACAAAAAAAAAAAAAAAGAGCAAAAGTCAGCATTTAAGACCAGAGAATCAAACAAAACTTGAAATCAAAATTGTAACATCTATATACTACATACATTTTCTCAGCCCACCATTTTACTCACAACATTGCTGCCCAAACCAGCCAATTGCAGTTATAAACTGGCAGCATCCTCCTTAAGTATATACCACAGATGCTGTTCAGAACACCTCTGCAGACACTCTGTCAGCTATCATGACAAAATGGGGGTGAATTAATCCCTATGGGGCCACTTTTGCAGAATGGGGTTATCTAGTTACCCGATCAATAAATGCTTTAATCTGTCCTTATGATGGAGAATTCTGAGGTGTATTCTACAAGACTCTTTAGAAAGTTGTCAGCAATATATAATCCATTTGTCCACAATGGTTATAAGGTCAACATTTCACCTTTGTATTAACTGTCTCACCTTCCTTGTTTTGCTCTTTGCAACTGTTTTCCTTTGCTTGGGATTACTTCCAAAACTTAAAATCCTTGCATTCAAGATATTTCCTCAGGCTCCGCTTTTGGGGCAACCTAGATTAAGAGACAGATTGAATCTGGCTCTAGAAAGGATAATTTCTGGTGGGAACTTTAGAACTGGATCCTCTGGATGACTGGTATCAGGGTCAAGAATGACCCTATTACTAGGGGTAGGTCTAAAGATGGGACCACTAATGTGTAACTATTTCACAGTCATTTAATTGGTGGTGAACTTGATAAGGTATAGGTTGAAAGTGAAGCATTGGTTTGGTTGTCAGCAGTTGTACTTGAAGGAAGTGGGGAAAGAGTTGTTATAAACTTAACAGATCAGCAACTGGATAATAGCTTCTAAGCTACAAAAAACCCTGAATGTTTAGCCTCAGTGGGTCTCCTCTGCCAAAGTCAGGACTTTGACTTTAATCTGAAGAATGGGATACTGAGTCCTGAGATAGGGTTATTTGGGTGAATAAACCTGAACCCTTGGATTATCTTGAATCCTCCCCTTCATGAGATGGATGCTTTCCAAGGGCTCCTAAAATTTGTCCTGATCTTCCTTATTATCATTTCTAGGTCAATAACTTGGGTTTGTCTCAACAAAGCCCAAGCTAGTAAATTCTTTCTCTGCTAGGAGAAGACACAACTTATTTACCAAAGAGATTTCAGATCTGGAAACCGGTGATTATATGTTAACAGTAAATCTTAAATGTGTTGGACCAGAAAGGGAGATTTCAGGGCAGATAAGGGAGCATTTATTGACACAGGTGGATACTCTTATGATCTGAGATTGAACATTTGGCCAGTAATACCTGGAACTATTCCTTATATGCTGCTGGGATAGTTTTGTGGTAGACAGACACAGTGGGAGCCATAATGTGTGGTAGATAATGTAAAAGATAAAAGAAGCCTCACGGATTTCGATGTGGGGATGTTAAAATACATTTAATATATTAGACCAGGATACCCACTAGCTGTGTTCTCCAAGAGTGATGCAAGGCCACTTGTGTTGTTAAAGCTGTAAGGAAAGCAGGTTATTGGGAAGTTATATAGTAAAACCTTTGAAAGTAATAATTGACTTCTCTATGTGGGAGTTGATAGTAGGGAAGGCTGTTGTGGAACTAGGCTCCCTACAGTTGCTGTGTAAAATGGGATTTTAGGTCAGTGGGGGCCCAGTTGTAGTAATTAACTGTCCAAGGCAAGGTGAAAATAGCAAGACTGGAGAGACAACCAGGATGTTTTGACTTGCGGGGATTTTTGGCAATGACTAACAGATAAATGGTTTTAGGGGTTAGGTAGGTGGCAAAACAGCTTGAATATCAGAATCAGAAAGGAGAGACAATGGATAGAAAAATGTGGCAGTCAGCCACAGCAAGTGTAAATAATGATCCATTATTTCCAGATTTAAGTCAACTATCAGACCTAAAATGCTTTCATTGAAGGAGCCAAAAGCTTTTGGGTACCAGGTCTGAATGGATTCAGACACAAGCAGAACCAAAACATCATGATGGTTAGAGTGAAAGTATATGGCAGCCAGGTGATGAGTGGTATTTTGGCACACATCTTTCTCAGACGTTCCAAAATGGTACTCAATATGCAACTATTTTTTCATTGTACAATTGGAATGTATAGAGCATAGTGAAAGGACTCCATTACTTTTTCTTACTTGTGAACTGAAAGCTATTCAGATGGGGAAGGCTAAGTGGAATTTCCTGAAACTCTTCTTTCCCTTCGCCATACAAGCAAACTCATACTAGGATGAATTAAACAGATTAATGCCACCGTCAAAAAAAATAAAAATAAAATAAAGGATGTGATGGTAGTATATTCTAAAAATCCACACGTAGTTCTCAATCTGGGCATTGAAAAACTAAAATTGTGCCAGATAATTGTGGAATATCATAAACTTAAACAGATGGTACTTCAATTGCAGCTGGTATGTCACATATGGTATTGACATGCAAATAACACAGCCTCTAGCATGGGGTATGTGGCTATTGATCGAAGTTAGGAACTACCATGAAGAGACCTCAGTGAAAGAGTGAAATAAAAGTCAAGCCCCATAGGGATGATAGTTGTAATCATTCCAACCAACGAAGTATTCATATTCAAATACAAAAAGAACTGTGTTTTAATAAAAATGCAGCTAACCCATTTGAAAAATGGGCAACAGTAATTGGGCAAGTTCTTCACAAAATAGGATATCCAACTGGTAATAAAATAAACATGTACTTAAAGTCATTAGTTATCAAGGAAATGCAAGATAAAATCACACAATGTGATATCTCAAAACACCCACCAACGTTACCAAAAGTGAAAAAAGAAAAGATGATAGTGTTGGAAGAATGTACATCAAAAGGAATGCCGTGTGTGTGTGTGTGTGTGTGTGTGTGTGTGTGTGTGTGTATGGTATAAACTGGGACACCACAACTGAGAATGGCTTAGCAGTATAAACTAAAGCTATACATTTGCAAATCTTACCACCTAATGATTTATCTCCTAGGTATATACAAGAGGAAAAATCAAATATTTAACAAAATACATGTACTAGTTTCTTTTAAAAGCACTATAAAAGGCTAAAATTGAAGATCCAAATGTGCATAAAAGTAGGATGAATAAACTAATATTGATAAATGGAATCCTTTAAGGCAGTGAGAATAATTTACAACTACATAGAATAATATGGACAATCACACAAAGAACATTAAACAAAAGACAGTTACAAACAAGTACTGAAAAAACAAAACAACAACAACAACAAAAAAGCCAGAACCAGTCTACGGTGTTAGATACCAGGATAGTGGAGCAGTTTTCACTGGAAAACCACTGATAATGTTCAATTTTGCCATAGTGCTGGTTATAAGCATGTGTCCACTCTGAAAACTTTTCATTGTGAAAACTTCTGATCTGTTTGCTTTTCTCTATTTTATGCTTTAATAAAGTTTCCTAACGTGAAAAAGGTAACAGCATACATTTTCTGTCTTCCCCCAGGGTTGTGTTTCCTTTTCCATACTGTTACAATACCGTCTGCAAGGGAGCTTACCACCCTTTTTTCATGCAGAATATCACACTGGTTGCTGTATCAATGCAGTCATACTCACTGTAGTCACATTGACCAGGAGATAGTGTTCTAGGTACTTGAGTAAGACACATGCATTCCAGAGGATGGGACATAAGACTCACAAAGATGAAGGGATCTGCCACACCTAGAACATTTTTTAGGCTCTGATGGTATGAGCTATGCCTATATATTTCCTCTGAGGCCAGACATTTCTTGCACATTTGTGTCACCTAACTTGAAGCTTGCTGAGTCTCATTGGATTCTGGAGGTGGCATATGTTATATATAAAATATTATCCCAGTGAATTTATCAGGTGACTCAGAAGTCCCTGGGCAAAACAAGTGGTCTCCAGCATTTCTAAATTGTAATATAAGCGGTCTCTCCACCCATGCCATGTGACTCCATAGATTCAACACTGCAGGAGGTATCTGAGCAGATAAAAGTATGGTGTGGTGTCCCTAGTAAGCCAACAGAGTCACAGAGCAGACTTCTCAGGAATTGAAGTTAGGTCTTGCATCCTCCAGCAGAAAAATACTTAAAGACAGGTGTTGGTGTGGCACTAGTCATAGTAGGGCTAAACACCTGACCATGAAACAAGTGACTATGTGTGTGGGGAGGTCATTGAGAAGATGTGATCGCTGGATGAGCTGAGCTGGACTGGGGCGATTGGAGGCTGCTCCCATGCCCGCTCATTCTTGGAATGTGTGTTTGTGTGTTCTCCTTGCCTTCCCCACTCTTAGAAGCTACTCTAAGAATACAGACTTGAGGGTGCCTGGGTGGCTCAGTGGGTTAAGCCGCTGCTTTCGGCTCAGGTCATGATCTCGGGGTCCTGGGATCGAGTCCCGCATCAGGCTCTCTGCTCAGCAGGGAGCCTGCTTCCTCCTCTCTCTCTCTCTCTGCCTGCCTCTCTACCTACTTGTGATCTCTCTCTGTCAAATAAATAAAATCTTAAAAAAAAAACAAGAATACAGACTTGACATAGAGATGTGGTATTGAGACTTCCTGGAGAGTATGCAAGATTAAACCCAGGTGAGGTCTCTATAAATTCAAGATTCTGGTGGGCATGGAGATTTATGGATCTTACAGCCAATTACCCCAAACAAGCCCCTTACACAAGTTCCAGTGTTCATTAAATCTGCTACCTACCAATCTGGAGTGGTCTGCCTCTTTGGTCTCTCCCTTCCTACAATGTATGTGGTATGGATACCAGTTTCATATTCCATTTGGGAAGCTCCTGAGGAGTTGCTAACTCACTATACAATCAGAGCAGCCCATTTTGACCTAAGCGTTCCAAGATCCATCAGGCAGGCTTGGGCAGCCACAGTAGCAATCCATTGTACACAGAAAATAACACATTATAGATGTGGCCTGGGAAGGTCCAGAAGGCAAAGGTATGTTGAATGAATAGGTGACTTAGATTCCTTTGTCACCTCCCTTAGTTACATCAATACATTATTCTTAATTTACTTATGTGGCTTTTAGGGACTTCTCTGTAATAATCTCATAAAGGATAATGGCCTTGTTCACAAATTAATTGGGTTAATGTGCTGCAAGACAGTGATTGTGTATTATATTTATTCGGCTGCCCAACAGGCCTACCAAGGATGGCTTTGAGGGCAATGGTCCAGGAAAATCTTCACACTGAGCAGAGCAGTTAGCAGTGTGCTTGCTTATTTAACTTATAAGGAAGGACGTCTGATGTGCAAATATACATGAGTTCTTGAGTAAGAAATTTCAATGTTCAGTTAGGGGCCTAGAAGAAGCAAGATTAGAAGACTGAAGCCAGCAGTGTTTAGGAAAGGTGCAAAGTACATGATCTATGGGAGTGGGCACAAAGAGTGGTGATCTTTGTATCTCATTTTTGTAACAATGAGACAGTATTTGCCACTAAGGAGAAAGTGTTGAAATAGATAGGAGTCTTCCAATGGAGGTCAGCTACTCTCTCCTGTTGGCCAGAACAGTTTTTGCATAATGGACCTGCAAACACCACTATCCATATGCTAATTGTATATCTAATTTACCATAAGACATTCTTCATAATATTGCCTAAGACCAAAGGGCTTATTGGAAATTATGAGAGGTGCAATGTTCAGTTCAAGACCATGATATTCAGTGGTCTTACCAGAACACATCCCTTTGAAGTAGCCAGTTGTTTGGCTACTTACATGATTGGTTAGGATGACAGTCCCAGAAAACACCCTACATAAGGCAGTGTATACACTCTTCCACTATAGATGTATGGCTCTCTGTCCCTAGTAACTAAAATATAGGGACCTGATCCAGGGATGATAGTATTATTTTTCCTTTCGCCATCAATGCCAAAGAAGTACTTGCAGAATGTCTCTCCCCACACTCATAACTATACACTCTGCTGGGCTTAGGTGCAGCAGCTGCCACCAACTTTTTGACTGTGTGATGGACTAGACTTTTCATAGGACCTTAATTTCTCTGAATGGTGCTGGGAGTGGAAGTGTCATGGTTTTTGTTGTTGTTTTTGTTTTTGTGTGTTTTTTTATCTGCTTAGTTTAACTTTGAATTCTGAACTCTAGTCATTAGTCTGAATTCTAGTCATGGGCACAGGACAGGTGTAAACCAAGAGCAGTTCATTGCTGTTACATTGAATCTCTCTTTCTACCTCAGGCTTCTGTGACATCACTATTTGGTACACTTGCCGGAAACTTAATAGCTGTTCTGATGTAAGAACTAACCTGGACATTAACACTTTGACCAGTGGATGTGAACCAGAGCATACGTACTTTCTTAGGTCACCGAAGCACAGAACTTTTGTAGTAGACAGGGCACTGAGAAGGTCCGCTTCATAATGTGTCCCATGACTGACCTTCCCTTTGCTTCCTTTTCTACTCCCAGCCTCAAATCTTGTTTCCTGAGATCAATTCCCAAAATAAGCTACCTGCACTCCATAGTTCTCTTGGGCTTTCTTTTGAGAAAGAAACAAGAACAAGATACTTGCATTTAAACACACATACCTTGGTAATCCTGAGGGTCTTTGGACATGGAGATACAGGGACTTAAAGTGTCTTTATGTCAAGAATTTTCTTGGGTTGGAGCCAGTTTACTTAGGTACAGTATAAGCAGCCAACTTCTTCATTTCACACATTCTGCTACTTTTCATTCCAACAAGTAATTACTAAAATATTTCTTACATGTGAGTGAAATTCAGTTTCAACATGATGGTGCTGAGTTGCCTCATTATATCTAGATTTGCTGAGTATGAATGTGTGAGAGATTTGAAAGAGATGTGGTTTTTCATAGCTCAAGATACGTGACTGTCTTTGGTCTCATTCTTGAGAAGTACAGCCTCAACCTTTGCCCAACATTGTATGCTTATCTGCAAACACACTAGATGTTAGACTGCTGGAAAATCTTCAGTAAATAATTTCATATCGTTTCTTTCTTGTGCTGGTGTATGGTACAACAAAACACTCCAAGGAGGCTGGACCTCCGATACCTCAAAAGCAAGAAACTTGGCTCAGGACAATGGCTCAGCATCAGCAGGGAAAGTTATAGGGTGTTTGTACTCAGTGACTTAGGTAGCTATACAACTAGAATTAGACAAGCAGAGGTGACACCTGCAGAATCCAGCTCTTTCTGAATAGTAGAGTTCAGGCTTGCCTTCTACGTTTGCAAAGTCCTTCCATCATAGTAGACATGCCTACTATGTCTTGCAGCTGTTAGATTTATGCAAGAAGCAGAAAAGGAAAAAGATTGTATAAAGTATTTTCAATTCACATGGACATATATATGCACCTTTTTTCTTGGACAGTACTCATCTGCAAGTTGAGTGATATTTAGCTTTACTTAACTAGTTTAATTTGAGGCATCGATCTTCATAAATACTTGTTTTGGAAGGAAAAAATTTCATCTATTGCTCCTGTCTGCCGCAAGAATGAAAGGATGAAGTGAGGTAGACAATCTGATAGCTGAATGAGAAAGAGGAGCTAATTATTGCCCACGGCTATACCTCATGGTGTGGGATGAGCCCTGAGTGTTCCCTGAATAGAAGGAATCTCTTTCTGTTACAGAGGAAGAATGAGTCATGGTCAGGCTACAGCCTCTCTTTTGTTCTTACACAAAGGAGACAATGCAATTTGGGAGGCAGGGTGAAGGATGCTATGCCCTTAGAAGCACAAATCATTGTATAGCCCTGATGATAATGACATTCTTCATCCATCCCTTCCATTTGTTATTGACTAGAATAGTAGCATCTTTGGTTTCTTTTGTGTTATTTTAATATGTTGTGGATAGTGATAATAGACTCATTTTAATGACTCCATTTCTAATAACAGAAAAATATTTCATACAGGTACTTCTTGCTTCCACTAGCAACATATACCAGAAAAAAGGCAAAAGAAGAAATCACTGATTTACAGATTATGTTCCAGATGTCTGTATGGTAATTATTTAGAATGCAATACATGTTGTCAAAGAAATGTTGTAGATACCAATGGAAAGTCCAACCTGAATCAACCAAAAAGAAAACAAACAATTACTTAACTCATAATGTTCTTGGACTGTTATACTATTAGTAGCATTTCTCAATTATAGAGAAAAGGGAAGAAAACAATTTGATGGAGAGAAAAACTAGTATTGGTTATGAACCTTCTATATGCCAGACACTTCAGACAAAGTATCCCATCTCATTACAAAAGGAAATTCTATTATTTCCCTATTTTATAAGTGTAGATTCTGAAACTAATAAGAGTTACTGATAACATATCCAAGGTCACTTAAAGCTTGTGAATAGCTAAGCTGGTATAATGCACCCCGTTCAGTCTGAATCAGCCAGTTTCATCTGCTGCATCTTCTCAGGATGGCCAAGAATTGGATATTGTCTTAGTTCTCTTACAGAATTATAACATACCAGTTCATAGAAGGAGATCCAAAAAGTACATGAGCACCCCACCTGAGCTCAGCAACATATCTCTTTTTAAACTTCACAAAGCACCTTAAAACAGACATTAGGATTCAGACCTGTCCTTGGGGATTTAGAAGGCGCAGGGAAAAGGACAGGTAAGAGACAGAGAAGAATTCTGAGTTTTCCTCAGTGCCCATAACAGACACCTGATAGGTTTTATGTGCAAAATAGTCATAGAGCCATTTTTTTTTAATGTTACTAAGACCAAATAGATGATTTAAGTCAGTTTAGTTACAGCCCGTATAGAAGAAATTTCAACACTTTCATGAGTCCCAGGAAAATCTTTTTCTTTGGGTTACTATTTTATCAAAAGATAACAACTATTTAACAATCTTCATGTAAGAGAGGAGGCCAAGTTTTTTTTTTCATTCATATCTGCCTTCCTGGTTGAGACTTGCCCTCCCCCAAAAGAGCAATTCCTGAGGTATATTTTAAGCAGGAAAAACGCAGAGTGAAAGTCTTACACTGCACTCTCCATTACCATTTCTTCCATTTGTATAGCTATGATTACTGGGTGATCAAGAATTAAGCTACCTCATTCTATTTTCCTATGAATGTTAACCAAAAGGAAAAGGTTATTTAGTTACCATATAGAAAAATCTGTCCTTCCAAGCACAATCTTACAGTCTAGTATGTGTGACTGACATCAGAGACACAGGGATGCTATTCTTAACTTTTGGCTGATGGGAGAGTGATGGGAATATATAATTCACTTTCATGAACTGGCAGATCCTTAAAAAAAAAAAAAATCTAGATGTCAGTGCCTTCTCTGAAGAAAAAGATAGACAACTCAATACTCTCGTAATTTACTAAGTAATTTTTGCTGTATTTGCTGAGGCCACAGATTCTAGAAAATGAAGGAAACTGTTTTTAAAAACATTATGGGATTATACATTTTCACAGTTATTTCTTGAAAAATAAGTTTCTTTTAGACAAAATTTAATACCTAAAATAGTATAAGAAAACTCATTCTTTTCTCCAAAGTGAATTGTAAGTATATTCCCAACTTATCTGGATATACTAAAATTATTTTTTTTAAATAAACATTCTCAGCTATCTTCCTTTCAGAAAAATTCTTTCTTTTTATTATTGGGATATCTAATCATCCCTCTGACAAAATTTTATAGACCTCGGTTTTGAAGTGGTCTTAATCTACAGAGGAGGTAATTAGCTGTTTATGAGAAAATTCAGGCCATTATATTAATATGATACATATGAACATATCCCTCATATAGTACCAATATTCTTATTCTTGATAAATATATAAGCTTTGCAATAGCTTATCTGCATACATTCATAATTTGTGTGGTTTTAAATGAAAATTCCATAATTTCATCCTAGCTGATTATTTACGAGAAAATTTAAATTCATTTGGGCTGTCATGAAAAAAGAACTATGACGTAGTCTGAAATTAAGACAGGTGAAGAAAGACATGATTAATTTCTGTATGAGAACAGCATTTTTAACAAAAAGTCCCATAATTTTCCTAGGATAAATTATCTTTGTCTTTACAATCTATATTGAGGCAGGTATGAAAAAAAATGCTACGCATTATTTAAATAACTTTAATTATTTAATTTCCCATTTGCATTTTAATACAAATTTTGACAGCACCACCTGAGACTTTTCATAAGGCCAGAATTTAAATATTAAAGTAATTAAGGACTGAGCAAATTATGAAATTTCTCTCTCATTTATTTAATAATTGTGAACCCAAGTTATGTTGTGGTGGAAAGAAGGAAGGTATTTCTGCCATAAGTGTTCTGAAGTTTGGGATGAGTTCTCAAATTTGAATGCAGGATAATAAAGACTTTGTGTAATAAGTCTCATGCTAAGAAAAAAAAAATAAAAACAATTAGGTCTGATTCAATATTATATCTTTTGTTTAGTAGACATAAATTCAGAAGTTAAAGATTTTTATTAGGTAAATTAATTCTCAGGATGGTCCTTAATATATTTAAATTCCAACCTTTAATCTGTCCGACACTAGGTTGATTATCTACCTTGATTCTCTTGCCAATATGTTGAATATATTATATTCATAGTATATATGTGTTCAATCTTATAACAATCTTATATTGTTCTAATAGGTTACAATCTTGTATTTTCTAATAAAATAACTGATATTTTTCTATTTATGTTCATTCAGTTTTGAAGTTCCACGTCTCTTATAAGAAATGAATGGTTTCCATTATAAATTTTGTAATTTCCTCAAACTGGATATATGTTTATCTTAGGTTCAGGAAAACCTAAAGAAAAATTACTGTAGAATACATAGAGTTGGTTCTTTAAAATTTTGTAGAAGAAATATATTTGCTTTATCTTTGAAAATAAAGCATTTGTAGAGATGACAGCTTTGGGGAACTTTTTTTTTTTTTTTCCATTGTGAAAGTCACTGGTTGAAAGTCACGGTTGTTTTATATTTACAGCAAATATAGCTGATTCCTGATTCTATTTATTATTTAGCAATAAGGATTACAAATGTATATATATTTCCAATAGCATAATGAAAATACTGATTTAAGGAAGAATTATCTTAGAATCAATTAATAAGACAAATTAAAAGTTAGGATCTAGATTTGTCCAAATCAACAACTTTGGAGCCTGAAATTTAAGGGAAATGTCATTGTGTATGGTTGTAGATCTTAGCATATGTTTCTCTACTAATGTGATTTTCTCATATGTTAGTTTTTGTGTCATAAATTATACTAACCTCTCTTAGGATGGTAATCATGATCCAGGACTTATATCAGGTACTAGGCACTCAAAGATGAGCAAGCCATACCGCTTTCTAAGGACAGCTAGAGTAAGCAGGGTATCTATAGGTACATAACATCATTTCAGGCCATAGTTTTTAGTCTCAACACTGCTGGCACTTGGGGCCAGAAAACCCTTTGTGGGGATGTCTGTCCTGTGCCTTGTGGGATATTTAGCAGCAATACTGGGCATTTATCTGTTAGATTCTCCTATCTACACTGCCCTCCCAATTGTACAAACAAAAATTTCTCCAGAAACTGGCAAATGTCCTCCAGGGACAAAAATCACCCCCACTTGAGAAGCATTGTTCAAGTTATCAAATGCAAATCTAGAAGTTTAAAAAATAAAAATTTAAGGGGCTCTTGGGTGGCTCAGTGGGTTAAAGCCTCTGCCTTCGGCTCAGGTCATGATCTCAGGGTCCTGGGATCAAGCCCCGCATGGGGCTCTCTACTCAGCGGGGAGCCTGCTTCCTCCTCTTTCTGCCTGCCTCTCTGTCTACTTGTGATCTCTGTCTGTCAAATAAATAAAATCTTTAAAAAATAAATAAAAAATAAAAATTCAACTATACATCTAGCACTTAATCATACTGTATGATGGGCAGTAGGTATGTGTGTATGATTCTCTATATGATGATACACAGAAGTAGAGGGAAAGCGTGATCAGAGCAGTCTTCACAGAGCATATTCACTGAATAGCCTCTTAAACTAGATCTAAGATAGTGCACAAGTCAGTCAGGAAAAAGTGAGGCCACAGAGCGGGAGAGGGAGGTCAGTTGTAAAATAGGAAGACCTCAGTCAACATGGAGATTGATTCATTATTACAGCTTCCAGGATTTTGAGGAAAGAGCTCAGCATGTTATGTGAACAATAAATCATAAAAGACACTGAAGTCTTTCAAGGAAACTGGACAAACAGGACCCCTTTGGTGGTGAGAGGAAAGAATCATAATTTTCATGGATAAGTCACCTGTTCACACTTCTGGTTGAGAAATCCAAAGCTGGCTGTGGTACGAAGAACTGGGGAGAGACAGCCAATAGGTGACATAGGGCTTTGCTGTGTGTAGGCAAGAGGACAGGGGAGCTGAACTGGGATAGTATGAGAGGGAAAGAGAAGTGTCTGCATTTAGGTATAATTGGAAAAATAAATTGAAATGATTTTTTCATTATGGAATTTAAGAGATTGAAGCAAGTAAAGTTGAGAATGACTAGAAAAGTTACCAAGCAACACAGGTGTTTCCAGTGCTCTGCCCATAATCTCTTGTGTCCCTTGACATTCTCTCTCTCTCTCCCCCCCCCCCTCTTTAATTTAAATTCAGGGGCACCTGGGTGGCTCAGTTGGTTAAGCATCTGCCTTTGACTCAGCTCATGATCCCAGGGTCCTGGGATCAAGCCATGCATCAGCCTCTCTGCTCAGCAGGGAACCTGCTTCTCCCTCTCCCTTTGCCTACTGCTCTGCCTACTTGTGCTCTTTCTCTGTCAAATAAATAAATATATAAAATCTTTAAAAAATAAATTTAAATCCAGTCAACGTGTAGTACATCATTAGTTTTGGTATAATGTTACATTCTTTATTACACTGATTCAACAGAGAGCCTTGAACTCCTCTGGCTATGGAAGTCTTCTTGTTGGCACTTACGGATAGCCAGATTGCCTTGAAATTCACATTTGTCTTGAGGCGGCCTTCATCCAAAGACTGAGAGATCCAGGAGGATACAGACTCTATCCGCCTTGTACCTAAGCAAAGCAAATCTGAGATGGGGCCTTCAAGGTCTCTAGGGCTCCCTAAGGATTAAGCCAAAGTTATTCCTCTATTCTACTTTACTTGATATTCCACCCTTTCTTAGTCACCATCTTCTTCTGATACTTTTTTTTCCCCCTAAATGAATTATGTTAACATAAATCCTTATATTAAGGTCTAATTCTGACAGACCAAACCTTTTGCTTATTTCCTATGGGATATTGGAGATGACCAGACATCATTTGGATATCTGGAAATGAAGATCAGATCATGTCTCGTTGAAATTTTATGTTCATTAGATATTGAAAAAATAATTATTATTATTACTATTATTTTCTCCTATCATATATTACAGAATGTTTTCATGTTTACTCAAGTTTTTTCTAATATACAGATTCAGCCCCTATCAAAGAACAGATCAAAACAGTTTCTGCTAATATACAAACTTCCCCTTACATTAACAAGTGGGTTGTGAAATATTCTGTCATATTTCTAGTACATATATTTTTTTCCATTATGACTTCTGTCTCACTTGTCATTTGAGCTGGAGCTTTATGATTAACCCTGCCACTCATTCGTTTGTTTCCTTACACATTTATTATTCATGTGTTCATTATTAATAAAGAGCTGTGATTGTCTGTAAAATGCCAGGCTTGTGTGATGGTGGGAAACAATCATGCATTAAAGACTTACCTTGCTACATATGATTATGATGTGTAATATCTGAGAAGCATTTACTCCTACCAATTAATAACAGAGTAATAATTTTCCATAATCTGTCATGGAATATTAAAAGATTACACATAGTCATTTTTAAAGCAATGCATGACTATGGATATTTTAGACAATATACAAGCAAAAAATACATAAAAAGATGGAAGCACCAGTTAAAATCCTAGTGGTTTTGTTTAAGTAGGCTGCAGGACAGATACTCTAGTCTCTCATATGCTTTACAGGACTTCATGGGAATGTGCAGTTAGAGGCTATCAAAGTTCTACCTGATGAAACTTTAAGAGTTTGTGTAAGAACTGTGACCCCCACCATGCGGTGAGCTCCCTCTGCTGAAACTTCAACTTGGCCTGGAACTACAATTTTCATGATAAGCCTCCCGTTAAGTGTTCATTTAATTGAATGATTGCATTTAATTATTATAATACTGTTTTGAGGCAAAGAAATATTTTATTCCCAAATTAGACATGAGTAATCAAATAGTCTTAGGAGACAAGCACACTACACATTCTTAGTAACATGTAGTGTTTCATAGCACTGCTTTCGTAAAGTTCTTTGAGTGAAGGACTATGGGAATAGATTGGTAGGTGTGCCTTCTACCTATTTCAGATTTTGCATAAAAGTGGAGGGGGCAGTCCAGGCTTTACATACATAGTTCTCTGGATGAAGACAGTTTAAGGACTAGGAGTAAAAAACATTGATTTTAAGTAGCTCAGACACTGCCTACCATACCTTTTGAAGGTTTTTTTTTTTGGAATTTAACATCTAATAGATTTTTTTTTTAAGATTTATTTATTTATTTGACAGAGAGAGATTACAAGTAGGCAGAGAGGCAGGCAGAGAGAGAGAGGAGGAAGCAGGCTCCCTGCTGAGCAGAGAGCCCGATGCGGGTCTCGATCCCAGGACCCTGAGATCATGACTTGAGCTGAAGGCAGCGGCTTAACCCACTGAGCCACCCAGGCGCCCCTTCTAATAGATTTTGTTTCAGCATCTATAATAGGGAAAAACAACACTGAGGCTTTGAACAGAACCTCAGGGTTTTTAATTCCATTATCACATATGAGGATTAGATATAGTATCTTGCCTACTTCTCTATGATTCAGAGAGGAGAAAAAGTTCTGTGACCAATAAAAAGGCCTCTTCGTGTGTGTGTGTGTGTGTGTGTGTGTGTGTGTGTATGTGTGTGTGTGTTTGTGTGTGTGTGTGTGTGTATAGTCTATTTAAGAAATCTTAACACTAATAATGTGTATGTCTTGACAAATTGCTGGGTAATTCTTCCTAGGACATTATATTGATTTTCAATGAATGGAAAACTGGAAGAAACTAGGAGTTACTAATAGAAAATGCAAAGGGCAGTGAAGAAATGGAACAGACTTTTAAACTGCTCTATTCAAATATCTTGGTGTCTACAGATGTTGTTTTTAACAAGTTGTAGCAACAGTGTAGAATGTGGATCACCACCAAACACTGATTTCCAGAATTTCCCTTTCAGCTGACAAAATCATTGAGTTGCTAAAGGCAAAGGAAATATCTTTTTTCCTGGTGTGTATCAGCCTACATGTCTTGCTGTCCTAATCTACCAAAAAAGAACAAAGAATCTAGCAAGAGCAGACTAAGGCTGTCAAGATAAATGTGTGAATCCTACTGACAGGACATACACAACTCAGCCATTGGCCATGCTACCTCTTACATCACTGAAGCTAAATACATTCTATGAATTGACATGCTGAATGGTGGTTTTTGTATATCTTCCTTTTCAATTCTTGCCTTTGAAATGATTTGCCCTTTTATTTTGAAATTGTAACATGTTTTAAATTTTACAAATAGAACATTATAGAACAAGGATGGCATATCTAAAAGTTACTTCTATCCTTGTATGCTATCAATATTTTCAAACACAAGTAATCCATTATTCAAAAGAGTAGCTCAGAAACACAATGCAACTCAATAGAATTAGAGCAGGCATTCAAATTAGAGCAGACACTCAATTTACATAAGGGTTTATCTCCTGGGTAGTAAGAAAATAGGTCTTTTTCAACAAAGAAAACATAGTTCTTTGAGAACTGACTTACAGGTCTCACATGATGTAAGGGGACAGTATTCACCCATCATTAACAAACTCATTTGTTGTAAGGATGGTTGGAATTCCTGTTGGAATACCACATACACAAAGATTTATCATCAAATGGACCTAAATTACACCATGTTGTAGACTTTTTAAAAATTTTTGGTATTACTGTTTTTCTTCTATCTTTGTATTTAAACACTTTAGAAAAATTAAGTTACCATAATTCTGAAAAATTAAATTATGACAATCCACTGCACTGATTACATTGGTATTATTAATTGATAAAATCTTCCATCTGCTGTTTACACGGGGAAGAGAACATATAACACACTGCATATAACATACAAGCACATAACAATAGGAATGGCTCAGGTGATTCACAATAATTTTATCCTAAGCTCCACAGTTAGTTTACAGAAGTGGACATTTAGTAGAGAGCAAAATATACCACTGTTCAACTCACTAAATGTTAATGTGTTGCTAAGATTGCCTTAGGATGAATATGAATTTACATCACAAAACTTTGATGTTTTGATAATTAAAATGAATTAAAAATGATAAATTGTATGTGTCAGAAATTTGGCAAGGCAGCTACATTACAGTCTACTTATCTAAATAACAATGTTTAAAACAACTACTTCTATCATATTATTACACATAGTGACTCAAGAATTTAGCTCCTGTCATATGCACAATTTTAAATACTTCCCTCACCACCTTCATGTAGATTTCTCTATTTGCTTGACCTGAAATTTCTATTATTACAATCATTCCTTTGGTTGGAGTTTAAAAACAACATCATTTTCTCCAAAAGACTAAAATTAAAATGAATATGATTTACTGTATCAGGTAGAAAGGGCTTTAAAAAAAAAACAAAAATGAAAAAACTTTATTTTCTAGATACACCAACATTTCCTCTCTCACAGCAAGATTTCTCCAAAAAAAAAAAAAAAAAACCAACAACAAAACAAAACAAAAAAACTTCTGTTACTTTAAACTTTTCCCCTTTGAATTATCTCCAATTAGTTTTGCCCATACTATCCAACCAAACTACCCGTGTCAAGGTAATAAATTAATTCTTACCTGATTATAAGCATTTGGCTGCTACTTCCTCTTCAAAATACTTCCTATATTTTATTACACCAGTTTCACCTGCTTTCTTCCTACTACCTTGCCTACTACTCATTCTCCTTTTCTATTCCTCTTCCCTGCCCCAAACTCTGAATGTGGCAGAACATTATATCTGAATAAGTCTTTGAACCATTCTCTTTTTCTATTTGTTCTCACTTTTTAGATGTCCCATCTAGATCTTTGGAATGAAATACTTCCTATATTCTAGGAAACTCTCCTATTTATAAGCAGACTTAGAGCACCTCTCTGAATCCCAGATCTTTATGTCTACAGCTTCAACACCTCCAATTAAATGTATAATAAGCATTCAAATCCAAAATAGACATAAGAAACTCCACAAAAGAAAATACATTCCTTTCACATACACATGGAATATTCTCCAAGATATGGCCACATTAGGCCACAAAACAAGTCTTAATAATTTAAATTGAAATCAAAGTTTTTGTTTTTTTTTGTTTTTGTCCAAAAATAGAAACTAGAAATAGAATAAGTCAAACTGAGAAATCTTCAAATATATAGAAATTCAATGCACTTTTAAAGAGCAATTGAGTTGAATAAATCACAAAATTGGTTAAAAAAATACCTTGAGAGAAAAGAAAATGAAACACAACATATCAAATCTTACAGGATATAACTAAACATTGTAAGATGAAAGTATTAGCTATAGCTAAGATTAAGGTATATAGCTATAAATGCATACATTTAATGTGAAAAAATATCTCAAAACAACTTTCACCTCTAGAAACTAGAAAAGGAACAAATTAAACCCAAAGCTAGCAGATGAAGAAAACAATAATTGGAACCCAGATACGCAAAATAGGGAACAGAATAGAAAAAAAAAAATCAACACTGAGTAGTTTCTTTGGAAAAATAAAAATGATGAATCCTTAGCTAGATTAAGAAAAAGAGAGGCGTAAATAACTAAAATTAGAGATGAAAGAGGGGAACTTACAAGTGATGCTTAAGACAAAAGATCATAAAAATATAATCAACAATTGCACCCCAACAAACTGAATACCCTAGAATGAATTTCTAGAAATACATAACCACTTAAGACTAAATCATGAAGAGATAGAGAATCTGAAGAGACAGTCATAATGAGAACATTGAATCAGTAATGAAACTCTAAAATACTGAAGAGGAAAGAACAGTACCAAGTTTATTTTACAATGCCAGTATCACCCTGATACCAGGGTATCAGGCATTCCCAGAAAGTACAGACTAATATCCCTAATACTGATGCAAAAATAAACTGAACTCAGCTACACACTAAAAGGATTATACATCCTGAGCAAGTAGGAATTATTCCTGGAATGTAAGTATGGTTTAACATATTAAAATCAGTGTAATACACCATATTGAAAAAATGAAGACAGAAACCACATATCAGTTGACAGAAAAACTTTCATAATAAAAACAAACTAGAAACTCAGTAACAACATAAAAAGGCCATTTATGAAATTTATAGCTAACAGCACATTCACTGGTGAAATACCAAAGCCTTTTTTTCCTAATAGCGAGAATGGAAGGATACTCACTCTGGCTGCTTCTATTCAACACAGTATAGTAATCCTAGCTAAAGCAATTAGGCAAGAAATAAAAGACTTTCAAATTAGAAACAAATAACCTTATCTTTTTCTGAAGACAAGATTTTACAAGTAAAAAACACTAAAAATTTCACACATGCAAATGAATTCAACAAAATCACAGCATACAAAAATCACAAAAATCTGTTGTTTATATACACTAACTTTGAACAATCTGAAAAAGTAAGAAACCAATGGCATCAACAAGAATAAAATATGTAGGAATAAAACTAACCATGAAGGTGAAGGACACATACTGAAAACTATAAAACATTGTCCAATAAAAGGAAAGACATGAATACATGGAAAGGCATCTCATGTTCATGGATTGAAAGAATATTGTGACGATGTAAATAATACTGAAAGCAATCTAGAGATTCAGAACAAGCCCTATTCAAATTCAATGGTATTTTTTAAAACAAAAATCAATAAGTTTATCCTGAATTTCATATGGAATCTCAAGGGACTTTGAAGAGCCAAAATGATTTTGAAAAACAACAAAGTTGGAAGATTCACACTTCCTGATGTCAAAAAAAAATTGATTTTAAAAGAACTGAAAGCAGGATCTTATAGAGGTATTTGTGCACTCATGCTCACAGTAGCACTATTTACAACGGCCAGAAGGTCGAAGCAGCCCAAAGTACATGGACAGATGAATAAACAAAATGTGGCTCACACATACTACAAAGTATTAAATTCTGTGATACTATGACATGGTTAGACCTTGAGAATATGAAGCTAATGAAGTAACTCAGACACAAAAATAAATACTTTATAATTCCAATCATTTGAGGTATAGGAAGTAGTCGAATACATAAAAGCGAAATAGAATGGTAGTTACCAGGAGCCTGAGTGTGAGTGAAACAATGGAAATACTGTTTAATGGGTACAGAGCTTCAGATTTTCAAGATGAAAGTTCTGGAGACCGGTTTCTTAACAATGTGAATGGATTGACTCACTATTGAAATATACATGTAAATATGGTTAGAGCAGTCAATCTTACATGTTTACCACAATTCAAAAAAGTTTAGAAAATTAGAGTTTTTAAAAATATTACAACATTTTGCATCATATCTATCACTATTGTCATTTCTCACAGTAAAATCTTTCCAGCTTCTACTGTTATTATTCTCCAGTTTATTCTCAATGCTACAGCCGAAGCGCCCTATTAAACTTTAAATCACATAATGTTCTTTTCTTCAAAACCCTTTCTTCAAAATCCTTCTAACTCAGAATAAAAACCAAAGTTCTTTCCAGGAACTGCAACCTCTCCCTCGATTCCCTACCCTCTAGAGGACTTCCTCTCTGATCTCACTGTCCCCAACAGGCATGATCTTTTCCACTCCAATCTATGAGTCAGTTCTTGTTAATTCCCTTAAATAGAATATTCCTCTCCAATACAGCTAGGTTTCTAAATTCCTCTAAGCCTTTACTCAAAATTAATTTTCTCAGTGAGATTTACCTAATCATTTTATCAGAAATTATAATCAACCACACCAATTTTGGAAAATCGTAAATTAACTTTGTAAAGTATTTTCTTACCTTATCTTTAAATTTTTCATGGTCTAATATACTAGAGAGTTTAGTGACATATTTTGCAGAATACAAGAGATTGAGATAAGACATAGCAATTCTGAAAGTACAACTGAATTAACGATGCAAAAGCAAAATGAACTGAGCAGAAAATGGAATGAGCGACCTGGAGAAAATGCCAGAATATCACACAGGCAGAAATAACAGGGGAAGAAGGAAGACGGAGACAGAGGAGAGAAGGAATGATGTGGCAATTAGAAAAGAGATATAAATAAGAGACTTTATATTCTGATATATGTGTTATTATACATAATATATATAATTGTTACAATGGGTAAGAGTAGAGAACACACGTGCAAAAAGAACTTTTAAAGCCATGGAAGAGGGAATGTATTAGAAATATTAGATTTAAAAGTTATAGATTTAAAATTTTACTATAAGCCATTAAATCTCAGTGTACATTGCAGAACACCAAGATATGATATGGCAGCATTATTACCCATCAAAGTGAGTAATACTGTTAGTAACATTCAAAGGAAAATAATTAGATTTTCTACATACAGCCATATTCTGAGGTACTGCGGGTAGGGCTTCAATACATGAATTGTGGACGAAGGACACAATTCTGCACATAACAAATAAAGCAGTATTTTTAAATATTCAAAAGTACAATACACACAATAGTAATCTATTTACTGCTACCTAATGTTGTATACTGAAAATTTTAGAATTGAACAGTAACACAAAAGTATATAATTTTAAATATATAATTGAACTTTGTTTAAATATTTTAATTGAGATGCATGATCTTTGACTAAAATTTGTGTAGCACTGATTTTCTCTATGAAACATCAGTATATCTTTTCTCCAAAGTACATATTTTTGTTTCAATATTATGTTTATCTGGGAATCAAATTTCTGCTTTGTTGATATCACATTTATGCAAGTGTGAGACTAACCACAAACATATTTATATAATTTGTTCATTTTATGAAACACCTGATGCATTTATATTTAGCCAATATGTATTTTGTTGGTTTTATTTGGTGTAACTTGATTTAAAAATACAAAAATCTTAAAAAGTGACACTTTTCAATGATTCAAAACCTCAAATTGTTAGATTTTAACTGTAAATTTTCTAATTATTACTGTGTACTGTATACAAGTATTAATCCTAAATTAAAGATTATTTTTTAATATTTTATTTATTTTGAGAGCGAGAGCATGCACAAGTGAGAGAGCACAGGAAAGGTAGCGGGAGAAGCAGGCTCCATTCTGAGCAGGTATCTTAGATACATAAAGTTTTTCCATCACATTTGTGGAATTTTTGGCTAGCTCTCATTCTTTTCCTGGGGTTCTTATAATGCATATATTTAACTCTTAATGGTTTCTCAGAGTCTGAGGTTCTACCTCATTTTTTCATCTATTTCTCAGACTGAATGATTTCAATTCACTTACCATCAGGTTTGCTGATTGCTTTTTCTAAAATTCAAATCTGTTATTAAGAAGCTCTCGTGATTTTTTTTTGTGTGTACATTTAAGTCTAGAATTTCTGCAGTTAATTTTTTTTAAATACATCCTATCCCTTTATTAGTGACATTTCCCTGGCAAGGTATGGTTCTAATACTTTGTGTTGATTATTTAGACATAGTTTTAATTCTTTGAACATATTTAGAACAGCTAATTTGATGTCTTTGTGCAACATCTGGGCTCCCTCAGGGACCACTTTTGTTGACTTTTTTTTCTGTATACAGGTTATAATTTCCTGTTTCTGTGTATGTCTAAAACATTTTTAATAAAAACTAGACCTTTTATATAACAATGTGGCAATCCTGGAAATCTTATTTTCTTCCCCTATTTCAAGGCCTGTTTTTACTGGTGTTTTTATTTGTTGTTACTACTACTTATTTAATCAATATTTGGACTATATCTATAAAAATTCAACTTCCTCAACTTCCTGCAGTGTTAGATTACTGATTCTCAGATTAATGGTTGGCTAATTATTGATCAATGATATCATTGAATGTCTTGAATTAACATTCTTCCACTGTTTGCTGAGAGTGGGTTTGTACTGAACTGCGCTTTCAAGAATCAGTGACTTACCACTCTGCCTTAGTCTTCATTTCCTGGTTGAACAGGACCCAAATGTTAGCCACAGAGGATATGCAGAGCCCACTTATAATTCTCTTAGATATGTAAATAACCTTCACAAGTGCTTTACTTTCTAGGTCAAGGAATGTGTGAATATGTCAGTGTCTTGCTAAATTCCTACGCCCATATTGTTCACAATATCCTCCCTTTAAAATTTTGGACAAGTTTTTTTTGTTGTTGTTTTTTGTTTTTTTCTTCAACTGGCTCCCATGAAGTTACACCACCAGCAAGACCTCAAGACTCAAACCATGAGAGACTATGGACTCTGAAAAATAATTTGAGGGTTTTGAAGGGGTGGGGAAGTGGGAGGTTGGGGGAACCAGGTGGTGGGTATTAGAGAGGGCACAGATTGCATGGAGCATTGGGTGTGGTGCAAAAACAATGAATACTGTTATGCTGAAATTTAAAAAATAATAATAAAAATAAAAAAAATAAGTAAATAATCTAAAAAAAAAAAAAAAGACCCCAAGACTTGGCCTTTACCGCCTACCTGCTTGTACTTACTGAGCTTTTCTCCACATTTTTCCTTAAGCACTTCTTTCCAGTTTATCTCTTAACTCAGGCAAATGGAAAATAAAACTGCCCCTCCAGAAATAGCAAGTAGTACCCTTACAGTCCTCCAGCTGGCCCAGACCAGTTTGAGTTTAGCCCCGACACACACCTGTGCAGATGTACTTTAGAGTGACTTCTAGAATGAAGACAACTACCTTTACCTCATTATAATTCTAAAATCTCCACCCAAAGAGGAGTACACACCTCATTACTATAACATACAATGTGTGTGCAGACATATTTCCTCAAGGTGGATGTTGGAGCTTATGCCTACCTCTACATCCAATGATGAGGCTTCCTTATCTATGATGACCCAATCACCCTTGCTGGGGAGTCATGATTTGGAAGGCAGTCCCATGATCTCCTTATTTACTGCAAATAAAGTTTTCTTTTTGAGGCAACTCAATCTGGTGCAGTTTCTGACTCACCAAGGAGTGAACTTCCTTTGGTTTGGTTACAGTTACATAATAACTGCCGATCGTTTTCAAGAAATGCTCAGAGTGAGCTCTAAAACCGATAAGTAACAACTGCCATCAGGCTTTTATAGGGAGTTACAAGACAGGTCAAATAGTGACATTCCATGGGTATGGACTTGTTGAGGGGCCCAAAGGCAGGTCTGCCCCCTTCCGTGGCTGACAGGATGCCATGTTTGCAGCTCTCATGCCTATTGGCTGATGGTTTTCAAGGTACTTGTGGAGGTCAGACAGTTACCTGAAGTAAGGGATTTAACCACTATTTGTGTGGTTAAAAGACCACACAAACCCATTTTTCTTAAGGTTCTACTTTTTCTTGAATAAATACTCTTCCAATTGATTAATTCCAAATCTCTGAAAATATGAATTTTGACCATTTTATCAGGTTTTTAAAAAGAGACTTATTTATTTTATTTGATATACATATATAATAAAGAGAGAGCAAGAGTACGCAGAAGGGAAAAGGAAGAGGAAGAATTTAGAAGCATATGCTCAGTACTGGAGTAGGTTTTTTTGGTTTAGGTTGTTTTTTTGTTTGGTTGGTTTGTTGTTTTTTGTTTTCTGGGTTTTTTGTTTGTTTGTTTGTTTTTAATGGAGAACAGCTTTATAGTGGAAAGGTTTGTTACTGCTGTAAACACCACCTGGTAACTTGGAAACTTTTCTTGTGTTTATTTTGTATCTGGCATTAAGAACATGCTAGATCTTTAGCTATCTAGCTACCTAAATCCAGAATGCAGTTATGACAGTCCTCACAGACAATAATCTCAAACTGTGTTCTAAAGACCCCACTAAACTGTCATATGGACTATCACACCATTCAAATGTCATTTGAAAAATGAAGAGGAAAAATGCAGAAGAAAGGAAAAGAAACAACTAGTTGGCCAATTTCATAGAAACAACTTTGAATAAAGCAAAGATATACATACAACACTAATTTACCTGCCTCAATACTGCCTTATTTTCCTTTCTGAAGGTTCTGAAACTTTTTCTATTTCTCTTAGATAAATATATCGGGCCCAAGGAAAAACAATTAGGAGAAACATCCTACAGAAAACAAATGCTTTGTTCACAGTCTTTCTTGTTTTCACATTTCAGATTTTTGTCTCAGACCCAAAGCAAAAAAAAAAAAAAAAAAAAAAAAAAAAATCATCATCATCATCATCATCATCATCATCATCATCCATGCTTTTAAATGTTTCCAGGTTAGATTCATACCAAAAGTCCTTAATGAGTTTTTGGCACTACATAAAAATTTTGGAATCAATTCATGATGGCCTTATATAATTTAAATTTGTGCAGCAAATTTGTCCAGCAAGGATAACAAGAAAAAACTTTAATGTCATTTATTGCAATGTCAACTCATTTCTATACACCCTGTACCTGGTTCTTTCATCAGAGCTGGCCTGGAAATGCATCATATAAATAGTGCAAATAGATCTTAGTACAGTCAGTATACTGTCTTACATATTCATCCCAAACTGAATTTTCATTTGCCTATCTGAACTGTCATTCTTTGTTTCCATTTACTTGGGAGTTTTCCAAAGTTGACGCTGTTCTCTGGTTTTCTGTTTTGGCTTCTGCCCCTCCTGCTTGTTTAGTGACTTATTCAGATTTTATTATCTGCATTGCAATATTCAGTCACCCTATTCAATTCATGATCTTTCCACATATTTTGATCTTCATAACCAAAAAAGTAGATACTGGTTCCACAAAATAAATACTGATCATGTCTACTCTATGAGATGCTATGCAGAATTAGTAAGTAAGGAAGTGGGTGATGGAATGGCCAAGCTCTATAAACACAGTAGTAAATCCAAAGAACAGCACATCATGGATAGCTTCCAGAGCTGGGACTCATCTACTGTCCAGCAATTAATGACTTAACTCCAAGATCTGCATTGGTTATAGTTACTATTTCTGGTGGAGATGAAACTCACAAGCCTCCTACTAATTTGCACTTTTTGACTATTACAAGATGCATATATATCCTCAATTCAAGTCTTAGAAATCACTTAAGAGATGGCAAGTACTATTACAGAGGAAATATAGTGATAAGTTTCCCTACTCTAATAACCAGAAAAATTATGGAATTTCTTTCTGGGTTCCTGGACTTCCTATAGAGTTGAGAGATCTGTCATTTAATATTGGATCAAATTTGGGAAACACTGGCTGTCAAGAAGTAGTGGCATTAACAAAGTATGTATTTTCATTGTCATTTCCAATGAAAAAAATTAATATAATTAGGTTTAAAAATAATCTTGATTTAGGGGGAAAGAAAAGAAGAAAAAAGGTTGAATGATAAACTCCCTGGGATTTCCAGTACTGTTAAAGTTACCAGGATTCTCTCAACTCACTTTTTATCTGTTAGAAGTATACTTGCATGGATAAGGGGGGGGGGGGGGGAAGTATACCTGTTTGTATTCCCTCCTTCTATGAAACAAAACTCCCTATCCCTCCCAGCACCCTACATTCCAAAACAGAAGTATGTAGAAAATCACATGGAAGTAGTTTAGATCCAGGTGATTAAAATTACATATTGACTCTTGGGACATGGATTTAAAATGCAATATTTGTATGATAAACATCCATATACCCATAGGAGCCCATTTTAGAAAAATGATTAAGTAACCATGGTTGGTTTGATAAGATAATATTCGATGCAGAAACTATTTAATTTTCTACCCAAAACCATAATGCACATCTTTTCATGAGGCTGAAATTTCTGTTCTTAATGAGGATGTAGTATATGAGAGACCTTTGATCTTTAGGTAATAGCATAAAATAAACAGAACGAATATCATAAATTTCTATAAAGTATTTAATAGCAAAGATGCAAGTAAAGCTTTACTAATATAATTTGAGAAAAACAAACCCCTGAAAGTTGACTAAAGAGCCATATAATTATCAATACCTGAAGGAAGCACAAGTGGAATGAGGATTTGCAGGGTCAAGAAGAGAGTAAAAAGGACTTTAAAGAATAAAATGCATAGGTTGGAAGTCAGGCTCTAGAAGAAACTAAAGTACAAATTTGTGCAGCCTAAAAATTCCCCAACTATTACTCTTCTCCAACCTTGGAACTTTCTAGATGGGGTGCCTGGGTGGCTCAGTGGGTTAAGCCTCTGCCTTGGCTCAGGTCATGATCTCAGGGTCCTGGGATCGAGCCCTGCATCAGGCTCTCTGCTCAGCAGAGAGCCTGCTTCCTCCTGCCTCTCTGCCTACTTGTGATCTCTCTCTCTCTGTCATCAAAAAAAAAAAAAAAAAAAAGAAAAGAAAAGAAAAGTCAGAAGTCAGAGTAGAAAAACATTGGTAAAAAGAAATCTTTAGGGGCACCTGGGTGGCTCAGTGGGTTAAGCAGCTGCCTTCGGCTCAGGTCATGATCTCAGGGTCCTGGGATCGAGTCCCGCATCGGGCTCTGCTCAGCAGGGAGCCTGCTTCCCTCTCTCTCTCTGCCTGCCTCTCTGTCTACTTGTGATTTCTGTCAAATAAATAACTAAAATCTTTAAAAAAAAAAAAAAGAAATCTTTAATCTCCCATATTAACGTGTTTGGCTTCCACCTAAACAAAGTGTGGTAAACTGATTCAATGGAATATTCTTCAATTATAAAAAAAAGTACAAGATATAACATAGACAAGCCTTAAAAATATTATTCTGCATTAAAGAAGTCAGTCAAAAGACCACTTACTAAGTTATTTCATTTATATTAATTTTTTTAAAGGTAATCTATGAAGAGTCTATAGAAGGAAAATATGTAAGTGCTTGTTAAGGACTGGGTGTTTGTGACAGGGGAAAGATACCAAAGAGAAGGAGTTTCTTTTTAAGGTGATGGGTATCTCTAAAATTGGCTATGGTGATGATGCACATATTTGTGAGTATACTAAACCCTAAATCTCAAAGCTGTTAAAGCTGATATCTCCTGTTATTTTTAAAAGATCATCCAGAAGATAGGACCAAATTTCAACATATGTGGTATATAGGAAATACTAATAGAAAAATCAATAGGAAAAAAAATCAATAAAGAATACGGATTATAAAGATACTCACACTGGCCAAAAAAAAAAAAAAAAGGAACTTTAAAATAAGTCACAAATATATTCAACATAGTACTGACAGTCATAATTGCAGCCATCAGAAAAGAAAAAAAAAGGCAAAAAGGCATTCAAATTGATAAAAAAGATTTTCATTATTTGCAGATGACATAACACTATATGTAGAAAACCAATAATTCCACTAAAAAAATGTTAGAATTGATATTTTTAGTGAAGTTTCAGGATAGAAAATTAATATACAGAAATCAATTGTGCTTCTCTACACTAATGAAATAGCAGTAAGAGAATTTTGGAAAATAGTCCTATTTAAAATTGCACCAAAGAGAATAAAACAGCCAGGAAAAAATTTAATCAGAGAGGTGAAAGACCTGTACCCCCAAAACTATAATACTAATGAAGGAAATCAAAGATGACACAAACAGAAAGATATCCTATGTTCATGGATTGGAAGAACCAATGCTGTTAAAATGTCCATACTGCACATACAGACTTAATGCAATCCCTATCAAAATATCCCATCCCCCTGCTTTTTTTTTTTTTTTTAACAGAACTAGAACAAATAATTCTAAAATTAGTATGGAACCACAAAATATCCTGAAAAGCCAAAGTAATCTTGAGAAAGACAAAACAAACAAAACTGGAGATATCAGAACCCCAGATTTCAAGATATACCCAAAAGCCATAATAATCACAACAGTATGATACTAGCACAAAAATAGACACATAGATCAATGGAACAGAATAGACAGCACAGAAATAAAGTGATGCTTTTTGAGTTAATTAATCTTTGACAAAGGAGGCAAGAATATACAATAAGGAAACCTAGTCTCTTCAACAATTAGTGTTGGAACACAAGGCAGCTACCTACAAAAGAGTGAAATGCGGACATCTTTTTTTTTTTTTTCCTTTTACACCATACACAAAAATAAACTCAAATGGAGTAAAGACTTAAACATTATACCTGAAACCATAAAAGTCTTAGAGGAAAGCATAGGCAGTAATTACTTTGACTTTGGCTACAAAAACATTTTTCTAGATATATCTCCTCAAACAAGGGAAACAAAAGCAAAAATAAACTATTGGGATTACAGCAAAATAAAAACC
This sequence comes from Mustela nivalis, assembly GCF_964662115.1. Classification (NCBI taxonomy): domain Eukaryota; kingdom Metazoa; phylum Chordata; class Mammalia; order Carnivora; family Mustelidae; genus Mustela; species Mustela nivalis. The sequence continues at coordinate 30,233,737 of NC_139033.1, read as the reverse complement.
TTTTGGATGGCAAAGGAAACCATCAACAAAACAAAATGCAACCTACTGAACAGGAGAAGATATTTGCAAAGATGTATCTGATAAGAGGTTAATACTCAAAATACCTAAAGAACTTATACAACTGAATGCACAAAAAACCAAAATCCAATTTAAAAAATGGGCAGAGGACCTGAGTAGACATTTTTTTTTTAAGATTTTATTTATTTATTTGACAGAGAGAGATGACAAGCAGGCAGAGGCAGGCAGAGAGAGAGGAGGAAGCAGGCTCCCTGCTTAGCCGAGAGCCCGATGTGGGACTCGATCCCAGGACCCTGAGATCATGACCTGAGCAGAAGGCAGCAGCTTAACCCACTGAGCCACCCAGGCGCCCCCTGAGTAGACATTTTTTCCAAAGACATACAAATGACCAGATACATGAACAAATGCTCACATCACTCATTATCTAGGAAATGATATCACCCTACATCCGTCAGAATGGAGAGAATAAAAAAGACAAGAAATAACAAGTATCGGGAAGGATGTGAATGAAAAGGAACCCTCATTCACAGCTGGTGGAAATAAAAATTGGTGCAGTCACTGTGGAAAATGATATGGAGATTCCTTTAAAAATTAAAAATAGAATTACCACATGATCCAGTAATAACATTACAGTATATTTACCCAAAGAAAATGAAAACACTAATTTGGAAATATATATGCATTCCTACATTTATTACAGCATTATTTATAATAGCCAAGATATGGAAGCAACCCAAGTGTCCATCAATTGATGAATAAAGAAGACATGATGTATATATACACAATGGAACATCACTCAGCCATGAAAAAAGAATGAAGTCTTATTGTTTATGTCAACATGAATGAACCTAGAAGGTATTATGCTAGGTGAAATAAGTCAGTCAGAGAAAGGCAAACCCTATATGTTTTCATTTCATTTCATTCATTCATAAGAAAACAAAGAAAAAGAGACCAAAAAAAAAAAAAAAAAAAGACTCTTAAATAAGAGAACAAACTGATGGTTGCCAGAGAGGAGGCAAGGAGGGAGATGAGAGGAAAAGGCAAGGGGATTAAGAGTATACTTACTGTGATGAACGCTGGGTACGGTAGGTCTCCAATGCTGGATCATTCTGATGCACACCCCAAATTAACAGAACATTAACACACAGTATGCTAATAATATTGTAATAAAAATATAAATATCTAATTTAGAAGATGTTACTATAATGGTTGAAGAAATGGGAATTTTAATGGAAAAGGTAAGAAAACAAAAAAAGAAGAAATTGTAGAACTGAAAAATGAAAAAATCAAATTTAAAAATTAATTAAATTAACCTGAGAATCAATGTTATAGAAAAAATCAATGAAGTTGAGAAAATATTAACAGAAAGACAAAAAAAGTAGCTAAAAATCCAATTAAGTAGAAATATGTAACTAAAAATAATTGATTAGTCAACATAAAGTTCCAAGGAAAAAATTCAACCCATATCATATTCCATTAAACATAAATTAATTAAATCCTTGACCTTAAAGCAGAAATTTTCAAATTAGGTGAACATAAGATATGATGACCTGCTGTTTACAAAAGGCACACTTGAAAAATAAAGCCAGATGGAAAAGTTCAGGAGGGAGAAATAACGTGCAAACACTAATGATGATAAAACAAGTGTGGCTTCATTACATGATTTCAGGACAAGAAGTATTCATGGATGAAAAAAGGGACATTTCACAATAGAAAGAGATTAGTTTATCAAGAAAACATAATTCTATATGTGAATGTCAATAAGAGTTCAAAATTAATGGAACAAAATCAGGTGGATTTAAGAGATAAATATATACAGCTTGATGATTTTTAACATTTTTTTGAGCAACTTATAGAAGAACTAATATGAACATAGGATGTTGAATAGGTTATCAACTAAACTTAATTAGTACATACAGAATAAATGAAGCAACTGCTGAGCTCATATTTTCCTAAGTATACGTGAAGAATTCACCAAAAATGTTATAAAACTGCCTTCAGAAACTTTAAAATAAAGAAATAAGATATTTCAGGTATTAAAAATCCTTGATAAATAATATATCTGGAAGGCCCCATATTTGTAAATTAAGCAAATAACCTTGAAATAACTAAGTAATTAAAAACATAATAGGAAATATCCCAAACTAAATAAAAACAAGTACGTAAAAATGTATGAGCATGTATGATTTTTATAGCTCTATAAGCACACTTAATGAAGAAATCTCTAAAATTATGTAAAATTATGTAAAAAATAAAAATTATGTAAAATTTCCACTTTAAGTATTTAAAAATGTACAGTACCTTAAGCCCAATCAATATATGTAGAAATGAAAATAGAATTTCAAAAAGTGATAGAAATCAGCAAATCTAGATGATTTTGATCCTTTAAAGATATCAATAAAATTGATAAACCTCTAAAGCCAACTAGTCCAAAAGAAAAGGAGACCAAAAATGACAAATATCAGGAATGACAGGAAATTACAGCTCTTCCAGCAACGCTGAATAAAAACTATCATGAACAACTTTCTGTGAATGGGTAAGACAACCCAGTTGACAAGGTACTTTTCTTGTAAAAACATCAGTTGGAAAATTATTTCAGGAAAAATTGAACATAAGAATTCTTCATGTCGGGCACCTGGGTGGCTCAGTGGGTTAAGCCACTGCCTTCGGCTCAGGTCATGATCTCAGGGTCCTGGGATCGAGTCCCGCATTGGGCTCTCTGCTCATCGAGGAGCCTGCTTCCCTCTCTCTCTCTCTCTCTCTGCCTGCCTCTCTGTCTACTTGTGATCTCTGTCTGTCAAATAAATAAATAAAATCTTAAAAAAAAAAATTCTTCATGTTTAAAAAATATTATCATCTTTAACTACACATTTCAGAAACAATATCCATGACTCAGATGCCTCCAATGATTAATTGTACTTAACATCTATGTGGGAAAAAAAGTACTCACTTTTAAAAAACAAAGTTTTGGTTTTTTTTTTTTTTTTAAGCTTTCAATGTAGCATTCCTTACCTCCTTTTTTTAATGCCAATTTTTAATTAAAAATTTTTAAATTATTTAAGTGATTATATTGAACTTCATAAGGACATTACAAGAAAATAACAGTGTACAACACCTGAACTTAGACCCCAAACCCATCTCTGTATAAATCAAGACCAAATGTCTATCACAATAACACAAAGTATCTCTGCATAATTCACCACTAAAAATAAAAAGAAATAAAAAAAATTACATGCTCACCTGATTACTCACAAAAACCTTTAATAAAATCAATACACTTTTATGATAAAAATCTTTGAACAAGTTAGGGAAGAACCAATTATCTTCAATAAAAATCATCTGAAAACGCTTACAGCTAGTACCATAGTATTATTTAAAGCAATAATTTAAGAAAGAAAAAGGTAGAATTAGAATTGCCATTATTCATAGGAAAATTAATTCTATACACAGATAAGCCAAGGAATAGTATAAAAGTCTACTTAAAGTGATTTAGCAAGATATAGGACACAAAATCAATTAATTACTTGTTTTTCTATTTACTAGCAACAAAAACTTAGAAAATTGAATGCAAAACAATGTCTTTTGTACTAATGCCAAAATTGTAATCTTAGAAATACATTTGCCAATGACATGCAAGACCTTTTCTCTGAGAAGTACAAATATTGTAAATTGTAATTTAAAATGATCTAAATCAGGGTTTGGCAAAATACAGCTTACTGACCAATCTGGCCCATTGCCAGTTTATTTATGGCCCACAAACTGAGACGTTGTTTTTTTTTTTTTTTTTTTTAAATTTTTAATCATATGTGTGTGTGTGTGTGTGTGTGTGTATGTATATATATATATATATATATATATATATATATATATATATATGTATGTTATGAGGGAACAGAAGGCAAGCTGAAAACAGCACAAGCTGACACCCTGCAACCTCTGCTCCCTTCCCCCCAACTGTGCACCCCTGGGTGGGACAGGTAGAACATTTTTCTCTGAATCTCCCAACTATTTTAACATTATCGCCTTGCTAGAGGGGAAAAACAACATTAACCTGGCAATGGCAAGGCCTCTGGCAATGGCAAGGCCTCTGGCAATGGCAAGGCCTCTGGCATCTTGTAGGTCTTCGTTAGCATAAGAAAATCCTTTAGAAACTTCCCTTTTCCTGTCCTCCCTCAATCCCATCCCATAAAATCAGCCACCCTACACCAGCCCAGGGCAGCAGCAGCTCTTTCTGCCCACAGGTCCTGTCCCATGCTTAAGGAATCACCATTTTGCACCAAAGAGGCCTCAAGAATTCTTTCTTGGTCATCAGCTCTGGACTTCACCCCACTGAAGCTCACTTATATTCTAAAACATTTATATATATGTGTGTGTGTGTATAATAAAATCATTCAATATATATATCATTTTAACATGAAAGATTAGAAATCATTTTACATATTATGCATATATGACACATGAGCACATACATACGTATTTACAACTAAGAGGACATGTGTCCCACAAAACCTAAACATTTAATAGCTAACTCTTTATATAAAGATTTGCCAAGTCCTGGTTTAAATAGAAATATAGACCATGCTCATGGATTTTTTGACCATATTATCAAGGTGTTGTCTTTCTTTAGCTTTATCTATAGTTTCAGTGCAACCTACTTTATATTCCAAGATTTTTGGTTTGCTTTTGTAGAGATTACGATAGAATAAAATTGTCAATATAAAAAAATATATATAATATCCCCTCCTCCCAAATCTTGAAAAGGAACAGGTTTGAGGGACATTTTTAGGGTGTCTAAAATATTTTACATCTTGATTTGTTCGTTGTTGGTATTAATATGTGTATACATTTATCAGAGCTTAAGCTGTGTTAAGAGCTGTGCTTTGTGCTCTGTAAAATATATCTTAATGGCATAAAGAAATAAAGGAAACAAAGTTGAGTAAAAAAAAAGTTACTGAAACAAATTTCAAGGGATTCAAAGCCCATTTACATCAGCAAGGCAGGTGAATAAAGTATGACTTAGTGAAAACTTGGCTTATTTCAATAACAAAAGAATGTTTGGACTGTGAAATATCCCTGTCCTTTTCCAGGGCTGAGTTACACCAGCACTTAAAATCTGGTTATGTTAATCCACTCGTTCTGGTGCACAGTTGCTTTGGCTTTTCTAGGTCTTTTGCATTTCACTGTGAGTTTTAGAATCAGCTTGTCAATTGGGCTAACAAAACCTGTTGTGATTTTAACTTTGAACACCTTGCATTTATAGATGAAATTGGGTAGAATCCTGGTTATGTTCTAACTTAAACACAGAGTATCTTTCTAAATGAGGTTTTCCTTAGTTCTTTTCGATAATGTTTTGTAGTTTTCAGTAGAGAGCTATTATACATATTTTTAAAATTTACTCCTTGGTATTTTAGGTTTTCAGTACTAACGAAAATAATACTTTTCTCAATCTCATAATCATTGCTAGTTTATAGCTGTGGATTTACTTTTATATATTGATCCTGTGGTCCACAGCTTTGCTGAACTCCTTTAGAAATCATACATAATAGCATTTTGTAGATTCCCTAAGATTTTTAATTTTACACGTGGGTGCATGTATGTTCATGTATGTGTGCATGAGATTAAATACCAATTTTTAAAATGCTATCATTGGCCTTCTTCCTCTCTGTAATTGTCACATGCCTTTTAGTAAGTGATTCTTACCAAAGGCCTAAAAGAACCCTATCCCAGTCCTTGTACTTTAAACTCTCATTAATTCACTTGGGGGAAAGGGTTTTGACAACTGACAAACTTACAATGCCTTTATATTACAGAGTGTGAATGTATGTCAAAAGCATTCTCACAATTCTAGATCTACAATGCTGTTTTCCAGAAAAATTAAGTGAGATCAGAAACTACCTAGAATAAAAAGATAATGGTGGCTTTTTTCAGTACAGTGGCTTATTTGAAAAGCTGTCAACTTCAACTTTGATGTAATCTGAAATACGACTGTATGCTTGAGCTTAAAATTTTTAACATGGATTTGTTTTCATTTGTGTAGAATAAAAATATGTGGCCTGACTAAGCTATGGATTGGGGTACTCATTCATTCACTCAGTAGATACTTGAGTGCCCACTGACTGGTGAAGTAGCTAACTTTCATCAAATTAATTTTTCACTCAATGAGAAAAAATAATTTTTTGAGGATATGTATGCACATTGGTATGTTAGCCTGCGTACTAACACAGCAGCCCAGTAGCTCATATATTTTAAATGACAAAACTGGATAAAATTATCTGCTGCCACCTATATAACCAGTTTTTCATTTTAAAGTAAATCACCTTACCAGATTCTTTACAAGATAGAGAAATAAAAAAGAAATAAAGTGTTAATATTTACCATCCTTTCATGGACCACACCCATGCTTCCTCCATGTTTGGAGCAGATCCCACCATTCATATCTCTACTTGTTTTGTCACAGAAGTTGATAAACTAAGTGGTTGAGTCTGGTGTTATCTGTGTTATCTTTAGTATCTCTCATTATTCTTTCTTTCCCTGCAGGCTTCTCTTTTTGCACACACACTCACAACCAGAGACAACAAATGTGACATTACTCTGAAAAAATTAGATGAATCAGAAATTCACTTCAAGATACAAAATGCAATGGAATAATCAAGAGTGATGTAAAGACACTGAGTTACATTATTTATCTGAAAAAATATCGACTGAAAACAATCATGAGAACAATTGCATAAAAGTATAAAATATAAAATCCATAATATTTTTCCATAAGAGCATTAATTTCATTTGAAAATAACTTTCTCATATATAACCTTTTTGATGGAGGGTTTTAAACTGAATTAGCATATTAAAAAGAAGAAGAAGAAGAAAAAAAAAAAAACCCTTGTATATGATCCAGTTCTGATTTTCTCATCTTATAGAAGAGGGAACAGAGGCCCAGAGAGGTGAAACTATATGTACAAGGTTACAAATCTAAGAGTTTTAAGGAACATTGGGTTAACATTTTACTAATACTTTAGTGTAAAACAATAGTCAAGAATCAAGAAAAATCATTTAAATTCCAACCATTTGAAGAATTATACCTTTCAAACATAAAATATGTTATGTGATATTTAAAAGTGATAAATGATCTCACTAATAAGCCATATGTGTGGTGGAAGGGAGGTGAAAGGAGGGGTGAAGAGGAGTTTAGGAATAGCAGTGAGCATCAGAAATGTCCTGAACTTCGTTTGTTTTAAGAGATGATTGTACCGATCTTTCAAAATATTACATCAAGTTTAAATCACAGCAATCTTGGAGGATAAAAATATACCTTCTCAGAGTTACTAGATATATTGGATTTATCACAATTTTTTACTGAATGCTTCTACTGTTCCATAAAAACTAAAACAATTTGACTCAAAATTGTCAACTACCATATGGTAGTAGAAGTAAAAAAAAAAAAAAAATTCTAGGAGTTTCTCATACATATCAATAAGTGTCTATGGCAATGGAGCAACTGTAATTTAAAGAAAAGAAAATTGTTGGATTAGCTGTCTTTCATTCTATTGCTAAGTAACATTTATTTATTCTATAATCACCAAATAGATCCCACCTTGCAGGTACCAAAAACTAATAAATGTATCATGGAAGATTTTTCAAAAGTATAAAATTGCTTTATTTTTTTTTTAAAGATTTTATTTATTTATTTGACAGACAGAGATCACAAGTAGGCAGAGAGGCAGGCAGAAAGAGAGGAAGGGAGGGTATAAAATTGCTTTTGAAGTGCTACTATTTTTCCCTTTCAACTTAACTGGTTTCCTTTTCTTCCAGAAAATATAAATATAAATTTATATATATATGTATATATACATATATATATATAACACAACACTTATTTGGACCATGAAATCTGTTGAGAATATTACATGTTTTTTAGCAGTAGACATATATTTTCTCGTTCTTGCTACTAAACACAACTAAAAACATTATTATAAGTAATTTAAGAAACTTTTGGAAACTGAGAAGACCATAAACCAAGTAGAAATATCCCAAACCAAAGATTAGGTGACATGTTCTTAGGGTTCCTTTTTGTGTCATAAATGCTACATATTTTAATGTTATATTTAGATCTGAAGAAATGGTCAACCCAGAAATGCTGTCAATGGGCACACGCAAAAACAATGAAAATCTGCCATCTCTAGCCATGAGGAAGAAAGAGGCAGCCCTTTGTATAATATCTTTTAATATAAGGATTAAATTTTTAGACAATAATTCAGATAAGCATCACAGAACAGAACTACTTCTGTCCACTTGTGCCAATGAAGAGTCAATGGGGACCCTAGACTTCCAACCTCATGAGGGTGTAATAAGGCACCTATTTTGTTTGTGCCATTGAAAGTCAAGTAAGGAGCCAGGGGTTCAGTCACCATTGACTCATAACCTCCCACCACCACCTAGTGCGAGCTACATGTGAAGTCAGAGCTCACACACTCACTCAGCAGTAAATGAGGAACCTCCCCACTTAGGGGCCAATGGAGGGCAAGTGGAAAAACTGCAAAAATCTCCATCTGGCAGTAATGATTGAGCATCTCTCTTTACCCTCTCCCATCATAGCTGACAAAACAAGCCAGATAAAACACAATATTTAAATAAGATCCAGAGTCTCATAATATGAAAATTTTCACATTTGAAAACTAGCTTCATACCAAGAACAAGGAAAACTTTAATTAAAAAATAAAATAAGAATAACAATAACAACAACAAAAAAAGATGTCAACATCAAGATGATAATGTTAGAATTATGCAATCAAAGTTTTAGAGAAGCCATGACAAAATACTTCTATAAGATATTATGAACCTTCTTTTATTATTTATTTGTTTAGTGTGGTGTGGCAGGTTAGGGGCAGAGGGAGAGGGGGAGAGAGAATCTCAAGCAGACTCCATGTTGAGCCTGATGCAGGGCTCCATCCCACAACCTTGATATCATGACCTGAACCAAAACCAAGAGTCAGATACTTAACCAACTGAGCCACCCAGGTGTCCACTAGTATGAACATTCTTGAAATAAAATAGAAAGCCTCAGCAAAAGAATAGCAAGTCTCAACACAAAAGCAAAATGGAAATATCAGAAATAAAAAATATCATAACTAAAATAAAAAGTGTTTCGCTCATCTATAGACTGAGGAGGACATCAGGAGTGATATTTCAAAGGACAAAGGAAATAATCAGTAAATTAGAAGAGAAAAAAATAATCAATATAAAAAGAAAATAAATTTAAAAAAAATCTAAGGCTCTGAAGGACTGAAACAAAACTCTAACAGTTGTATAACTGGGGTCTCAGAAAGCATGGATGAGGCCAAAGAAGTAATTAAAAAAATAATGGCTGAAAATCTTTACAAATCAACAAGAAATGTAATCACAAATTCAAGGAACTGAACAAATTCCATAGTGGATCAACCAAAAGAAATCCAAGTCAAGACACACATTTTACTATAATTTTGGGGGGACACAATTCAGTATACAGCAGCAGGTTAATGTAAAATGAATGACAGACAAAATAAATTACACAAACATTAATAAAAGGAAAGCAGAAGAAGTATTAGATAAAAATTCTAGGTTATATAGCAACAAAAAATTAACAGAGAGGGATTATATAATAACTGTCAACCCACCAAGAAAATATGGCAATCTTAGGTGTATATGCCCCAAATATCGCAGCTGCAAAATATTTAAAACGAAAACTGATAGAGTTGAAAAAAAAAATAGACAAATCCACAACGATAGCTGAAGATTTGGACACCTATATAACAAATGGTAAACAAAAGATTATCATGGGAGGAACACATCTCAACTCATCTTATGAAGCTAGTGTTACAAATGAAAACTGCAGACTCATAACCTTCATCAATATAGATATGAACATTTTAATAAAACATTAACAAATAGAATTCATCAGTATCTCAGAGACTTATACTCCATGACCAGTTGATGTTTATTTTAGAGATGCTGAAAATAAACATTATTTTCAGGTGGGTACAATAGTAAAAAAAGAAACAGAACTAATCTATCATGTTAGTGAGATAAAGAAGAAAACCATATGACCCTACCGGTGAGAAAGTCACTTGACAAAATTCAATGCCCATTTATGAAAAAAATTCTCAGAAAAACAATAGACAGTAACTTCAACTTGATAATGTACATCTAAGAACAACCTAGGGCTAACATACTGAATGGTAAAAGACTGAATGCTTTCCCCTACGAGGAGGAACAAAACAAAGACATTCATTCTTATTACTTAATTCAAAGTCATGCCAGAAATTCTGGCACTGAGGCAATAAAAGGAAATAAAGAGAATACAAATCAAGAAGGAATAAATCGTCCCTATTCTCATGTGGTCATCAGCATAGAAAACACCAACAAACCTACAAACAGAATTAATAAGCTCAGCAAGGTATTAGAATAGAGTCAACATAAAATTTTATTTATATATTCTAGCAGTGAACAAGTATAAGCAGAAAAAGCTACAATGTCATTTATAATTGCTGTAAATTTAAATAGGTACAAATGTAATAAACACATATAGAACCTCTATGTTAAGAACTATGAGAAGTTGAAGAAAGAAGATCTAAATAAAAAGAGATACTATTTTCTTGAACTGAAAGACTCAGTAAAGATATCATTTGTCCTAAAATAGATACAAAAGTTTAACAAAATTATATTAAAATTTCATTAAGCCATGCCCGTGTGGCTCAGTCTGTTAAGCATCTGCCTTTGGCTAAGGTCATGATCCCAGGATCCTGGGATCAAGCTCCACATCAGTGTCCTGCTCAATAGGGAGTCTGCTTCTCCCTCTGGCCCTCCCCCAACTTGTGTGAGTGCATGTGCTCTCTCTCACTTGTGTGCTCTCTCAAATCAAATCTTTAGAAAAGCTCATGAAGACAGACAGACTAGACAGTCAAGATATATTCAAGATTTTAAAATTTGCATGTAAAGTCAAAAATAGCTATAATTTTGAAAAAAAAAGTGGAAGAAAACAGTCTATCCAATTTCAAGACTAATTATAATAATCAACACTGTGTGGTATTTACAGAGATATAGACACAGAGATCAATGGGACAGAATTAAGAGCCAGGAAACAGTTCCACACAAATAAGCCCAACTGATTTTGACACAGGTGCAAAAAGCATTTCAATGGAGAGAAACTACTGTATATTTTAACTTGTAAATATTTTTGTCTCATTTATCCAAAAATAGACCAATGCCTTTTTTCACATTATTCTACTATGTGCTAGCAACAGTACCTGTTCTCCTCACCTCACATTATCTATTACTTGATAGGACCTGTTTTCAGTGCTACCAGCTTAAAATCCATCATTTTCATTATGAAATCTCTGCTCGCTCTACCACCTCATAAGTTAGAGCTTTTAATTCCTCCAAAATGGAGTACCTCCCATCTTTTGTTTCCCTATATTCTTTTTTCCATATTATTTTTCTTCCTGTTAGCAACTACTGACATAGATCTTTTTCTTCTCCAACTCAATGTAAACTATAAAGAACTTCCTTTTGTTGATTGGCCGATCCCTTTAGTGTGTAAAATGTGCCTTGCATGTAGTGAATACTTCACACATGGCTCTTGAATGAATGTCACTTAAGAAGTCCAATTGTTTCCTGCAGATTTGAAGCTTCAGTAGCAAAATTTGAATGGCAACACACCTCCCAAAAAAGGATGATATAAAGACTTATATACAGAATCTGGCCCTCTTGCAAATAATCACTGGAAGTTAAAGAAAACTAATAATGTATTGTATTAATGAGATTATTTAAACTCATTGCTAGATTTTTAAAAATGACATCTTTAAGTTAGTCAGCCATAAATTTTTCAGCCATAAAATTATCATTTGGTCATAATCCACTTATTTGAAAATATTTGGTAATTCTTGGTTTCTGCATGAAGAATTTAGTATTGATGGGATCTTAACTTTGACTAGTTTTTCATATTGATAGTAAACATTTCTTTCCAAGGATCTTAGCTTTAAGGAAAGATGAAGGAATGAAGGGTCCTGAGTCAGGGGGGCATTATAATTATAAAAGTAATTATAATTACTGCATTCAGTATGGTTGATACAGTTATTCAAGATTAATAATGGAAAAAAAACCCACAGATACCTTGATTTTATTTCTTTCTATTTGAAAACATTCGGTCAAAAGCCATACTCCCAGGGTGATTGGATGGTTCAATTGGTTGAGCCTCTGACTTGATTTTGTTTCAGGTCATGATCTCAGGGTCCTGAGACAGAGCCCCACATCAGGCTCTGTGCTGAGCGTGGAGCCTGCTTAAGATTCTCTCTCTTTCTGCTCCACGACTTCACACTCTCTCGAGGAGAGGAAAAAAAAAAAAGTGGTACTCCCACTAACAAGTGAATATTTCCTGGTTTTCAGTGATAAATGAAAAACACCTGGTTTTGTGTTTGCTTTACTGTATCTTCATATGGATATAAAGATCATATAGAAACATCCATTGTATTTTTGTGTTTTGTATTTTCACATTTCAAAAAAAATTTAAGAATTGAAAAATAGTACCATAAATATGTGATAAAAGTTAGCATGGTGTTATGACAAAAAAACCTGAAATTTACTGTAAGCTTTGATGAGTTATTTTCTTTGTAGCTTAGCTTCCTATCAAATCAGACATAATTTTCAACGTTATCCTAAAGTTAAAATGCACCAAAATGATATATAAATATATGGACAAGAGTATGTTCCTACAGTCTAAAATCCATCCACATTCTTAATTTAAAATATTTTCATAAAAAATAAAATATTTTCACGATAATCAATAATAGATTCAGCTGTTGCTATGGTCTGAATGTTCTGTCACTCCCCTCAATCCTAATACCCAATGTGATTGTATTAGGAGATGGAGACTTTAGAGGGTGCTTAAGTCATGGGAGTGGAACTTTCATGAATGGGATTAATGTTCTCACAAAGGAGACCCCACCAAGTCTGCTAGTTCCTTCCTCCGTGTGAGGAGATAAAAAGAAGTCTATAACCTGCAAGAAGGCCCTCACCCAGTCATCCCATCACCTGATCTAAAACTTTCAGTTTCTACTGTGAAAAATACATCTGCTTTTTGTAAATTAGTCAGTCTGTGGTATTTTGTTATGACAGCCCAAAAAGACTAAGGCCACAGTTTTAAACGTTGGAGTTGATAGTCGAAGGTTATAGAACTTCAGTTTTATAGGATAATTAAGTCCTGGAGATCTACCTCTTGCTAACTCCTACATCATAAAAGTTTTAATTTTCAGAGAAACTTCAACAATAAAAGTAACCACATGAATTTTGCATTTCCCTACAGGGACTCCACTGTTGGTGCTTAGGCTCAAGGATTAGAATAGTGGCAGCAGCTCGGTAAGAGGAAGGAAGGAGAATAAAGAAGAAATGTAGAGAATGAGGTTGGTTTCTTCCTCCTTCCATTTATGGTCTGGATAAAATACATGTATGTCTCCTGTGTGAGAGTAGGAAGCACGAGTCTACCCTTTTGCATTTGGCCCTGTTCTGCAAGTGCTGAATTTATTAATCTGGTCTCATCAGGCAAGGGAGAAAGTGAACCTAGAGGTGTTGGACACATTGACAGTCTTCAGAAACTTGAGGGGAACTCTTGCATTTCCTCACCTGTTCCTGGCCTGAGTTTGGAACGCTTGAGAGACCAAGGGGTCACCCAGCTGCAAACAGTGGTTTCACCCTGTAAAACTTTCAGGTAAACAAGTAGAGATGCTTACTTATTTTCTTAAGGCAACTATCACTGAGAGAGGGAAAACCTAAACGAGTCAAGTTCAGTTCCTTTCACCAAATTCACCAATTCTTTAGGTCCTAATCCTGGCGCTGTGGCGCCATGAGTTTGGTGACAAAGAAGAGTATTATTTCAATAGAGTTTTCTGTGCAAACATCAGGAATACCTCCCTGAATGTCCCCAGTTGAGCAACTTTCTAAAATAAGTTTATCTAAATGTGATTTTTTTTTTTTTGGTCTTATACTCTGGCAATTTGATTCTGTTTTTTGTTTGTTTGTTTTGGGTTTTTGTTTTGTTTTGTTTTGTTTCTCCATGATGTAAGAAGGAGTATTTTTTGCACTGTCCTTTATAGCTTTACACTCTCTGGAGTGGAAGCCTTTCTTTGAGTTAGAAACTGTGTGTGTCTTTCGTCTCATGGCTTGACATAGATTGAATATTCTACAGGGTTTTATTAAACAACTGACTGAATACAAAATAAATAACTAGAATGTATTATTTCTATGATCACTAAAGTATTAAGTGGTAGCAATACACCAGGACTTATAAACCCTAAATAATATGTGTATGTACAACTGGTTTCAACTTAGAACATGTGTAACCACACACTAATTTAAATCCATTATATCCCTATATGAACCAAGTCTGTTTAATGTTTGAGGCATTCCAAATCTTTAGTATTTATTCAGTGGGATGTTTCATGATCCTTTCTTCCCCTGTCTTTGTTATAAATAAAATTTAATGAGGAGTTCTTGGTCCTTTAGTGTTTCCAAAATGACTCTGACCACTAATTGGCTAAATTGAACAGCCGCCACCTACTTCATTTAGCACAGCATGAATTAAACAGGCTTTGCTTAATAAAAACCTATAATATTTGGAGCAAACTACCTCTAATCAACAGAGCATGAATGATACATTCTGCACATTTGAGTAAACAGTACAGAGTTCAGCAAACTTATTTCAATGGTGAGGAGGTAAAATATTTTCAACCATTTCTATTGGAATAGGAAAGGCACAGTTAATAATAACCTCTGAAACTATGGGAAAGTTTTTCTTTATGGATGGGGAGGAAATGATGTTTCACAGTAAAAGTCTTGAGATTCACACAAAATTAAGCTTGTTTGGCATGGTTTCTCTAAATATATGCCAAGCACATATTAAGGTATGCTTTTCTCTCTTGGCGCTCTAAGACTACATTAGGCAAGGGTTTCACATCTTTAAAGGGTTTCTGAATAATTTCTTCTTGTGTTAGCCTTAATGTAAAGTATTTAAAAATATCGTAGTAGAAAGTCCCTAAATAGATGCCTTCTCAAAATAGAAGTGCAGTGGGTCATATGTTCCAAGTGTAATCTGACAAAGTTGAAAGAAACCTGTAAGATAAAAACAGCTTAGAATCAGATCCTGAGAATGAAGGACACGCTTTCAGAATATTAGGCAATTTGTAATACTCCCAAGTTTTTTCGCTTTCAGAGAACTAATTGAAATGCAGAGCAGACAAGACAATCAGGAGACTTAGAGAACAACACTCAAACTCAACCTCACAGATGCTAACAACATGTAATTTCTTAGGTCACTTCTCACTGTTACTTTTTTTTCCCCATGAGCTTTTTTGGTTTTTTATAATTTAAATACATATTTATATCTTAACTGATTTTAATAACAACCTCTAGCCCCTGAAGCCAAGCTAATCATTTTTTTGGTTTTTTGAATACAACTGAGTGAAAAAATGTTGAAGTACGGTTATGCTTAGAACATTTCTTTCAGAAAAAAAAAAAATAACTTCAAGTGTGCATAGAAAGCAACAATGAAGAATTTAAAAAAAAACTATTTGAGCTGTCCCCAACCATTCTATTTTTTTAAAAAAAGATTTTATTTATTTGACAGAAATCACAAGGAAGCAAAGAGGCAAGTAGAGAGAAAAGAGGAAGCAGGCTCCCTGCTGAGCAGAGAGCCTGATGTGGGGCTCAATCCCACAACCCTGGGGTCATGACCTGAGCTGAAGGCAGAGGCTTTAATCCACTGAGCCACCCAGGTGCCCCAGTCCCCAACCATTCTTGTTCAATGTATTTGGCTGCCCTAACACAACAACAATCTAAAACTAATATAATGTGAAACAGTGCTACCCAACATGGGTGAATATAGTGTGGCCCAAGAACAGTCATAGGTCTCCAACAAGGTAAAAGCTGAAGATGAGGGGAGACTTCTAGAAACATTTACATCCATTTAACAAAGTAGTTTTATGTTTACTCAATCTAACAATAAAATTTGTTTTCTACTCTTATGCTGCATTATACTGGTAATTGAAAACATTTTTCAAAATTATTTTTAAAAGAAAATGACTCTGAGTATGGGGGAAAATGAAGAAATCTGTAAGTCAAGTTCATTTTAGTAAAAATAAAATGGAAAATTTAGAAAGTGGGAAGTTTATAAGCTGTTAAGTTCAATTATTGTTATTTAATTAAGAAATATTTTGATACTGCCTAATTATCATTGTTATTGATTCTTAGTTATATTCTCTTCTGGTCAGACAATATAGGCATGATTTTAATCCATTTGAATGTATCAAGATTTTCATGACATGTTTGACTTTAGTGAGTATTCTATTTACAATTAAAATAGTATTCTGCAGTGGTTGGGTGTATTATTCAATTATTATAAATTGGCTAATAGTGTTGTTCAAATAATATATATCTATATATAGATTTTCTATTTTTACTATGAATTATTGCAGAAAGTATGTTAAAAGCTCCAGATTATGAATTCCATTCTGCTATATGTATGTACACAAACTAAAGCTGGCAGTTGGGATTACCTATCCAACAATAACTATAAACTCTGGTCAGAATAAAAGAATGTAGCGCAATAAAACAGCAGGTAGAGAACAGGTGGGTAGTACATACATGATAGGGTTGCACTGGAGCAAAGAAATCCTGAGATGAGAGAACTTGAATCTCATAATAGTATGCAAGTACAGCTATGCATTATGCACAGGGGGATATTATCATTATTATACTAGATAGCAAATATACTTGCCTCCTTAGAGAGACATATTATTTTCATATTCCTAAGCTTTTTGCTATATAAACATCTATGAAGAGTTTTAAATACAAACCCTCTGTGTATCTGCTTGTAGGGTTTCAAGATGAAATGTAGAATACCTACTTAAATATGATTTTCAGGTAAACAATTTATTTTAGTATAATATGTCCCCTACAGTATTTGGGATACAGCTACACTAAAAGTTATTCATTGTTTATCTGAAATCCCAGTTCAGTTGAGAATCCTCTACATTTATTCACCAAAATGGTTCTCATAGCTGTTTGAAAGACATAACAAAATGTCAGGGAGCCATGGAGAATTGTTTACCAGCTGGGAATTGTCAAATCTTGTGGGTTTTGTTGTTGTTGTTGTTGTTGTTGTTGTTGTTTTTGCGACATTTCCTCCAAGATCACAAGCCTCAGTTGCTAACCTGAGAAGATACCAGGATAGAAATTCCACCATCTTTCTGGATTGAGGAAAAATGGAAAAAGAGCCCTGGCAGGCTGGTGAGAGATCAGAGAATCCAAGAGAAGGGAGAATCAGAGAAAGGTATTCCAGAAGTCTAGGTAAGGGTTCATAAAATTCTCTCTCATCCTCGAACTATGCATGAACAGGAGAGACCCCAAACACCATATTAAAAAGTGTCAAAGTGAGATTTGAGCTGTTGCTCCGAGAAGGTGAGATAGCTTTAAGTCTGACTCTAGCAAGAATGACTGCTAAAATAGAAACCCCAACATGCTCCAGGTAATTGTAACAGAAACCAGAGGGTAAACAACATGCAATTACAATGCCCAGGATACAATCTAAAAGCATTTAGTAATCAGTAAACTAAAAATAAAAAGGATATGTCAACCTTTTCTTAAGGAAAAAAAATCAAAATATGCTAATGCTTGATTACTTAGATGTAGCTATCAGGAAAAAAAAAAAAAAGAAATTTCGAAGCAACTCCTATAACCATGCTCTTTGAAGCAAAAAAGAATACACATAAAATAAGTGAAAAGAAATCTCATGAGAGAAAATAAAAACAATTCTGGAATGAAAACTATAATTTGGATTTAAAAATATAATAGATGGGCTTAATAGCAGAATGGAAAACAAAAACATCAAGGACTTCAAAATTCATAAGTTATGTACTTTGAGAGACACAAGAAGAAGAAAAAAATGCAGAGAAGAAAAGACTTCAGAAACTCGGGGACCAAAGTTCTAATAAATGAGCAATTGGAGCAAGCCTCAGAGTGTCTTGGAATTGGAACACAACAGTATTTGAAGAAAAATGGTTGAAATTTTCCAAAATTTGGGAAAATTGTAAATGAAGAGTAAGGACTGGTAAGAGTAAATTCCAAGTGAACCAAGCATAGACATGTCATGATTAAACTGTTGAAAATCCAAAGATAATGAAAATATCTTGAAAGAAGCAAGAGATGGGGGGGGGGGGTGGGCAGAGTACCAGAAGAAAGCATGGACTTTTGGGGAAATTTAAGTGAATACAAAATGCCTAATATGTGGGTACATACAAAGGATTATCCATTTCCCTCTAAAGTTGTTTAAAAATGTACATGATAATTTAAAGCAAAAATTCTGGGCATTAAGGAGGGCATGGATGTGATGAGCACTGGGTGTTATACTCAACTGATGAATCACTGAACACTACAACAGAAATTAATGATGTACTGTCAGTTGGCTAATTGAATTTAAATAAATAAAAAAGTTGCATACTACACAGAAGAAAAATTCTAATGTTGGGACTTATGGTTTCAGCTACAACACGTAAAGAAGTAGGAAGTTGTCACCCTCATCTTTACAAGAAAAAGCTGGAAAAATTATAAATAATGGCTGTCTTGGGCCTATCAAAAAACCCGTTGTTTCTGAGAAAAATGATATCCTGAAGTCTTGAGAGATGAACATCTAGAGAGACACAACCAAAATCAGCTTGCTGACTTGCTTAGAGCAGAAGCCACTTAAGGCCTCAATTAATAAGAATGCTTAAGTGGTAATTGTGATGAACTTCTGGAGGCTGGGTGTGGACTATCAGAAAGGTGAAAAGTATTTGGGACCGCATCCTAGCAGGGTCCCAACACTTTCTTGGCTTTACCTCCCATAGCAATCAACCATGTCCTTCCAGTGAAAATACAAGATTCCTTCATACTTCTGGAAGGGGAAAGGAAAAAGTAGTCATTATTAAATAGGAATCCAATATTAGAGTTGGCAACATAAACAGGTTTTGTCCAATAGAACTGTTCAATCAGTCAGAAAATCAATAAAAATACATACAACCTGAACAACACATCAACCAACTCAATCAATTTGACATTTATAGAATATTTCACCCAACAGCAGAATGCACATTCTTCTCACATAGAATATTCACAGAGATAGTACACATTTTGGACCTTAAAACTAAACATGTAAAATTGCATAAATGATGCAAACTAAATTCTAAGATAACAGTGGAATTAAATGAACTCAAAAGAAAGGCAGCTGTAAAATTTGCAAGTATTTGGGAAATAAACAATGTACTTCAAATGACACATTTGTGAAAGATTTGAGAGAAACTTGAATATCTTTAAAACAAAAATGTCACTAATGAAAATGTTTGGGATGCAGTGAAATAAATGTTTAGAGGGGAATTTATAGCACTAAATACATACGTTAGAAAAGATATAAAATAGATAATCTAGGATACCAGCCTAGGAAACTATAGAAAAAAATGAATTACTACTAAAGCAAGATGAAGAAAAATAATAAAAGCAAAAACCAATGAAATTGAAAACAGGGAAATGGAGAAAAGTCAATGAGACCAAAAGATTCTTTGAAAACATCAGTTGATAAGCTTCTAGTGGACTAAGTGAAGGAGATGGGAAAGGAGGGGAATGTCATTAAATAGATAATAGTCATTAAATGGTCATTAAATAGATAATAAATACTCCATGCTCACAATTTTGACAATTGAATGGAATAACGTAATTTTTTAAAAAAACACGACTAAAACTCACACAGAATAGGCTAATATCTACTAAAGAAGTTGAAGCCACAAATAACCTTTCCAAAACAGAACCCAAAGCCCAGATGTATTTACAGATCAAGTCTACCAAACATTAAAGGAATATATATTATTAATTTTATACAATCTATACCAGAAAATAAAAACAGCAAGAACATATCCTAACTCATTATGAATGCACATTACCCTAAGATCAAAAGCAGTTAAAAATTACTAGTAAATAAAAATATTTCATTCATTTACAGCACAATCCAGTATCTCTCATAAACATGGATGGAAATATTTTAAAATATTAGTAGATTAAATCCAGCATGTCTAAAAAGAATTAGACATCACAACTTGGTGTGTCTTATTCCAGCCACATATGACAAGTTTAACATTTGAAAATCAATCAAGTAATCCATTATATCAAAAAATTAAAGAATATAAATTATTTAATCATATAAAGTAAAATAGAATAAGCAGTTGACAAGAACATTACCTGCTTATAATTAAAAAATAAATTACAGCAGTCTAGGAATAAAGAGGAACCTCCAATTTGATAAAGAATTCTAAAAACACCCAATGCTAACATCATAGTAAATAGTAAGAAATTGAATGCTTTCTCCCTAAGGCAAGAATGTCTGTTTCACCATTTCTGTTCACCTTTATACTGAAAATTCTAGACAGTCCAATAAAAATATAAGAAATAAAACTTCTGATAAGCAATTTAAAAAAAATTTAGATAATATGATGATCTATGTAGAAATCTGAAGAGAATCTATACCAAATCTCCTATCATTGAATACGGTACATTTGAGCATACAACATTCAAATACAAAAGTCAATTACTTTCTAATATACCAGTTATGTACAGCTGTCATTTGAAATTTTTACAAAGACATCACCTAGCATAGCGCTAAATAATTAGGTATAAATTTAACAAAATATGTACTGAATTATAGGTGGGAATAACAACACTGATGAAAGAAACAAAATAACTAGTAAATAGGGAAATATTCTTTGCAAATGCACTGCATTGGAAGATTCCATATTGTTAGGATATCAGTGCTTTCTAACTTGATCTATAGATTCAATCCAATCCCCAATCAAAATCACAGCAAATTATTTTGTAGACATACACAAATTTAAATGGAAAGCATAGGATTTGGTATAACTGACACAAAATGAAGAACAAACTTAGAGGACATAGAGTGTATGATTTAATGGTTGCCTGTAAAGCCTCAGTAATCAGGAAAATGGTGTCGGCAAAATAATAGATGGTAGAATAGAGAGTCCAGAAAAAACACAAATAGAGTTTACCAGTTTTGACAAAGATGCAAAGGAAATTCAAAGGCAAGATGATAATTTAAAGTAAATGATCCTCAAACAATTGAACATCCATATGACAAGAAATTAAACTTGACACCTGCCTTATACCCTCACAAGAACTTATTTAGAATAGAGCATAGATATAAATGTAAAGTGCTTCCAGGCCAGAGAGTGTAAAGCTATAAAGAACAGTGCAAAAAATACTCTTTCTTACATCATGGCAAACAAACAAACAAAAACCAAACCAGGGTCAAATTGTCAGAGCAGAAGACAAAAAAAAAAAAAAAAGTGGGACCAAAAAGTGGGACCAATTCTATCATTTTGTTCTTTTCCTTGACATCACAAAAAATATTAATTATATGGTCATATATTTCAACTAGATTGTGTCCTACCTAAGCATTGAAATATTTAAATAATTTGTGTTATACTTAAGATACTACAAAATATTCATGTAATGTGATGTATAATAAAGATAATTGTATTTTGTCACTCCTTGGAAATTCCCAGGTGTGTTTGGCTTACTATAAAATTAGATTTATGAATTTGAATAGGACTACATGTTTTAAAGAAATTTAATAAATAATTAATAATCTTCAAAAACAGAAAGCATCAGGCTTCGATGGTTTCCCTGGTGAATTCTAGCAAACATTATAGGAAGAAATAGCAATTCTTTACAATCACTTTCAAAGTATAGAAACATAGATAATACTTTCCTACTTATCCTATGAGGCCAGAATTGCTTTAATACCAAAACCAGACAACGATATTGTGAGGGAACTATGCAGATAAATAGATGGAAAAATCATCAACAAAGTATTACTAAATCCAACCTAACAATGTATAAGAAGTTATATAGTACAACAAAGTGGGATTTATCCCAGGTACCAAAGGCTGGTTCAACATTTGAAATCAATTAATGTAATCTATCACGTCAACAGGCTAAAAAAGAAAAGATAAAAAAAATCACCTGATCATATCATAGATGCATAAAAAGCATTTAACAATATCTGACACACATTCATGATAAAAACTCAGAAAACTAGGAATAGAAAAGAATTTACTTAAGTGATGAAGACTACAAAAAAGGCTGCAGGCAATATCTCACTTAATGGTAGAAACTTAAAACTTTCCCATTAAGATCTTGTACAAGCCAATTATATCCCTTTTCAACACTATTTCTCAGTATTATACAGAACTTCTGGTTAGTATGATAAGAAAAGGTATACAGTTTAGGAAGGAGGAAATAAAACCATTTTGTAGTTGACATGATTGTCTATGTAGAAAATGTAAAAGAATTCACAAAAATATTCCTGTAACCAATAAATGATTATAGTAACATTGCAATAAACATGGTTACATAAAGAAGTCAATTACTTTTTATATAACATATTGAACAAGTGGAATTTGAAATTAAAAATGCAATACCATATTTTTCAAGTTGGTTTCTCTTTAATTGATACTTATGCTTATTTTTTAATTTAAAAAAAATTTTTTAAGTGTTCCAAGATTCATTGTTAATTAGGCCTCCTCATAAGTAAAATATTTAAGTATAAAGCAAACAGTATATGTACAAAGCCCATATCAGGAACACTATAGAGCTGATGAACAAAATCAAAGAACTAAATAAAGATATAGTCTGTGTATATGGATAGGAAGTCTTAATAATATCAAGATGTCAGTTCTTCCCAACTTAATCTATATATCTGATGCAATCCCAACTAAAATCCCAACAATTATTCTGTGATTATTGACAAACTAATCCCGAAGTTTACATGGAGTGCCCCAAAACCTAGATTGCCAACATATTTAAAGAGAACAAAAAAGCTGGAGGACTGATATTCCTGGACTTGAAGACTTATGATAATGCTACAGTAATCAGGATACTATGGTGTTTGTCAAAAGAATGGACATACAACTAGATCACAATAGAAAGCCCAGAAGCAGATACACAAAATCAAGGAGCAAAAGCAATACAATGGAGCAAAGACAGGTTGTTCAGCAAATAATGCTGGAACAACTGGACATGCAACAACAACAAAACAAACATGAACACAAACCTTTCATCCTTCACAAAAATTGACTGAAAAATGGATCGTAGACTTAAATGTAAAACACAGAAGTATAAAACTATTAGAATATATCACAGGAGAAAATTTAGATAAACTTAGGTAGGGCCATGCTATTTTAAGATACAACACAAAAGGTACAATTCATGAAAAAAACAATTGATAAACTAGACTTTATTAAAGCTAAAAACTTCTTTGCAAAAGAGTGTCAAGAAAATGAGAAGAAGACCAGCCACAGACTGGGAGTAATTTTTACAGAAGATAGGTCTAATAAAAGACTATTATTATATATACATATAAGTACACACACAATACATATATATATATGTGTAATTTTTCAACTCTTCAATAAAAAAAAATCTAATTAAAAAATGGGCAAGAGGGTGCCTGGGTGGCTCAATGGGTTAAGCTTCTGCCTTCAGCTCAGGTCCTGACCTCAGGGTCTTGGGATGGAGTCCTGCATTGGGCTCTCTGCTTGGCAGGGAGCCTGCTTCCTCTTCTCTCTCTCTGCCTGCCTTTCTGCCTACTTGTGATGTCTCTCTGTTGAATAAATAAATAAAATTAAAAAAAAAAAATGGGCCAGAGGCACCTGGGTCACTCAGTTGGTTGAGTGTTTTACTCTTGGTTTCAGCCCAGGTCATGATCTCATGAGTCATGAGACTGAGCCCTGTGTAGGGCTCTGCACTTGGTGGGGAGTCTGCTTAAGGATTTTCTCCCTCTCCATCTGCCCTACCCTTCCCCATTTGCTTGTGCACATGTGAACCTTCTCTATCAAATAAATGAATCTTTAAAATCTTAAAAAAAAAAATTTAAATCTTTAAAACTTTATTTAAAAAAAGGGGGGGCAAAGATTTCAACACAGAGATGGCAAATAAGCTTATGAAATGATATTCCAAATCATACATCATCAGTGAAATGCAAACTAAAATAAGATAGCACTATATATCTATTAGAATGGCTGAAATCTAGAACACTAACACCACCAAATGCTGGTGAGAATAACACAGGAACTCTCATTCACTACTAATGGAAATTCAAAATGGTACAGCCACTTTGGAAGACTTTCTAAAAGTCGGTTAAAAAACAAACCATGCTCTTACCATTTAGTCCAACAGTTGTGTTCCTTGATATTTATACAAAGAACTATAAACTTCCATCCACACAAAAAAAATGTGCATGGATGTTTATACTCATCTTATTCATAGTTGCCTCAACTTGGATGCAACCAAGATCTCTTTCACTAAGAGAATGGATAAAATGAGATGTATCCCAGATAATGAAATGTTACTCAGTTTTAAAAAGAAGTGGTGATGCAACATGGGGGCTTAAGTGGGTAAGAGAAGAATCAATGAAACAAGATGGGATTGGGAGAGAGACAAACTGTAAGTGACTCTTAATCTCACAAAACAAATTGAGGGTTGCTGGGGGGAGGGGGTTTGGGAGAAGGGGGTGGGATTATGGACATTGGGGAGGGTATGTGCTTTGGTGAGTGCTGTGAAGTGTGTAAACCTGGTGATTCACAGACCTGTACCCCTGGGGATAAAAATATATGTTTATTAAAAAAATAAAAAATTAAAAAAAAATGAACTTTCAAGTCATGAAAATCCATAGAAGTATATTAAATGTATATTACTAAGTGACACTCAATCCGAAAAGGATACATACTGCGCAATTCCAACTATATGACATTCTAGAAAAGGCAAAACTATGAAAACAGAAGAAAAAAAAAATCAGTGGTTGCCAGATATTGGGGAAGAGGAATGAACAGGTAGAGCACAGAGGAATTTCAAGCAGTGAAAATACTCTGCAGTGATGAATACATGTCATTATACATTTCTTCAAACCCATAGAATTCACATAGAGAGCGAACTATATGGAAACTACGGATGTTGGGAGCTTGTGTGTCAACGTAGATTCATCAATTGCAATAAATGTAATACTTTGGTGGGGAATATTTATAATGGGGAGATTAGGCATGTGTAGGGGCAGGAGGGTAAATGGGAAATGTCTGTATCTTTTTAATTTTGGGGGGGGAACTAAAATTGCTCTAAAAACCAAAGCTTTAAAAGATATCTTCATTTCATCCTTATTTTGAAGGATATTTATGCTTATTAGGATTGTAGATAATATTATTTTCCTTTTTACCACTATAAAGGTGTTAACATTTTAGTCTTTTGGAGAAAAAAAAAAAGGCAAGTAAAAACACAACTGCACTGTTTTTAGTAAGTAAAAAGTCACATACACACACAAAGTTCTTTATTGAAAGTATATCATGTGGTCTTCTAAATAACAGAAGTATCTGAAAAATCTCTCATAATTGGCTAGTACCTAAATGAACTTTAAGGGAGAAACTTGGCAAGCAATGAAGGTTACAGTTGATATTTTAAGTAGCAAAGATCTCAAAGGTTTTCAAATGAAAGAAAAAAAAAGGACACAGAAAAAATGACATGACTCAGTTTGAAGCATAAAGTTCAAAAGAACAATGAGACGAGACCTGTCTGCTATATATACTAAAGATTTTAAACACTCACCTGAATATGGCAAGGATTCACTAAAGAATGTAAACAGCTTTGAATACATTAAGCTTTCATTTTTAATGGATTTTGTGGGTGACTGATTTAATAAGGCTAAATTTAAGGCAGGCACACTGAAGAAAAGGATTGCAGTAAGGAAATTGCTTAAGTTATCTGGACAGAAATAACCAAAGGTTAAAACACGACACAGATGGTAGAGAATGCATATAAATTAATATGATGTCATCAACTATTAAATATACCGAAGAGTAAAAGAGATAGAGGGAGATAAATCTACAACGGTGCACACATCTGTGGCCTTTAGGACTTGAAATATGAGGGTGTTAGTCAGTGAGATGGAGATTAGCACAGAACAGGAGAAAGAGAAAAATAAGTTCATGTAGAGTCCATTGAAACCTTATGTTCCTATTTATAGGGAGCTGAATATGTAGATCTGAAGCTCAGAAAAGCTATCTGGATGGCAGCAGTGTGTTTGGAGCATACATCATGGTCACCAAAATCTTTGGTGTGATGAGATCCCACGAGAAAGAGTGAGAAGTCAAAGTTGGGGGAGACCCTAAGAAACACTAGTATTCCTGATACAGTGACAAGACAAGCCTGCAAAGCATTCTGAGAAAGATCAAAGAGGCAGAGGTAAATTAAGGGATAGGGTTGTCCTGAAAGCCAAAGAAAGAGTGTTTCAGTGAAAAAAAACAGCATTGACCAAAGAGCAAAATAAAAAAATAAAAATAAAAATAAAAATAAAAAATAAAAGGGGATAAAGGGAACCATAAGGTATCTTGCCATCTACAGATGAATCTGGTTCAAAGAACAGAGAATTCTTTCTGATTTGAAAAAATCCTTTAAGCCTGTACCTCAGTTTCCTCATTTGTAAAATTAGTATAGAAATATTAAAAAAATTCCATGCAGGTGAACTCTCAGAACAAACAGCTCATATATGTAAAGTATCTACAACAATACCAAATCACTACTGTGTGTTATGTATGTATTTGTTGTTATCTGAATTTCTGTTTCCCCCTTGGATCTACTGCTGTGACTAGCAGAATTTTTTTCGGGGGGGGGGGGGGCTAAAATTATAAAAATCCATTTTGGGGTAACTTGTAATTTTAATGTTTCTGAAATTTGTTTGAATACATACACTATAATCAGTGTCATATCCTTGAATGTTAATAGTACTGACTCCTATCATAGCACACCAGGATGCTTTGGGAGGAAGTACAATTACCAAATGTGACTGGA
The DNA here is from genome assembly GCF_964662115.1 of Mustela nivalis. Taxonomy (NCBI): domain Eukaryota; kingdom Metazoa; phylum Chordata; class Mammalia; order Carnivora; family Mustelidae; genus Mustela; species Mustela nivalis. The sequence goes on along the minus strand of NC_139033.1, from coordinate 30,206,764 downwards.
GTTTATTACAGCCAGAGAGTGTGCCAGATTTCCTCTTATCTCTGCAAACCACGTCCCCTAGGTGCAGCTAGGCTAGGTGGTTAATCCTGATGCCACAGAATTACAGGGTAGATGTTATAGTAATTGAGGGAGTTGGTGTTGGACCACTTAACCTTTGAAGAAGTGGGTTTCCTCCAAGCTGTGCTTGGGAAGATATGTTCCATATCCTTTAAAGATCTCCCAGTTTTACTAATTCTACCTTCATTGCATTATGCCAATGACACGAATTCCACAGTTGTTGAGTGGGTATATGGAAACTCCTGTAACTATCAAGAGGTTATTGAGGATAGTATAGGAGCAATTTAGGTGGATAATCAGATAAAAAGCAACAGTGCAATGGTTTGGGGAAAACTAAGAAGGAAAAACAGTATGTAGAGCTGTGGGTGAAAGGAATGGTAATATCACGTGGAAAACTGGCAGGTAATGTATGATTGAGGTTCTCTGTAGTAGGAAAGGTTCTTGACAAGGGGGGATTTAAATTCTGATGACAAAGATGTGAAGAGAGAAAAGGAAAACAGTAGAGGAGAGAGGGACTAATTTAGAGAGGTCTCTAGGAAGAAAATACTGAGGTCTAGATTAAAGCATAAGGGATGAACATCAGACTCAAGGAATGGCCTCCCACAATATCACATGCAGGACTCCGTAATGGAAGACTCCAGAGCATACAGAGTAAGTTCTGACTTTTGACAGAATTGTTCTAAATCCCCAGCTTGGCTTTAAGCACTTACTGCTCATTTTACAAATGAGTTAACCAACGTGTGGAAGAATACCTAGAATACCTAGAATACCTGAGGTCATAGAACAGACATGAAATGGAGCCATGGTTTGAAGTCTCACAGATGGGCTCCCAAACTCCTGCCTTTTACTTTTATCCAGATTAAAAACTGATAAATACAGTCAGATAGAAAGTAGAAAAGGAAGAATAGGAATACAGACAAAATATGGAAATAAGAATATGAAAGTGAATACGTTGACATCTCGCTCTTCCTGTCTGATGATTTATACATTACCTCTAATATGGGAAGCTCTGGTTACGGAGTTTATGGCAAGAAGTTAAAATAAGTGATTTTTAAGGTAGATATTCAGATTGATAGAAATACAATTATTCTTAGTTAAAAAAAAAAATAGGAAACAATGTCAAGAGGCTTGAAGATATTAGCCAGGGAATCAATAAAATACTGGATTAGAAAATTTGGCCCGAGTAGGAATTTGAAAGAAAACCACTAAAAGATCCAGAAGATAAATCAAGAGCGGTCCTTACCAATCAACATTTGGCTCAGATGAACCCATGATAGAGGAGCTGAAATAGGGATTGTGTTCTGAAGTGAGATAACTCCGGAGAATGTGGTCAGGAGAGTGGTCATGTGAAAAGGAAGTCAGAATTACTGTGGTTATTGTAAATAGAATCTCAGTGAGCCAAGTCTTTTTATTTTACTAATAATGCTGTTGGTGCTATGTATTTGCAAGGTTTAATATATTCAAATATTTATTTTCAAAGGTATTTTCATTACCATTTTTATTTTTATGTCTAAGAAAATCCCCTAATAGAAACATTCATTTTTTTTATTTTAATTTTTTTAAATTTCTTTTCAGTTTCCAGAATTCATTGCTTATGCACCACACCAGTGTTCCATGCAATACATGCCTTCCATAATACCCAATGTATAAATTTCCTTTCACATAGTCTTTATGCCATATGAAGCCTATTTTTTTCATTTAAGGAAGAATTTTCATATATAGACAGTTTTCTAAACTTAATTTATTCAATTATTCAATTACCACCCTTATAGCCAAACTAGATTTATAAAGCTTGCATTTATCGCATATCAAAGTCCCATACCCTTTCCTTAACACTATTCTACTTTCTTTCCTTTTGTTTCTTTTTCATTTTTCCCCCCAAAGTTTTTATTTATTTAAGAGAGAGAGCACAGAGGGAGAGGGAGAGGGAGAAGCAGACTCCCAGCTGAGCAGAGACCCCAGTGCGGGGCATGGCCCCAGAATTCTGAGATCATGATCTGAGTCAAAGGTGGACATCTATTGGACTGAGCCCCCAGTTGCCCCATCTACTCCCTTTCTGATACTTTTCAGGAAGAGGATGAAAAACATGGAGCAGAGGTGCCGCAGCTGCTGCACCCTGGAGCAGAGCCTCCCAGATTACCCACAGACCTGGGTGGAACAACTGTTTATCCTGCCAAGGTCACTTCAACTACTTGTTGTTTGAAAACACTGAGTGTTGGAGTGGGGAGTTGCTATTTGGCATGCAGCACTGCTGAAGATAAAATGAATATAACATTTGCTAACAAAAGTGTTGATACTAATCGAAAGATATCTGAATAAGTGATATTTACTTTAGGACAGAATTTCAGGTTAGGAAATTAATATAGGAGACTAAAAAAGTAGCTTCTTGCCTATTCAACAAATTCCTAATTCTACATATTTTATCTTACAGTTCTGTATTCTTTTGATGTTTATATATAAATTCTGATGGGTGTTAAAAACCTTTTTTCATGCATTTTTATCTACCTTTTCTTCTGTTGCACATAGGCTTCTTTTGACATTCTATTCTGCTAGTTCTAAAATCTTAATCATCTGTGGATCTGTATGTACTATTTGTTTTTATCCTGATTATCCATTTTTTAAAAATATATCTAGCAAAAAAACTAAATCCCTTTCTGCCAGGAATTTTGTATAAAAGCACCATAAGAAATCCAAATAATATATTCTGCTAGCAGTAGTCATCTTCATTCCTTCAGACATTTAGAATAAGAGGCTGATTGCCTCCATTCAAGCAGAGATGGATTGGTTTAGAGGTTGGCTGAGTTTTAGTCGGATTCTGCCAGCTTCTAGGATATCACCACCCTGCTCTGCTCTTGACGGAGAGGACAATCTCACTTGCCTCAGCGAAGGGAAAAATCAAGAGCTCATTCCAATTAGGAAATCCAATGCATCTAATCCTTGTTTTAGATTTTCATAAATAGGATTTTTGTAATTCATACGTCTTACTATAAGTGTTTTTGTGGGAATACTAAGTTTACTCAATCTACTCTATCCTACTCAGAAACAGAAGTTTTGAATCATCTCCTGAGAGCTTATCCAAAGTCTCAGTTTAAAGATAACATCTTGTGAGATAAAGATTGTCCCTCAGAACGTGTTATAATCTGGGAGGATTTGGTGTTACATAGGGATACAATCCTAATTATTTAAAGTACCCAGTTCAAGGATCCAAGAGGTAAAAGTAGAGTGATGTCTCTAACCATCACATCCATTGTCTCACCTGGGGAATTTTTGCTTCTTATCTGATAGTTTGGAAGAGTAGATGTCCTTGTTCTGGGGATACTGGAGGTGGGGCAAAATTATTAAAATTTGACAGATTTGGATTAGAGCCTAAGTAAAGCTGCCACCAGGCTATGCATAGGTCTCAGGCAAGGAAAGGAATAGCCATTCTGGCAGTGATGATTGACTGTTCATCATGAGAACATTGGGGACATGGACAAGCCTATATAAAAAATTAAGTCAGGAAACAACAGATGTTGGTGAGGATGTGGAGAAAGGGGAACCCTCCTACACTGTTGGTGGGAATGCAAGCTGGTGCAGCCTCTCTGGAAAACAGTATGTAGGTTCCTCAAAAAGTTGAAAATAGAGCTACTGTATGACCCAGGAATCACATTGGGTATTTACCTTAAAGATACAAATGTAGTGATCCGAAGTGCATGTGCACCTGAATGTTTATAGCAGCAATGTCCATGTCAACCAAACTATAGTAAGAACCTAGGTGTCCATCAAAAGATGAATGGATAAAGAAGATGTGGTGTGTACACACACACACACACACACACAGGAATACTATGCAGCCATTAAAAGAAATGAAATCTTGCCATTTACAACAATGTAGATGGAACTAGAGGGTATTATGCTAAGCGAAATAAATCATTCAGAGAAAGAATCATCATATGATCTCTCTGATATGAGGAATTTGAGAGGCAGGGCAGGGGGTCCTGGGGAGTAAGGAGGGAAAAAAATGAAACAAGATGGGACCAGGGAGGGAAACAAAGCAAAGAGACTCTGAATCTTAGGAAACAAACTGGGGGCTGCTGGGGAGTGGGGGGAAGAGGGACAGGGCGGCTGGTTGATGGACATTGGGAGGGTATGTGCTATGATGAGTGCTGTGAATTGTAGAAGACTGATGATTCACAGACCTGTACCCCTGAAGCAAATAATACATTATATGTTAATTAAAAAACAATAGATTCACTAAGGTATAGTACAAGGAACCATTTGAGCAACTGCAACTGATCAGGGTAAAAGCACTGGAGGGTTGAGGTGAGGAGTCACTATTTGGCACGCACCCACTACTGGTGGGATAGGGTTAGGTGTCTGCTTTATTCTTCTAAATAACTAACCTAAAGTAACACAAGTACTTAGTTGAGCAGGAGAGCAATCTAGATTGGATGGTAGGAGAGGGGAGTGGCAAATCTAAATCACGACCTGGAACCGACTTCCGGTCGTCTTATAGTAATTGCAACTGGCCATTACCTTGCAACGTCAGAGAAAGAACAGACTAGATTCGACAGGGATCTGAGTGACCTTAAGCAATGCAAAGGGTGGGACTTAAGTAGAGGCTGTTTTGCATCTTGTATCCTCTAAGCATTAAACTATGTATTCCGGAGGCTGCCTACAGCAACACTTTACTCCTCTGCCTGGGGATTTCTGGCTAAAAGAGCACGCTCCGCCTGTGAGCAGAGATAGCTAGATCTGTTGGAGAGTAACTGTCCCTCTAATCAATCCTCATCCACAGAACTGGTAAACAAAATTCTTCCTCAGCCTTCTGGCATATCCTGTACTCTAGAGAACTGATCTCTAGTTCCCAGAAGCAACGTGTGGTGAAAGTCCCTTTACTGGCTTCCTTTCCTCCTGTCTCACATGTTCATGCATTTACTCATATTTCCTTGGCTCATATACCAAATAAACTACTTGAACTGAAATTATTTTATCATAATCTGCTCCTGGAGATTATGCTCCAAAATAAGACAACTTGGCTTGACAATTTTGACTGCTCCAATTTGTAGTATTAAAAATAATGATTTACTCATGTTAAAAAAAAAAACACTGTAATAAGCTAATAAAATTTAAAATAAATTCAAAACAAAAATAAAGGAACAAAAAAAATACCAGAAATGTTAATTAGCAAATGATAAAAGTAATAAGACAGGAAACATAGTTATTTAATAATTGATGGGGGTCGTTAAATATATACTCTATAAAAATATTTCAGCATCATATGAAAATTCTAGATAAGTTAGATTCTGAAATAAAATTGAGACTATTACTGGATAATCACATACATGAAAATGTTGTTAAATGTAAGGGCAAGATTTTCCTAAAACAAAAGGTGAATTTAGGATCTATGAAATTATTTTAAGATAAATAAATTAAGTTTCAAAAGTATATCAAACATGCTAAAATAAAATAAAATCAAGTAGAATAATTTTAAGTTTTATAACTGGCAATTAAAAATATCTGCTATCACATATGATAACACATATATTATAATCTGATTTAGAAGTATTGGATGAAGAAAACATTACAGTAAAAAGTATAAAATTTTATTAATATGAAAATAAAAGATATATCATCTCAAGGAAAACGAATTAACAAAATACCCAAATCAATTTGTACATTTAAAACTATGATAAGATAAACTAGTTATAAAACATGACATAGTTTTACCTGGAACTTAAACTCGATAAGAGCAAATACCTAAGGGCAACTAAGTCATACTTGCAAAGAATAAAATAGTGTGACTTCCCCTAAAAAGTATCTTGGCTTCCTATGAATTTATTACAATGTTAGTACGATATTGGCCTAAGACAGAGAACAAAGTGACCCATTGGTAGAGGTAGACTCCTGTATATACAAATTTTTTATAAAGATATAGATTGCTTGCAGATCAGCAAGCATTTGGGAAGGACATACCTTTTACTAAATGACGGTGGAAAGAAGTGCTGCCTGTAAGTAGAATGTGTATACTGAACCTCCCATCATATGTAAAAGTCAGTTTAATTTGGATTCATAGAGTAAAGGAGGGAAGAAGATCTTTTGAAAAGATTACATTAAAATTTAAAACTCACACTAAAATATTTAAAAGTTGACCATTTTAAATATGAATTTTTTTAATAAACCAATATAAATGTTATAAAAGTCCCCTATAACAATGAAATAAGTTCATAGATGATTTACTTGAAAAAACCCAAGTGGTTAATGGATGGATCTTCACTAGTAATAACAAGGAATAAATTTCAAAGAAATACAGCATCAATAGTGTTTTATAAAAAACTAATATTTTGATTTAGAAACATGTTTTAAAAAAGATAACACATGGAAATAAATTTTTTTAAAAGAAAAAAACAGTTACACACACCGATGCCTACATATATTAAGGGATCACAATCCAGAAATCCCCTTATGAATAGCCTTTTAAAAAATAAATACCCTCTTGATAGAATTACAAATTCTCCTAAAATATCCTGTATCATAATGTTCACAAATTACAAAGCAATGTATAAAAGTGGTTGGAAATAACCTATACAAAAGAGAAGGAAACCAGTAATTTTTATATACCCATGTGATATATTACAGCATTTAAAAAGTTTCTCAGTAATATTAATAGCATCAGAAAATAACTATAGTCTCAGAAGTGGACCAAGTTGAGAAGAAAATATTAAAGTATTTAACTATATCAGAAACTGTTTCTAGAAAAAAACTGAAAAAATTTATAAAACTACCCGCATAATTGTGATTTTAGTTTGTGTTCAATACCTATTTTCTATAACAAATGAATTCTATATTCATAATTATACTGTCTTTATAAAGCAAACTCAAAGTTTAAATGCAGCAGCAACTCAAAAAGTCAGCAGTCAGTGGTCCGAGAGCTTGCAGATTTCACTGTCAAAACAGTAGTGAGATTAAGTTAGGTAAAGAGTTAGTAAAAAGGATAATCAGGAAAATAGAAGTTGAGAAATAACCACCAGTCAAAAATCAAGGAAGCAGTGAGTAAAGCAGCCAAAACACACCAAGGGAACTTCCACATGAGACAGTTATCTTAAACAGAAAGCTCACTTTGATTTTTGCCAAATAATCTGGCCGTGCAAACCTGTGGGTCAAATTAAGGAATACTAAGCCAGTGTGTTTGGAGTGTGCTTCATTTATGAAAAGAAATTGTCAAATAGGTTGTAGTTTTTTAAGACGTTGACAGGTTGTTTGACTAAAATAAACTCATGTGTAGTATGCTTACCCACTTCCATACTGAAATACATGTGCAATGAAAAGGTCATAAAAATAAAAATACATATAATTATAAAACCGTACTCTAAATTATTTTAGTGTTTCTGATGTATTTCTTTATAACCTTTTGACATTTTTGTCAGTTTTTAATTAATCTTACTGGGGGCGTACCTGGCTGGCTCAGTTGGTAGAGCACTCAACTCTTATCTCCAGGTCATGAGTTCAAGCCCCATGTCAGCTGTAGAGATTATTTAAAAATAAATAGTTAATCTTACTTGAAGTTTGATTTCTCTTTCTTTTAAAACTTACTGTTCTAGTATTTATTTTGTATATATATATATGCATATATATGTCTTTTACAGCCTAATAACCAGCATATAGAATAACTGAAAATATTCTTCCAAATGTCTTCTATAGTTGTCATTGTATCTACCAAATAATATCTAAATGAAACAGACCTATATAATCTTTGCCGATACAAGTGTATCTTCACCCTTCCTGTTTGAGCATACATACATGCACATTTTTTTTATAGTAGAGTTCTCTTAAATTATTTGGTTAAGTACTTTTTTAAAATATTTGATACATATGGCAGCATGTTTTCTGAAAGGTTGGTGCAATTTTACAAAGATAGCATTAGTATTTAAGTAGCAATTTAACTGCAGCTTTATTATATATATTTTGCTCTTAATAGAATTGTTGAAAAATCATGTTCAAGTATATAGTCTTTCATTTACAGTGAAAAGGTTTTATGTATAATTCATTTACCTAACCAAATACCTATGCTAATCAGATGGGCATAGGGTATACAATCTTGAACATAATTTCTGTTCTCATAGAACTTATTTCTGTTCTCATAGAACTTATCTAAACAACAATAGCCATAATGGTACCATCTAGCAGCTATCAAACTGTTAAATGAACTAGGCAACAATTTAACCCCTTTACCTACATTAACCCATTTCCCTTCATAGTAATTCTCAGGCATATGTTTAATTCCCACTTTTCTGATGTAGGCTCTGTCACAGGTGGGTTAAAGAAATTGTCCAAGATTATACTGCATATACGCAGTAAAATGGAATTTGAACACTAATCAAGAGAAGAGGAATTTAATAAGACATGAATATATTTATGAGAACTTATGAAGTTAGCAGTGTAGGAATTATCAGAATGCTACAGCAGATACTATCACAGGGAAATCTGTGTGGTGAAAATTTCCATGTAATTGATATGTAATCTGAGACCTGACCCATGAGAAGGAGCCATTCTTTCCTGGATGGGATGGAGGATGATAAAACCAAGTGAAAGTCTGGGGATACAAAACCCTTGGCACATTTTCCTTTTGTATAACACTTTTTTCCAAGTGGTTTGCCCATTGAAATATATTTTAAAAATACTTCTATTAAAAAAAGAAAAAGAACAATTGAGTTAAAAATACTTGTTTTTCATACTCAGCTCAGTAAATAATTTTTCCAGAATTGCTAAGAATTAGAGGCAAAAGTAGGAGGAAAGGTTATTAGAACAAAAATCACCAAATAACCTTATTGTTCACTACTTCTGGTGACTTTTTTGAAGATTTCAGAGTATTTCCAATAATTTACTCAATAATTAAGAAAAATATTTTAAATTTATCTACATATTTCCTACCTCTTGTCCTCTGTTTCTGTGTAGAGGTTCTAATTTCCATATGGTATCATTTTCCTTTTGCCTATAAAAAATGTTTTTTAAGATATTTTATAGTCAAGTTCAAAGTTCAATGACTTGAACTTGAACTTGAGAATGACTACTCTCAGCATATGCTTGTGTGAGAAAGTATTTTGCCTTTATTTTGACTGTATTTTTGAGAAATCTATTCAGACATTATAGAAATCTGCATTTACAGTGCTACATTTAAATATGTTGCTCCACGGATCCCTGATGGTGTATTTTCTATCCAAAACTCTTAGTATCACTTTTCATTATTCCTCAGTATGAAAGGTTTCTTTTACTCCAGCTTCAACATATTAAGTTTTGATTTTCAGAAGTTTATGTTGCACCATTATTTATTTTTTATGTCTTTCGTAGTTTCTGGAAAACTCTTGAGAACTTAGGACAAAGTTTTCTTAGGTAAAATACAAAGCATGAAGGGGAACCAGAACAGTGAAAAATTGACAAATTCCTTTAAATTTACAAACTCTGGCCCTTATAAAGACACTGTTAAGTAAGACAAACTGTCAGACAAAAAATAAGACAAGCCATAAACCGGGCAAAGATATTCACAATGCATATCTGTTGAAGTCATAATCTGATTAGAAAATGAGATAAAGTTCCCAAAAGATAATGTGAATGACTGATAGTACATGAAAAGGTGTTCAGTATCATTGATTAGGATAGCACATAACAAAACTACATACATTACACTACACACTCACTAAGATGATTACAATTAAAAGAGATGGACAAGCAAAGATGTAGACAAATTCTCATTTCTGTCCCTGATATAAAATTTCATACCCATTTTATCCAACATCATAACTATTTCTTAAAAGTTCAACATATACATACCACATGACTCAACAATTCCACTCTGGTATTTACCAAAAAGAAATGGAAATATGCCTCCACACAAAATTAGAATTTTGTATCATCTTTATTCTCAGTAGCCCCAAACTAGAAACTACCTGAGTCACCATCAAAAAGCAAATACTCAAAGTGTTATATATCCATACTATGTAATAATATTCAGTAATAAATGCCAGCCTTCTACTAATCCATTGAACAGAAGATGTATACTGATCTCCATGAGTGGAGTAGAAGACCAACACAAAGAATATAAACAGTAGAACTCATTTATCTCTAGAAAAAAAAAAACAAATCTAATAGATGCTGACTAAAATATGTCCCTTTTTGCTGTGGCTGAAATCGTTTGGAATTGACATGGAACAAACAACAGGAACTTTGCGTTGATGGAACTAGTCCATATTTTGATCGTGGTTATGGATAGATAGATGAGTGTATATATGTCAAAATTCATTGAACTCTACAAAGTGTATATCTTCTATTAAAGCTTACCTAAACAAAGTTAATTTTAAGAGACTATAGATCTTTATACTACATATGTTGTTGCTTATTAAAGTCCAACAACTAATAGATTCTGTTTGAAGAAAATATTGGGTTTTATTTTCAATATAATTGTATGTTTTTTTAATCACTTCCTACTTTTCATATCTCCTATGTGACACTTTTCTTCTGACAGTCTGACAGACAACTTCACTGCCACTTAAACTTTCCCTGAGTTTCATCCTTAAGAATCTCTATGCTTCTTTAAAAAAAAAAAAAAAAGGAATCTCTACACTTCTGTTTACTTGTTTTCCTATCCACTGAGGGTAGAGTAAATATAGAAAAGGCCAAAGGAAATATCAAGCAAGAAGATGGGGTTTAAAAAAAAAAAAAAGTTGAGAAAAGGAGGAAATAAGTTACTGAATTTTTTCACAAAGACAAAAATAAACTAAGAAATTTTTGTGTGGTCAAGATGTAAAGGAAAGAAGCAAATAATGTAACAAAAAGGAGCCTGGTGATAGAGACATTCTAGAGTAGTGAGAGTTAAGTGCATAGGTTAAAGAATTAGTCCTGTCTCCTTTGAGAAAATCCTGAGACTTACTATAAGACATACACATACATACAAAAGCGCTAAGACCCTGGGTGTTCATTCATGTAAGCTTTTCACTGAAATTCTATGTCTTTAAAGGTTCTAATATGATCTGTCACCAGCTACTTAGTCAAGTTGCTTACTCTGTCTGGGACTCAGTTATCCAAATTATATTGTGAAGGGGAAAGGGGTTTTCTTTGAGTCAGCTTCAGATTTTCAGATAAGAGGAATATGTATGAATCCTAGAACACTAAGTCAAAATTTCTATAAATCTTGCCTTTCTTTTCCTATATTAAAATGAGTTGTAATAGGACAGTTAAATAGAACACAGCCCTTCTCAGGCAGATACTCTAAGTTTTGATGTTAACAGATGCATATTTAGTGACACAAAATGAAAGAGCAAGCCTAAATTTACAGTCAAATAAAATTCACCAGGCTAGCTTTCATAGAGCTTTATTCTTTCATACAACTTTTTACTTGTTTATACGCAGTATTATGCAAACCGGTGGTCACTTTCCACACACAATTTCATGCATTCCGATTGCTCAGCAATGTACTAATACAACTGTTTGAGTATTTTTTTTAAAAACTACCCAATGAATAAAGTGACTTCAAATTTAGAACCTGCAAGCATTCCTGCAGGAGCTTCTAAACTTCGGATATTTGAGACTAGCTACCTACTAAGATGAGGTCTTAAACTGGAACTTAATCCAGACGAATATTGCAATGGGCTTTCTCCAGAAGATCCAGGTGCCATATAATGGTCAGAATTCAAGTTTCAAATTTAGTACTAGTAGTGGAGATGCAGAAGTTTATCCCTTCTTAGAGGCGATCAATCTCAATATGGGCTTAGTTACTGGAATAGAGAGTCTGTTCAGCACACTTGTATAGAGATGATGTTCTTCTTGACCTTAATGTCCTTAACCTTGTGATTTTGCAATAAATGTTGAATCATTTGTCAAAGTCTTACCTTTTTTGGCATTAGTACCTAGCCCTAGGCATGAACACAATGATTCTTTCTTCAAAACTAAGGATGGATATATCAAAATCACCACTTCACAGGTAAAGCAGTTATTTTTTCTCTAGCAACATTCTTTTTTTTTTTTTTTAAAGATTTTATTTATTTATTTGACAGACAGAGATCACAAGTAGGCAGAGAGGCAGGAAGAGGGAGAGGAGGAAACAGGCTCCCCGCTGAGCAGAGAGCCCGAAGCGGGGCTCGATCCCAGGACCTTGGGATCATGACCTGAGCTGAAGGCAGGTGCCCCACTCTAGCAACATTCTTAACAAAAATATCAAACAGCAACCATAGTTGACTCATTCATAAATCTCAGGACATTTCAGTGATTTCAATACCTATTTTGGATTGATGCTGGGAGTCATTTCAGTATCTATGTTGTTAATCCTATATTAGGTGATGGCGATTATTCTCCTAATCTTAGAAGATACTCAACACAATGGAAGCGCTTGTTCTATCTTGCCTGGATCTTTTGCCTCACTGAACTATTCACTACCATGAAAGGCTTCATATCTGCCTGGGCTACTGCATGATCAAATGTGTCAAAAGTTTATATCAAAATACCTATTGATGGGATCCACTACAGTATTAATCTTTGAAGTAAATGACCTGTGTGTCCATGTCACTGGTAAATATAAGGCAGTTTGGGACAGTGTTATGCAATTTCCCAGACTGATAATGACCAACATTTTTCTGTCCGAGAATATACTCACAAATGTATAGGCAATGTCAAGATCAACACCAACTCTAGTTTTCTTTGACATAGTTGTTAGGGAAATTTACTACAGCATGTGGGAGAAAATAGGAGATACCAGGCTGACGCTGAATAATACAGTTTAGAGGACTAAATTTATCGTAAAAATATTCTCTAATTGTACTGCTTAGAGATTATTTAATCCAGAATTCTTAAACATTGATAAGGCTCTTAATTATAAAATTTATCTTGTAGAGGCCAAGCCAACCAGTTATTGGTAAAGTAACAATAAGTACCTGATATCTTAGTTTCCATCCAAGGGTTACTTATAAAGAAAGCACCACTTTGGTAAGCTTTATCTCAAACATAAAAAAAATTTTGAATTTCAAATTGTAAGACTAATGTTGTAAAGTACAAAAGGATGGCACACATTTTTAATAGTTTCTGGAGAGTTCATCACAATTTGAAATACCTATAATTTCCTATGGATAAGACTTATGAAACACAGAATGTGAACAACTCATTGTAACTAACACATACTCTAACCAAAGTATTAGGAAAATTTAGAAATGCTAAATTGCTTTTCACTAGCGAGAACAATCCAGTTCATTGCCTACTATAATTTAATCAAATGAATCAATACTGCAGCAAATGTACACATATATTTTTGCCATGTAACCCACATTTGAAAACATAGGCCATAAGGTCTTTACCTTGTTTATCTTAAATAAAAGGAATGAGATTTATTTTTGAGAACTTCTGAGACAATAACTCATCTGACACTAATGCACAACTTAAGTTGATAATAAACACTTCCATGGTTGATAGAGTACATGTGTTTTGCTTATTATTGTTATCTGTGATGTCTAGAAGTCACTAACTACATGCTTAATAAAAGGATCTCTTCACTTATCCAACAGACCATAAATAATCCCCTAGTGTATTCCAACTCCAGGAGGAACAGTACTACCAACTCTGACAAAACTCACTCTTCACTCGAGCTTTACTCAGTAGCCTCAGCAGTAAGAGGATGACAGGGCGTAGAAAAGGAGGTAGGACTACACAATAGCACCTCTCAAATTTGGGTGGAATATATTCTGGAAGTTGAAATTCATAGATTATGAGCTAGATTAGGGAAAACAGGATTTCTATTTTGACCTTATTACTTTTGCTTCTAGCACTGGACTTGATTAGGAAGAACATAAAATTTACTTAATGATATTAAATCTGATGAATTCTATCATGTATTACATAAAGAAAAATGGTTTTAGGTTGGACAGTAAAAGGTTTCTAATTGCTACTGTAACAAATTGCCACCAAGAGCTTAAGCAACTATCACTAAAAAGATTCAAGATGGGATTGGGAGGGAGACAAACCATAAGTGACTCTTAATCTCACAAAACAAACTGAGGGTTGCTGGGGGGAGGGGGTTGGGAGAAGGGGGGTGGGGTTATGGACATTGGGGAGGGTATGTGCTTTGGTGAGTGCTGTGAAGTGTGTAAACCTGGCGATTCACAGATCTGTACCCCTGGGGATAAAAATATATGTTTATAAAAAATAAAAAATTAAAAAAATAGATTCAACTAACTGGTCTCTTTTTAAGACAGTTTAAAAGGGATTCATATTAAGGTGGGAGGATGGACAAGAAGATCTATATAAAACCTCACATCTGGTGAGTTCTTTTATCTATTACCAATTTATAAATATCAAGTTCTTTGGTGAAAAATGTTTCTTTGTGGAACTGATTTAAATGGTTATGATTATGTGACCTATTTTTTATGATCTAATTAGTTGTTAATTAGAACAACCATTTAGAACACTGAATATGGCAATACTGTTTGAGCCACATGCTAATAGCAAGAATATTTATGCTAATGACCTAACTTTCAGTACACATAAAAAGTATGACTCTCCCTTCTTTAAAAAATACACTTAATATATAAAGACCTTCTCAAACTCAACACACACAAAACAGACAATCATATAAAAAAATGGGCAGAAGACATGAACAGACACTTCTCCAATGAAGACATACAAATGGCTATCAGACACATGAAAAAATGTTCATCATCACTAGCCATCAGGGAGATTCAAATTAAAACCACATTGAGATACCACCTTATGCCAGTTATAAGGGCCAAAATTAGCAAGACAGGAAAGAACATGTGTTAGAGAGGATGTGGAGAAAGGGGAACCCTCTTGCACTGTTGGTGGGAATGCAAGTTGGTGCAGCCTCTTTGGAGAACAGTGTGGAGATTCCTCAAGAAATTAAAAATAGAGCTTCCCTATGACCCTGCAATTGCACTACTGGGTATTTACTCCAAAGATACAGATGGAGTGAAAAGAAGGGCCATCTGTACCCCAATGTTTATAGCAGCAATGGCCACAGTCGCCAAACTGTGGAAAGAACCAAGATGCCCTTCAATGGACAAATGGATAAAAAAGATGTGGTCCATATACACTATGGAGTATTATGCCTCCATCAGAAAGGATGAATACCCAACTTTTGTATCAACATGGATGGAACTGGAAGAGATTATGCTGAGTGAAATAAGTCAAGCAGGGAGAGTCAACTATCATATGGTTTCACTTATTTGTGAAGCATAACAAATAACATGGAGGACATAGGGAGATGGAGAGGAAAAGGGAGTTGAGGGAAATTGGAAGGGGAGATGAACCATGAGAGACTATGGACTCTGAAAAACAATCTGAGGGTTTTGAAGGGGCATGGGGTGGTGTGAAGGGGGTGGGAGGTTGGGGGAGCCTGGTGGTGGGTATTATGGAGAGAACGTATTGCATGGAGCACTGGGTGTGGTGCATAAACAATGAATTCGGTTATGCTGAAAAGAAATTTAAAAAGTACACTTAACAGATACATTTACCTTTATATTCAATGTGATCTAATAGAATAGTATTTCTATAGACTATTATGTGCAAAGTCTTGTTTTATGCATTGCAGGAGAATCTAGAAATGAGAATGCAGGGATTCTTATCCCAAGGGATTAACTTTATAAATTGCATGTGTCTCTATTTAAAACAGTCAACGCTTTCATTCTTCTGACTAATCAATAAATACAAACAAGAAACAATTTTCACTGTCAGAGTTGCTTTAGCTAGTGCCTACTTTGCTGTGAGGTTAATATTATTTATCTCACTCTTAGAAAAAGAATCTGTGATTCACACTTAACAGATTTAGATTAAAAACGGTTATCTCCTCTTCTATTAAAATATCTAATCATACTAACTTCATCAGATTCCTGAAAGGTGTTTTATGGAACCAATCAATGGGAAAATGGATATAATTATAAAATTAGAGTTCTGCTGTATCTTACATGAAAGGTTTATTCTAACAGATTAATACCTGTTATAAAGTGTTAAATCTTCATGATTCTAACAATTACATCAATAACTCAATGTGGGGGCGCCTGGGTGGCTCAGTGGGTTAAGCCTTTGCCTTTGGCTCAGGTCATGATCCCAGGGTCCTGGGATGGAGCCCCACATGGGGCTCTCTGCTCACTGGGGAGCCTACTTCTCCCTCTGTCTCTGCCTGTCTCTCTGCCTACTTGTGATCTCTGTCAAATAAACAAACAAAATCTTTAAAAAAAAAAAACCCTCAATGTGAAGCATTTCTCCAGTGAACATTCGAGTGATAAAAGTTAAATTTTAGCTATTTAAAATTGTGTGTCTTTAAGCATTTAAAAAAAAAAATTTCCTAGATTTAAATCAAAAGAGTACAAACCAAGTTGAACTTCAGTTACTAAATACTGCATCTTTTTAAAATTTCTGAGTAGAAAATAGAACCTGGCTTCAAAAAGAAAATAGTGAATAATATTTGAAATAAAATTCCCGTTTAAAACATCAAAACAGGTAATTGGTTCTTCCTCATGCTCCTGTTGTGTCTCTGGAGGCTGGAGGCTTAAATGACACTGATTATACCTGTTACTCTAATGCATTATTCATGAAATTGGTGATAGAGCATCTTCAAACAGCCTGTCATTTTCCATTACATTCCATCAAAGAACCATATGCTGCTCTTCCAGCGTATTGATACTGAGGCATATTTAACATACTCCGGCATATGGACACATTATAGGCTTTCTGATGAGCTTCTGAAAATACTCAGGCAGTGCTTTCAATAGCCTTTATGATTATGCAGTGCTTTGACGAATAGGCTTCAACAAAGGAGGCCAGAGGTAGCTTCCAGATATTAGACCAAAGCTAGAACACTAAAGCTTTCTTGACTTTTTTTCCTCACCTGTTAAATGGGGTTAACAAGGCAGTTGTGAATCTGAAATGTAATAAAAGTGTGTGAATCCTCTCAGTGTCTTTCAGAACAATGATGTTCACTAAGTGCTAATTGTACCAGCTAGATTTCCAGTATTTAGCCAGGTAATAATAGAAGCGTAAAGGAATTTTCTGAGAAGTAAAATACACTTCAGAATTTTAATGAATGAAAGCTGTGCATATTTCTTTTGGAACAGTCAACATCTTACAAAATATGTTCTTCGGCAATTTAGACTGTCGGCTGCTAGACCACTTAGTTGGTGTATAAGGGATCTTGTGTCTAGAAGACCGGCATTAAAAACAAACAAACAAACAAAAAAACCCAAATGACTCCATTTAGCTACACTGGAGACATTTTCCTGGCTTGTTGGTGCCATGTGCCTTTGAATGATAGTATTTATTTCCATGTCTATATTACTCTGAAAAGCGAGGTTACATTTTTTATCAGTTGGAAACACAGTCAGATTAGGTTTGATTATTAAAATAGGAAACTTTGGGGCACAACGTGGTTCAGTTGGTTAAGCCTCTGCCTTCAGCTCAGGTCATGATCTCAGGATCGAGCCCCACATCGGGCTCTCTGCTCAGCAGGGAACCTGCTTCCCCCCTCTCTCTGCCTGCCACTCTGCTTTACTTGTGATCTCTGTGTCAAATAAATAAATAAAATCTTAAGAAAATAAAATAGGAAACTTCTTTCTCTTCACCCTGCTTTTAATGATCAGTTGACAATGGTTGTAAAGAATTCATACGCTGCTGACCCTATACCTAAGCACATTAAAGATTTATTGGTTTTAAGATTAATAAAATAACCAATGCCTTTAGACATGCAATATCTCTTAAAACTTAATAAAGTTATCTCAACTTTGCATTTTGGGATTATTCTCATTGCTTTTTGCAAGCAGAAATGAATATCATCTCACCAAATGGAAAACAAAGTCTAAAAATAGACTAGATAAATCCCTTTAGAGTGATCATACAAGAAGACAATTTGTCTGCTAATAATCTGGAGCTCAAATGGTGGGTTTACAAGGAGTTAATATCAGAGGATAAGTACTTGGTGTTAGTGAGAGTATGTGGATTTTGAGATTAAGCCCAGCTTGTCTTCCACTGACAACGTATTTGAGATAAAGAAATTTGAAAATTAGAAAAGCAATCAATTTGCATATAATGGTTGTAGCACCCGTTAAGCGAAAGCTGTTACTACGCATCACTGATATTTACCAGAAGAGATTTATGACTGAGACTGCTATAGAGAACAATAGACACTTCACTTTTTTTTTTTTTTGATAATGGAGTTGACCTCAGAGAATGTTTACATAGTAAATGGTTTTTCTTTTCATGATGATTTGAAAGCTATTGCATTTGAGTCACATAAAGTGACAAAAAATATTGTCTATTTGACCCATGGTAAGACTGACAAATCACAGAGGCCAGAATAAATGCATGTATATGCATGATAAATTATACATCTGTATATGTACGTATATACATATGTTATATATACACTGTATGGAATACATACATAGTTGTATATACAAAACATAGGGTTTTCTTTTTCCTGAAAGTAAAGGTAGCAGTAACAGAGCTCGACTCATTGGAAGAGGCAGGCATAGAACCTTTAATGTATGTGTGTATGTCTACACATATGAATACATGGAGATACGCTAGTATTCGTCTTATAAATTTGTTCATGTTTTACAGTTTTGAGATCTGTAATCGTTATGTACTTTGATCATTGTACTCCAGGCTTCAAAATCTTCCTTAGCCAGAATGATTAAGAAACTCAATATCTGAGATTCTGTCAATTGATCTGTGCTATATTACTGAGAGGTTTTTACAGTTAACTCTGTATATAAAATGCATGTTACTTTTTAGAACTGATATAGTAATCATATTAACTTTTTTTTCCATCTGTGGATTTGGAGTTCTTATTCACGGAGTTTATGAATATTGTAACAAATGGCATTTAACATATGAACTATCATTTTATAGTTTACTTGATTGGTGATTTAGAATATCATGATTAATGTATTTCAAATTAACCCCATACAATAAGTTATCAAAATCAAGGACAATTTTAAGTATTTTTAACAAAGCTTACATTGCACAAAAGGTAGTATTTAGAGGGGCACCTGGGTGGCTCAGTGGGTTAAAGCCTTTGCCTTTGGCTCAGGTCATGATCCCGGGGTCCTGGGATTCCTCCCCCCACCACCTGCATCGGGCTCTCTGCTCAGCAGGGAGTCTGCTTCCCTTCCTCTCTCTCTGCCTGCTTCTCTGCCTACTTGTGATCTCTGTCAAATAAATGAATAAAAAATCTTTAAAGAAAAATGTAGTATTTAGTACATTTAACTCCTCTTTCATTTAAGTTTAGTTTTTATTTTGCCTGATGTTTACTTTGGGTCACTATCTTTCATAGTGTATCTCAAATGTTGATTAGGTCCTTCATTTTGTCTGTTTTATGTAAGGTATCAGTCTGCTTCTGAGAGGTGTGACAAGATAGAGATATGGATTTGTGATTCGTATCTTAGTAGCTTTCCTTCCTCCTTATGCTGTCTCTCATCCATTTTGGAGGCAAGCAGCTACCCACCAGCATTTCTCTGCCTTTTTGACCCCCGAGATACACATTCCCAGCTAGAACCGGAGATTAAACACCAGAGTAGCCTACATCACAGCCTTGGGGTATCTTCTCAGGACCCTGGTTCCATGCTCAATATTCTCGTGTGCTTTTCTCGGCAATTACTGACATTACATGGTTTTCCTCCTGTACTTTGTTAGCATGGTGATCTCCATGAAATAACTTGCAAATATTAAAAGCTATTCTTGGGATAAGCCTCCTTGGTCAAGACATTATTCTTGGTATATATTGTTGTATTTCCTTGGATGATATTTAAGGATTTTGAGAGGCTCACAAGGGATATTAGTCTGTCCTTCTGTAATATTGCCCATGTACCAAACTGATAAAACACAGATTAACAAAAACACAAACAAATGAACAAAAAAGGCAGGTTTACAGGTTTTTGTGAGAAAGTTCAAAGAAATGTGGTCCTAGGGGGCAGCGAGATGGTTGAGGCTTATGTACCATGTTAGGGTAAGTAAAAGGGGTTGTTGGGAGCTTCTAGATGGATGGGAGTGGGGGGCGAGTTAGGAGGAGAGCAGAGAAAACATATGGTAAATAAGCGTTATCTTATGAACACAGAGTCTCTCAGTTGATCAGCTCCGACACAACAGACTTTACAAGTGTGGAAGTTTCCCTGGAGAAAGTAGAAACTTTTTTTTTTTTTTTGGTTTAACAACAGGGGAATCTTATACTTTATTTTTGGGCAGTGAGGGGAAGAAATAGCTTTCCCTGCTTCTGCTAGTTTCCCTTTGTCTTTAACTCAAAATAATCCATACCTCAAAAGAGGCCTGTTTGGGGATAGCCTGTGCAGGTAACCTTCAATATCAAGTACAGGCATTAAGGGTAAGCTCACATATTCATACAAGTTTGACTGTTTCCCTACTGTTCTATTTTCTGGGAAAAAAAGCTGATTTTGCTATTTTTTTCTTAAATATTTGCTCAATTTTACCAGAAAAACCATTTAAATTTGGGGTTTGTCATAATTTAATGTGTTGGTTATTCATATTGTTTTATATTGTCCTATTATTCATAATTGGATACATAAGATTTCTCATAACAATTTAAAAATATACAATTCAGTGGACTGTAATATACTTACTATGCTGTATAATCACTACCAGTTTCCAGTTCATATTATTTACCACCCCCTCAAAACTCACACACACACACGCTCAATAAGCATCATTCCCTATCACCCTCCCAGTCCCAGAAAACTATTCACTTGGTTGCTGTAACCGATTTTCCAGAGCCTAACAGAGATTCTGAAAATTTAGCATGAGTTGTTTGGTGTTCATGCAGCAAGACAAGCTGTTGGGCCTGCCTACACTACCATCTCCCCATAATTTCTTGACTTTAAGATCAATAATATCTCACCTCTCAGGAGTCATTATAATTTAGAATTTGATATTTGATTTTTTTTATCTTTATAGCAAGTTGTGACTGATGCATAATTATCTACAACAGTTAATAAAATCAAGTATCTGTGAGATTGGGACTTCGTCATTATCTTCTATGACAAAAACATTAAGCAGGTAGCTCTTATGTGCCATATGGTATCCTAGGAGAGGTACATTATTTCTTCTATTCATAACATGAAATTCGAACTCAGAATTTCCATCCTCGTTTTAGTATAGCTTCAACAAATTACATTTGCCTAATACTTCAGAGCTGAATAGGTCTAATCTGCACTTTAGAGTTGAGAACCTCTATGTACACATGTGGCCTAGATCCCAAGGGTAAGATGATCTCTTAAAGTTTAAATTCACATCTCCAGCTTCTCAACAAATACAGTTTTTACTCCACCACCTGACTTACCACACACCCACCATTTACGCCCTGCTCCATTAAAATGCTAACCATTCTCCCATTTATGATAAGATGATTTGTCTGTGTTGTGTATAATTTAACAACAGCTAGCTAATTATCACTGATTTCAGAGAATTCGCTTATGTCACCTGAATATTGAAGTATTTCTAGCAGAACAAAGCAGCAAGCAACTTGAAATATACTTGATGGTCTTTGCCGGGTATTCTGTTCTAAGCAGGAAAAAGCTTTTGATTTCAAGTTTGATTTTGAAGCAGTAATAGCTCAGCTAGTAAAAGTGTCAGCTTCATGGCGGTTAATGTAGTGATGTACATGAAATGTAATAGTGGCAAGATGTTTCTTGGGCTTTTTATTATAAATATTGTATAAATGTTGACCTCTCCCCAGCCCCTTGGAGATTTAGGTGTCTGTTTGAATATCACAGACAGATTTTGTCATATCACTATATTCTCCTATGTGCCTTTTGAAATTGTGCTCTTAAAAAATGACACCATTTATGGAACCCATAAAGAATATGATTTCTCTGGAGTTTTAGGTGATTCTAGTGAAATATTGAAAAGCATGCCCTATTATTAAGTAGTATTAGAACTTTCCTCTAGGCAGTAATATAAGGGGTTTAAGAAGTATTTAAACATCAGATCAGCAGACCCTTTAAGTGCTTTCTAAACATAGGATAGAAGATGTAATCTATAGAGATTGTAACAATTTACATTTAAGTGATTGTTTTCTACTTCAGATTAAGATAGGTTTCCTAATTTTCTGTAATATTTTAGCATTTAGTAAAATTGAGCATTGGGTTATATCTTTGAAACTAGTTTTCCCCAACACATTATAAAAAGCATTGTTTTTCTTTTTTGCTCCTATGTTAATAGGCTATTAATATCATAAGCATAACAGGGGTAGGTATAGAAATATTTTGAACCAGAAAGTTAAATATTTGGGGGAATTCATTCCGGTTCAACAAAGTGATACTGTGTTAAAGGGTGTTGGCACTTTTAGAAACATCAAATGATTATCAACAGAGACAATAACCCATTTTTTGGTAAAGTATTTTAGGCATAATTTTTGGCACATAGCATTCCTCTTTCCTGCCTATTTCCTTAGGCCAATTCCCTATTCTTCCAGTACATCTTGTGAAGTATCCAGTCTCAACACATTTATTTATTCTCTAGATCAGTTTATTTGGGACTACCCGAATAGTCAGAAAATTATTAGAAGTTCAAAGAAGTGGGTCCTTGATGTAATTAGGGCTGGAAAAGTATAAAGCTGTTAATAATCAAATATTAGAATATTGCACACATGTATGCAACAAATTGATGGTTAACAGCATTTTTCAGGGACATCTATAATGAATTCTCCATCAAAGGCAAAACTTTGAAAGCCATCAAGAATTACATGGCTAAAGAATGAGGTAGTTGAACAACCATAAAGAAGAAACTGAACTCTCTCAATTCTTAGCATAAATAGTCTAACGCATAGAACATTCCTAGATTTGTTCTAAAAGAATTTTTATAACATATCAGAGCAAGAATACTCTTTATGTGAAGCGTACTTTTTATGCAGAGCAAGAACACTTTATGCAAATACCAGTGCCAGTTTATTTCCAAAGGAAGAAGATATGTGACCTGCTTCATCAGGTCTCCGACGTGAAGATCTGGATAGTTATCAGGTAAGAGACTCTGAGAATTACAAAAGAGATTAGGACTTGTAGTGTTATTTCCAACACACTAATGTTTTCTTGGCAACTAGAGAAGTCCTTTCTTTCCTGAATGACAGCTCATTTCTTGTCTTGATCGGATGTGCTATAATTTACCACACAAATGGGTTTCACATAAGGGAAAACAAGTGGCTGTCCCTATCAAGGCATAGTCTACAAAGTCTTGTAGGCTCAGATTAGATTTAAGTAACAAATTATCCTGGGGAACTTTATAAGAAGTATTTTATTCTAGAAGAGTTACAGATATTTGTTAATTTAAATTGGCAATGGTCTAAGGAATATTTGGGATTAAGAAGAATTGAATCCAGATAGAAATGAAGTTTTACATATATATATGACTATATATATATATATATAGTCTTGCTAGTTAGGGAATGGAATAGAACTTCAGGATCAAGAAGTTAGGACCAGTTATTTTCTTAAAAAGTGGTTTTAGTTACACAGATCAAAGAATGAATGCTAAATAATATTATAGTACCAAAAACTTTGGTGTACCATAAAGAAGCTACTTAACTTATGAAGACACATTTTTATTAAGAGCTACTCATACAAGGACGTATAGATGCGAGCTACATATCAGGATCATTTCTCAAATACATTGATTAGGAAAGCCCTGGCTCCTTTTTAAAATGAATTTTTTGGCTGCTTTGTTTTGCTGCCCCCCCTTTCCTTTTGATCCAATACCGGGTTGTCATGTTATGGTTTCAGAAACCCTTTCATTTCAATGGTGGTGAGAGGTATCTTTTTATCAGAGGCACATCACAATTTCTAGTTTCTCTTTTCAATGGATCAATCAAAAACAACAAAAAATTTCAGGGTCATTACAGTGTTTGACCATGACAAGGGAAATTCAAATGCTATTATACTAATCAACGAAGGAATAGAATCCAGATGATTCACCAGCATGCCTACTTGTACGATCATACCCAATGTTGAAATGTAAGCAAAAGTTTTGAAAACTTATTAAAAGTAGAATGTCCAAAGACTCGTTGGTTAAAAGACCGTTTAGATGCCAAGTAAATACAAAAAGACAGAACATAAAAGCTAGCAAATCCTCATGACCAGTTTCAGAAACAAACAACTTCTGATTTCTTTTTTCTTACATGGCTGAAATTTTCTGTATTTCTTTCCTTGCAATATGTACATATGGATTTGCTGGTATTGGATAACTGTATCATTTAATCATTTAAGGTTATAGAGACATATATAGGAAGAAATGGACTCCTCTCGGCCTGCAGCTAGATACAGAAAGTGATACAGTGACACAGAAAGAAACTTTGGGCTGCCTGAGGGCAAAAGGGAGAATATTCACTAGTTTAAGGGAAAGCTGAATTAAGTGAAGCTATTTATATCTGGAACCATATATATGGAAAGATGGGTGTATATTGTTTATAGTAGCAATTGTGGATTGATTGGACATTTATGGTTTTGGCTGTTTAGTACCTCAATTCTTTTCCTATGTTTAGAGACCCTGTATTATGATGAGTCTTGGCAAATGCTCCCAAATATGGAAATTAAAACATCTTTTGTCCTTGAGGTTTTGCTATTAGGCCACTGAAGACAGGCACACTTAGGGATTACCACATGCCAAACACTACTCTAGGTACATGGGTAATATATTCGTGAAGTATTAGAAGGCGAGTAAATTAAAAAAAATGCAGGACCCCTAGACAGTAAATTATATCATGTATAAATACATACATCAAATATAAAATATTATACATATATTATGAATATATATAATAAATAGATAAGTAAATATATTAAATATAAAACATCAAATTAGCTTTAAGGCACAAGTACCTACCTTGTAGTAATAACATCTAGAAGCTAAAGTTGTAGCATAAGCATATTTTAAGGTTTCTATTAATGGACTGATCAGAGAATTTTCAAAGTATTCTGCAGGCCGGGAAGTCGGTGTAAAGGATCAGGAAGAACGGGGGAAATGGGGAGGGTGGGAGATGCTTAGAACAGCTCAAGAAATCATTTGAAGATTTCTTCAAGAGACAGAGGCTGTTTGGGTTTTTAGATAGAACTGCTAAAAGTGATACTATTGCAAGATATTTTATCTGTCCTTTATCTCACATTTCCAGGAGGCAGCCTCTCAATCCTTGACATTTCCTGATAGTACTGTCTTTGTTATTCATGGTGGGACCTAAGAGTCTGATCATGAGATGACTCAGAATGGGGATCTCAAAGATGAAATCACTCACTACGGTGGCTGGCCATACCAGAAAAGTCAACCATGTGTTTAGAGCATTGGTACTTTGAGTCCTATGACGTTAGACCAATCTCTGAAGAAGGGAAGGAGGGATGGAGTTCAATTTCACAATCAATTCAATTAATTCTGACTTTTAATAAAAGCTCTGGACACCTGAAGCTATTGTAGTCTGCTCTGGTTAACAGTACTTCATGCATATTGTTACATATCAATGTG
The DNA here is from genome assembly GCF_964662115.1 of Mustela nivalis. Classification (NCBI taxonomy): domain Eukaryota; kingdom Metazoa; phylum Chordata; class Mammalia; order Carnivora; family Mustelidae; genus Mustela; species Mustela nivalis. The sequence continues at coordinate 30,181,228 of NC_139033.1, read as the reverse complement.
ATTAATGTTCTGGGAAGGTGACATAGCCTATACCCATGGGGAGAAGACAATGTAAGTACCTCATGTGGGACATTCTCAGATCTTATATTAATCAGCTTTCCTTTTGACTCATTCCAATTCATAGCCTTTTTACTTTGATAAAACTATAATATTAAGTATAGCTTTCCTAAGCTCTATAAATTATTATAGTGGATAGTGAAAAGCCAGGGGAACCCCTGAATTTCAGTCTGTTAGAAAGGAGGGTGGCTTCTGGGCACCCCCAATTTTGTGGCTGTTATGTGAAGTGTGAGCCACTTTGTGGAAGCCTACTCCAACCTCTGAGGTTTAGCCTAGCTCCAGGTAGCCCGAATTAGAGCTCACTGCACATATAAATACAGGAATTTTTGTACCCAAAGATATGGAGTAAATTGGGCTTGATTCTACAGTATTCATATTCAAACAAAAGAAATCTAAGAATACATTTTATTGAGTAATTTTTGGTCTGTATTTGGATAATGATTATAGCATTCTAAAGAGTTTTACTGCAAATAGGACAGATTCCATTCCTTGTTTAAAAAAGAAATCGGGCTCTCTGGTGTCAAATCCATTTCATGCTTAAACAATTTTATCATGTTATCTGAGATATAAACTCATTCTAAGAATGCATTCTGTTTATAAGACTCTCAAATATTAATTGCATTAATGAATAAGTAATTCTCTTACCTCCATCCAGCAGGGAAGTGGAGAGCAATGATTGACTTACCTTTTACACTGTAGTCTTTCATGATAACCGTTCTCTCCTGAAGATGGTTTTGTTCTTTATTCCCAATCCAAACGGCCTGAAAAAAAATAAAAAGATCAAAATGGTTGAGTCTTTTTTATTCACACTTGAAACTTTATCAAGCAAGATCAAACACTGAAAAAGTACAGTTATAGACAGAGTCTGGATTTGTGTCTTATTCATTCTTGTGTCCTCCCCACCTAGCAAGTGACTATCCCATAATACAAACTCGCATGATACACTGGATTGAGGATGGTTTTCTATAACCTATATTTATATGTTTTATACATATATTTATTTACATGTATTTATATATATAATTAGAACATGGGTATTTAGTACAGATACAGATTACTTTTTAATGTTGCTGCCTTTTAAATTGAAATATTTCAGAATATAAAGGTTGTCACTTAATAAAAGTTTTATCAATTGTTCATCTATTTTTTTCTATTACTCAGTTTGTAAGGGACAGTCAAAACTGATATCTAGATCACCCAAAGTAATCCAAGTAGAGAAGATATTTTATATTCTATGTATTTGAGATTATAGTAAATGTTTATTCTAAGGAGATTTTATTAGAGTTTTCTAGTTAGAAACAGTCAGAATGCAGGTACTTAGCCATTTTCCCCCAATAGTAGGAAAAAAAAAATCTATACAAAATATGGAGTGGTTTACAAATTCAAAGATATAAATGCACCTATGTGGGAAATTCTTAAGGTTTGAATAGATGATACAATGTTAACTTGTCAGTGCTATTTACCCAGGAAAAAAATTTTATCAATGTTTTGTAAGTTAATTTCTCATTAAAGTTGATATTTTAATACCTTTACAACTTACTTTATTCAAATAATCTGCTAAATACCAAACATTTAAATATATGTTATGTTGCTAAATGTTTACCTCAACATAATATTTACATAAAAAATTGATCCAGAAGTCTTTATATACTTAGGATTTTCAAGAGTTTTGTTGTATTGGGGTGCCAAGGTGATGGAGTCGGTTGAGCATCAAACTCGTGGTTTCAGCTCATGTCCTGACCTCAGGGTGTGAGTTCAAACTCAGAGCTGGGCTCTGCACTCAGCAGAGTCTGCCTGAGATTCTCTTTTCCTCTCCCTCCTCTTCTGCACCTGCCCCCACTCGTGCACTTACAATCTCTAAAATAAAATCTTAAAAAAAAATGTTGTATTTTAATCCATATTTTTTAAACTACTCTAAATTATCAAGTCATTGTCAAAAATAAATTTCACTAATCATTACATACTTAAAATTTTTGAAAAAATTAATTCCATATGTTGATAAAAAGAATCAGAAACTTAAAAAAAAAAAAGGTGTCATCTCATTGATTGTTAACATAATCAGTTCCTAGAGAAGAGAATTCTCAAACACACCATTTTTCTTCACTCTTAACTCTTTCTAGTAATTATCAACATTCATTTAGCTTTTTCTAGGTCCCCCAGTAGTTAAAACACTTCGGTCACTTGCTTTCAAGTAATTTTTTTTATTTCACTCACTCTATATGTAAAAACAGACACAAACTGAAGATAACAAAGCAGTAAAGGAAAAGAACTGCCAACTCTTGCATTGTCGATGCCCGAAATCATCCAGCTCTGAAGCAGTCCATCACACTAGACAGTTTGTGACAGGGTTGAATTTAGTGTTGCATTACCTTCCAGTGGAAGTACAATTGGCAGGAGTGGGTGTGCAGAGAGATGGGGAACTTTGTTAACTTCATCTGTAGAATTTTGTTTAATTCTCACAATTTGCTTTCTGGAGGAATGCAGTTATCTCCATGATGTGGAAAAGGAAGTCTCAGAACCAAAAGCTAGGAGCTTGCTAAGAACACAAATATATGGTCTTCAAACCCAGATAGACCAATTCCAAAAGCCTATTTTCATTTTTAAGCCCTAGTCTTTGTTCCCTTTCTTTACTCACCATCCCTCTACCTTGGTATAAGGTACAGGCTCAACCCATGCGAATTTGAAAGTGGTATATAGCAGCACGTAAGCAGCCAATTTATCTTTGGGTCAAAAGGTAGAGTATGTTATATGGAGACTGGTCTGGAACATATTGGGAGACCATTCCTTCTCATCCAAAAAGGCATTTTAGTTAATATGCAAATGGTTCCAAAAGGGAAAACATACTCCTTTTTTAAGGTGTTTTTTGTTTGTTTTGTTTTGTTTTAGAATTATTCACCTAGTGTTTTCCTATGTTTTTACCAAAGTTAGAAATGAGACTTTTTTTTTTTTTTTAATGGAAAAGACACATCTTGGATAATTCAAAGTGAAGGATTCCATAAAAAGCTATGGGCACACAGGTTTATGGTGCTCTAGTTATGAAAGGAGGAATTTAGAAACAATTGGCAGTAATAAATATACTTAGATTCATTGCTGGGTGCATAAAAGTTAACAGCAATGGCTTCCTGCTAACTTGATTAACATGCAAAATATAGCATAGAGTTTGCTAAAGCTGCCTTCAGCAATAAATGCATTGCATCTGAATCTAAAATACAGAGAATATCATCTGATTACATACCTCCATATTACTATCTTAATACAAAAAGATTAATGGATCACTGAAGTCCTGAGAAGAATTAGCTGCTGAATAAAACAATACATGATTAAATTCAATTTATCACTAGACATATGGCCCCAGTATTACAATAGGCCATTAAGAGAAGCAGAATGCTAGATACAGGTTCTTCACAGCAAGCAGTATAAAACTTTCCCCTGTGTTGATCTGGAAGATCTTAGACACCTTGAGAAACTGTAAGATGGAAAATCTAGACTCACTTGTACTAGCAGAAAAATGCACAGAATATCGCCATAGTCATTTAAAGGGTGGGGGTGGTCTAAGCCTTGTGATAGTATAGCTGTCACTCGGAATATGTCTAGACAGAGATATAAACTGGAGCAATTCTGAAGGGTGTTAACACCTGAGTTAGAAGTTTGAATGATCATTCAGCTGTAGTCAGTATGGAGAACTTCCTTACGCTGCCACAGGCTTGTTATTTTTTATAGTTTGAAATGAGAAGCAGCCGTTCAGGAAGAGTTAAATTTGAACTTAAGCATGTCAAATAAATGGGAGCAAATATTTGTTCAAGGCTCCTATAAAAATCCGTATCGGAGAAATGAGTTTCTCGGTTGTTAGAAATTTTATAGTATAAAGGTGTTTAAACGGATCATCATTCTATCTGGTTTCATTTGAATGACGGAATGACTCAATTAACAGACAATATGCAGAGGTTCAAAATGATTGAACTGGCCACATATTAGAGGTGAACTCGTACGTAGGCCATGAACTTTGACACACAGTCGTCATAGTTAAAGCTAATAATTATGAACCTAAATTTAGTTTCTCTTTTGTGAAGTAATCAGCTATATTTAAAAATTAATTTATTATGACCTAGAGTCCTAGGTGCTTGGTAAAGTCAACAGCTATGCCTAGAGAATAAGGCATGATTAGATGTAGCATTACCAGGAGAATTATGAGTTGACCTATATATAATGATGTTATATCTTCAATACAGTTAGAGTTCCTCAGCATGATTTTTTTTTCATTTTAATGAAACTTTATTCGCAAGTCTTTTCTGAGGTAAAGTTTTTCACATTTTTGAAGCTGTTGGATATTTTTATACATAAAAAATGTTAATCCCAATTTTACTCAGTATCATTGATATTTGACATAAGCAGATTTTATAAATTAAGGTGTGCCATTTTTTAAAAGTCAGAATAAACATTTCAATAGTTTTGATGACTGATTTGAAGATTGATTAAAATGAGACCATATGAGGATTCATTTCATAATAAATGATTAATTTCTCCTTTACAATTCAGCATACAATTTTTGTTTCATTTGGTTATATAGGAGGTTCCAAGTTAAATTTAAACCTATCAAACTTTTCCAATGATCACCCTTTTTAAATAGATATTTTTAATTTTTTTTCTAATTTCAACACCCTTGAACAAAACTATAATTGACACTAAAAACCAAGGCAACAAAAACAGAACTAAAACAAGTGGGACTACAAACAAACAACCTACCTACTTAAAGGAAAGCATCAGACAAATGAAAAGGCAGCCTATGAAATAGGAGAAAATATTTGCAAATCCTTTATTGATAAAAGGTTAATATCCAAATATACATATATGTATATGTATATGTGTATATATATATATATATATATATATATATATATATATAGTTCTCCATACTGACTACAGCTGAATGATCAAACTTCTAACTCAGGTGTTAACACCCTTCAGAATTGCTCCAGTTTATATCTCTGTCTAGACATATTCCGAGTGACAGCTATACTATCACAAGGCTTAGACCACCCCCACCCCTTAAATGACTATGGCGATATTCTGTGCATTTTTCTGCTAGTACAAGTGAGTCTAGATTTTCCATCTTACAGTTTCTCAAGGTGTCTATGATCTTCCAGATATATATATCTTCCATATATATATAACTCTTAAAACTCAGTAGCAGGGGAAAAAATCTGATTTTAAAAATGGGCAGAAGATCTACTCAGACATTTTGCTAAAGACGTAATAGTCAAGAGGCACATGGAAAGGTGTTTGACATCATTAATCACGGAAATGCAAACCAAAACCACCAAGAGTTATTACCTCACACCTGTTAGAATGGTTACTAAGGAAAGAAATATAGACAACGATATGGAGAAAAACACCTGTATACTGTTGGTGGAGAAGTAAATTGGTGCAGCCTCTAGGGAAAACAGTACGGAGATTCCTCAAACCAATTAATAGAAGCACCATACAATCCTACAATTCCATTTTTCAGTGTTTTTCTAAAGGGGAAAATATGCTAACTTGAAAAGATACAGTCACGCCATGTTCACTATAACAGTATTTACAGTAGGAAAGATACAGAAGCAACCTAAGTGACCATGGGCAGATGGACAGAGGAATGAGTGGAGGGGCCAAAAAGCACAAAGTTCCAGCTATAAAATAAGTCAGTCCTGGGATAGAGAGTACAAAATGGTAACGATTGTTAATATGGTGTTGTGTAGTTGAAAGCTATTGAGATCCTAACAGTCCTCAAAGAAAAAAGTTTATAACGAATGCAGTGATGGAGGTTAACTACTTATTGTGGGATCATTGCACAATATATAGGCGTATTAAATCATACCATACACCTGAAACCAATACGTGATAGGCCAGCGAAGTCATTAAAAAACAAGTCTTCAAAGATGAGAATTTGAATTACCTGCAAATTATTACTAGTGGGTTTTTTTCCTAATTACCAGTGTTTTAAAATCAGAAATGCTAATAGTTTTTGTTACAAAGGTTATTGCTGTTATTATTACTATTTATACTATCACAGTTAACAGCTGGAATGTGGTAGTCATAAAGGATATTTTTACAAGTTTAAGTTTCTGTAAGTAGTAATTTGGAAACACACTGTTCTCTCAATTGACAAAGTGGTTTAATGTAGATTTTCATTATAGAAAGCTAAATTGCAGAACAAAACCTAAAATCAGAAGGTTGTACCAAAAATGTAGTTGGCAGACTTAACAAAAATGCAGGATTCCAAGTTGAATTTAAATGTTAAAAAGCCAGTTCAATGTAAGTCCGAAATATTCTATGTGATGTACTATACCAAAACATCATTGTTCACCTGAAATTCAGTTTAACTTAGGATCCTGTACTTACCAAATCTAAAAAAGGAAACGAACGGATGCCAACAAAAACATAAAATCAACTCTTTGTTGCAGGTATGGGAACATTGAAACAAATCTATTTTAAGTGATTGTAACCATCGAGAATAAAGTAAAATAAAAAGAATAATATATGTAGTCTTTAACAAGAGACAGGAATAAAACTTCTGGGAGAAAGAGGCTTTCAACATGTGTTGACTGATGGGGAAAAAAAAGAACTGAAAAAAATAAAACAAAAGCTTTTGTTTGGAGTCTTACAATTGCAATCCAGGGAGCACAGATCCAGGTGGCAACCACATTGTGTCCCATCAGTAGGAAAATTTAGGGGTTTTTTAATCGGAAAAAGGAGAAAGCAAAAACTTTATTATCAGTTGTTTACCAAGAATCATGATTGGCTAAACGCAGTTGGTTGCTAAGGCTACCACCAAGAAAAAGTTGGATACTTCACTATAGCAAGTTGCAGGTGTTTGGGCAGAAGTATTTATGGTTTGGCTCAGTTCAAAAGGTCATGGTTCCCCTGGTGAGGACGTGCAGAAGGCCTACCTCCTTAAAGGCCTCCTGACTGCCTTTCACAGTGGTTCATTTAGAGTCTGAGAGGCAGAGGCAACCCCTTCGAGAGGGCACATTCGAGAGAGTTTCCAGGCTTTCATAACCTATGCTGTATACCATAGTTTCCTGTTACTGCTAGGAAGGGTAAAGCTTTGCCATTCCTGGGGGCTAGGGATTTGGACCACCTGGGAAAACTGTGAGACGCCAAGAGGACACAGGGCCGACTTCTGGAATAAGAGGCGCATGCTACAGATTATCCAGCAGTATTAACTTCAGAGAGCTACCTTAGAAAAGCATAGGAAAATGCACAGGAAACTTCACAAGGCACACACGATTATCCTCTTCCATTAAAAAAAAAAAAAAAGATATTGGGGTGGAAACACGTATTTAAACATTCTATACTCTCTCTGAGCTTCCCCCGACTACTGTAACAAATTATCGCGAACTGCAGGGCTTAGAACACAGATTTAGGTCTTATAGCTCTGGAATTCAGAAAAACAAATAGGCCTCGTTGGGCTAAAGCCATGGTGTCTGCAGGGCTGAATTCCAGTCTGAGAGCCCTAGGAAGAGTCTCTCTTCTGGCTTTCTCAAGTTTCTAGACATTACCTGTACTCCTCAGCGAATGGCCTTACTCCAGCTTCGAAACCAGACAGCGTTGCACCAACCTTAACTCCCATCATCGTGTCCCCTACTTCTGACTCTCCGGCCGCTCTCCTCCCTTTATAAAGCTTGCTGATTACATTGGGGTCACATGAAAAATTTAGGCTATTTTCGCCTTCAATGGACCCATGTGATTATACTGGACCCACCTGCGTAATATAGTATAAATATCCCATTTCAGTCTTAATTACTCACATCTGCAAAGTGTTTACCATATAAGAGAACACATTCACCAGTTCTGGGAATTAGGACGTGAGCATCTTTGGGACACTATTGCTCTGCCTACCACTTTTGTATGTACAGATTTAAACCAAGTCAGTCATGAAAAACTCATGCTCTTAATCCAGTATTGATTAGCAAATATATAGCATATGCGAGGAATGCTTCTAATTTATGAAAATATTAACTAATTTAAATACACATTTATTACCCCCATATTATAAATAAATAAACTGAGGCTTCATGAGGTTAATGTACTTACTCAAAGTCACGTGGCCCATGGGTAAGCTAGCTACCCCACGAGTACCCAGCTGAGTTGCTAATCTCTGTTGCCTCCAACTAATATAAACAATGTAGACGAATTGCCCAAAACTGACAAGTGATAAAATTATTTTCTAAATTAATATTAGAATATAAGAAATAGCATAATCAATGTGTCATTACATACCAAGCCACTAAGGTAGAACAAACACATGCAGCAGACATGTCTGGAAATGCCTAGGACTAAACTGAAATAATTTCAAGAAACCTCCATTTACCAGACAATAACATCTGACAAGCCCATTGCTTTTGACAGATCAAGATTAGGTGGAGAGGAAGATGGAGAGGAAAAGAAGCCGAGCTCCGTATTAGTGTCTTAGATATGCCATAACAAAGTATGCAACCTTAGTAGCATAAAACAGCAGGAATTTATTCCCTCGCAGTTCTGGAGGCCAGAAGTCCAGAAGCAAGGACATGCTCCCTTCCGAGCTTCTAGTGGGAGAACTTGTTCCTTGCCAGTTCTGGTTTCTAGTGACTGCGCAGCATTCCTTGGCATTCCTGGATTTGTGGCCACATCATGCCGATCTCTGCATCTGATTTACAATCACCCTCTCTTCTCTAGGGGTCAGTCCTCTGCTCTCGTTCTAGCTAATCTCCTTCCATTTATGTCTTACAAAGTGCATGTGACACATGTATGATATATCTGAATGATCCTTAACTTAGTCACATTTTTCATCCTATAACATAGAAGTCTCTCTTTTGCCATGTCAGGCAATGTATACAGGATCTAGGCATAGGAATATGGACATATATTTGGGGTTACTGTTCATGTCATACAAGTTCACGAGCCATTAGGTAAATGATCAAAGACTTTTTATACCTGCAGTTTTCTTGTACATGATATTAGCAACATTTCAGATGGTATTGCATTGTCAAAGAAACTCCATGCCTATTCTCTAACTTGGAAGGGAACCAACTATAAGACCTGTAGCCCCAAAGGGGAGCATAGTCCCTGTGCCCACCTCAGTCATGGCAGTGGGAGGTAATGGACAAGGACAATCTCCAAGATAGCAAGGAGAATCTGGCAGTGGGAGGGGCTTACACTATAGCCAGAGAAGGAAATGCTCTCAATTTCTGTCCCCAGGACTCAATAACTCTTGTCCTTGGGACTGAGTTCCAATTTGTTTTCTAGTCTCCTTTTTTGTGATAGGAGAATTCTATGTTCTCTGGAGCTCAGGGACCTGTGTATTATCCCTGAGCACAATCCGCATCCTATAACTGTAGGAGACCAACATCGCTTTCTGTACTGTCAAGGAAGCCCCTACCATTGCCTTAAATTGTTAGTATTAATATGTCTTGGCCTTTATGTGTCTTTTCTAATGAATCAATATTCTCCAGCACCAGTCATTTGATTCAAACTTGAATTCCATCTAGCACCTCAAAGACACGATGTATGATCCACCGAAGTAGGAGCTTCCAAGGGTCTTCCATCCGGCTTCAGCACCAGTGAATGTTTACAAAGTCCTGCTGCTAATTTCCCAATGACTGCCAGCACTTGGTTCACATTCCCAAGAGGTGGGGTCTTCATGGCCAGTGGTAAGCAGGCGATCGGCCTCAAAAATCCCATTTTAGAGTCTGTTCCAAAGACCTTTGTGGGTAATCTTACTAGGTAGATTGTTCAGAAGACACTTCCTGAATCAGAACTTGTATGCTGGTAGTTTGGGGAATTGCTCTCAGAAATAGAAACAAAAAGGTGAAGGAAGAAGAATGCGACAAAATGAAACAATGTGTTGTGGTAGAATCAAAGCAGAGGCCTCTGCTGATTGGATGTGAAGCTTACCTCCGGAAGGCCCTTCCCAAAGTCTATATGCACATTAAACAGCTGATGGCTGTGGAAACCCTTGCTTGGAGAGTGGGTAAAAATACTTGAATGGAACAGCTTCCTCAAAAGGAAAGCAATGGGATATATTTTTTATATCTGGGGATGTACTCATTATAAGGCAACACTTCTGCCTGATTGGAGAAAAGTTCCAGGATTTTGAAAGAAATACCTGACACAGGGCACTACGATATCCAATCCATCATGTTCTCAACAAATGATAAGGTACATCGGTAGTATTAAAAAACAAACAAATAAACAAACAAAAAAACTTATTTTATGTATGTGTTTTGCTTAAGCATGTTAGTAACAGTGATTTCAAGAAAATTGGATACCTGGTACAATTTAAGCTTTCCATTATATCCTGTATGATTTTTTCCTTTTCTTTTAAAATGAGCAAGACTTTATAATTGGAGTGCCATATATACCTGTTTTTACTGTTAAAAAATAATTACAAAAAATAATACAGTATGTTAGGTGCTGGCTTCCATTAAATCCTGGTATGCTTTTAGGTCTCTGGTTTAGATATTTTTTAAGGATTTATTTATTTACTTATTTGAGGTTGGGGGCAGAGGGAGAGAGAGAATCCCAAGCAGACTCCCTGCTAAGCGTGCAGCCCAACACAGGGCTCAATCCTAAGACCCTGAGACAATGACCTGAGACGAAATCAAGAGGCCGATGCTCAACCAACTAGGTCAACCAGGCGTCCCTAGTTGTTTTTTTTAATGACTCTATTGAGATATGATTGACATATTAAAAGCTATACATACATAATGTACTTGATGAATTTTGGAATAAATATACACCCATGAAACCATCCCCATCAAAGCCATAAATAAACCCATCAGCTCCCAAAGTTTCCTCCAGCTCCCTTTTATTAGAGATGTTTGTTTTTTGTAGAAAGAATACTTAACATAAGTTCTTCCCTCTTAGCAAATTTTAAGTATATGATAAATTATTATTAGCTATAGGCAATGGGAGGGTGATGTTTAAATGTCTAAAGTTTCAGTTATGTAAGAGTGGTTCTGGAGGCTTACCAAACAGCATGGGGCCTATAGGTTTTTAGTTTTTAAATCAGAGGGAAAAAAACAGTGAGTATAACTGGTGAGTACAAGCACATACATACAGGTTCCAGGGATTAGGATATATATATATATATATATATATATATATATACACACATAGACACACATTCATAAATATTCAGCAAATCTTTTGAATTAAAGTAATTCAACTTGAACTTACTTTTCTTTCTTTTTCAGTTCAAGTTAAATATTTTTAATCATTCTCTTTTCTCTTTGTTGCATATATATTAAGTCTCTCTCATGTATTTTCTGAACACAATCTGAATAGACTGAGTTTTTCTCGGTTTATATTCCTGGTTTGTATTTTATCCCTCCTGTATCCATAGTATGCTTCGGTGTTATTTCTATTTCTAGGTGAAATTTGTATTCTCTTTTGGTGATATTTTTTCAAGAAATTGTTTGTAGGTCAATCTCTTCGTGTTCTCTCTGGATACTGTCATTTTCCTCAATAAGGCCTTTAACTGGCCGTTTCTCCCCGAACTGCAGCTTGCAGTGAGACTAACAGGCTTTTGAAGTTGCTTGTTAGATTTTCTTTGATGTGTTTCTGAAGATTGTAGAGAACACAATCAACCCCTGGTGTGTTCATATATGTTTTGATGTCTTTTCACATCCAATTTTTGTTTCTAAAGTGGAGAAGTTCACAACCATATTTCTAACAGTTTTTGTTCTTCTAAACTAACATCTTTTAGCCCTGTACCTCAATCACTGTGCTACCATTAAATTGTTCGCTTCTATTGAGTTCTTTAAGATTGAAAAGAGAAAGATTATTTTATTTAAATTTGCTTCTGTGAGAGAGAATGAGATATATATTAGAGAACGTATCTGGGTCTTTGAAATGTCATGATTTGATTGGAATTTACATTCATTTTATTAAGGGATATTGTGGACAAAATCAAAGCAGAAGAACAGCTAGCTGGGATAATAAGGAGACTCATAGATTAGGACTTGTCTTTTTTGCATCATTTTTACTATGAGTGAGAGAATATTTCTGACGAATTACCCCAGAAGAAACCGTTATGAATAGTTAGGTTACCGATTGGTAGCTTTTACTTTGGGGCTATAATAGACCCTAACAACTGACAAGATTCCCCAAATCATGGCCCCTACTTGAGTATCCATGAGTTCTTATAGTTAGAATAAATAACTTTCTTCCCGCCTTCTCCTTTCAGATATTGTTGTCCATAAACATGAGTGTAAATTTATATTATCTACTACTTAATTAGTGAGAGAGAAATAATATAAACATGCTTATGTACAATGAGTGAGTGTAGGTTGCACAGTAAGTTAAACTGAATAAGAATTTCAAAAATATGTACAATTACCTCAGGAATAGTTATCTAGTGGATATTAAGTGGATGAATAATAATTTAGAAATTAAGTGATTCTTATCTGCTGGAATGCAACAGAATGTTGGATCTTAGTAGAATTATGCTAATTACATCTGTCAAAAACTCATTTATTTTCAACAGAAATTTAAAGAATCAAGCCTACTATTTGATGTTTTAGAGCTCAGTTTTTTTCCCAGAACTTTCTATGTGACAACTCAAGTGAACTCTCCACCTGCTTCCCCACCAATGTTTTTTTTCAGCTTGAGGACTAATAGTAAGAAAAATCATCAGTTCTAAAGTCAAGGAGACTCTTATTTTCCAGAAGTCTTTTTCCAAATATTCTAACCTCAACAAGGCTCGGCTAAATGATGCTATTCTAAATTTCCACTCACATATACATAGCTTTATTGTATTTCATCTTTATCTTTTCTTATTTATATGTCTTTCTTCATAACTATATTGATGTGAAGGTATTTCTTTTTTTTTAGATTTTTACTTATTTATTTGACAGAGGGAAACCGCGAGAGGGGGAACACAAGCAGGAGGAGTGGCAGAGAGAGAAGCAGGTTTTCTGCTGAGCAGGGAGCTCTGAGACGTGGGGCTCTGAGATCATGGACCCTGAGATCACAAACCGAGCTGAAGGCACATGCTTAACAACTGAGCCACCCAGGTGCCCTGATATGAAAGTATTTCTTGAAATGATTGTATATCTTCATCATTTATCCTTCGTATTTGATATGCAATAGATGACTGATATGTGTTCATTTCTGCCAAGTTGGCAACTTAGCAAAACTGTCTGCTTCTTCCCTCAAAAATCAACACTGGGGAGGGGCTCCTGGGTGGCTCAGTGGGTTAAGCCTCTGCCTTCCGCTCGGGTCATGATCTCCGGGTCCTGTGATCCAGCCCTACATTGGGCTCTCTGATCAGCAGGGAGCCTGCTTCCTCCTCTCTCTCTGCCTGCCTCTCTGCCTACTTGTGATCTCTCTTTCTGTCAAAAAAAAAAAAAAAAAAAAAAAATCAACACTGGAGAAATTATAAAAGATCTATAAAGCTAAAACTCTAAAGCTGAAATCCAAGGAATGAAAACAATAGTACTACCCTACGAGCAACTCCTAAGATGTGGAGGCAGAAAGAAAAGAGATAGGGGGGGAAAAGGGGTACTTCTGAAGAATGTATGCATGAGCTGGGAATTAAAAAAAAAAAAGGCCATAATTATAAAGGAAATATTGATTAATTATATTACATCCAACTCAGAAATTTTTATTCGTCAAAAGACGGTTAGGAAAATGAAAGTGCAAAGCTGAGAGGAGGAGGTACTTTTTGCGATTGATAAAACGGAGGAGGGGCTCACAGCCAGAATACACAGAGAATACCTACACATCAATAGCAAAAATAAAGTAACCCATCCTCAGAACGGTTATACATTTGAACACTTACTTCACTAAAGAGAATATGAAATGTTCATTACACACATAAAAAGGTGCTCGATTTTATTACACCAGGGAAATGTGAATTAAAACTGCGCTTAGATGCCCCAGCACCAGAATGGCTACAAAGATCAAGTCTGGGATCCAGCCCGGAAGCTGCTCAGCAGGGAGCCTGCTTCTCCCTCTCCCACTCCCCCTGCGCGTGCTCCCACTCTCTCCCTGTGTCTCTGAAGAAATAAATAAAATCTTTTAAAAAAACCACCAACAACAAAGACAAAGTCTGATGAGAACTAGTGCTGTAAGAAAAGTGGAGCGCCTGGCAGGCTTCCACTTGTCTGTTGCCGTGTAAATTGTTTCCATTGCTTTGGAAACAATCGGGCATTATTCCGTAACAGATGACACCCTTCAGGTATGTGTAGCCATTCCTCTCCTGGAGGCCTGCCGGTTTGCCAAGAGCATGTTTGCAACAGCACTATTTAAAACAAAAACAATAAAATAACGGAAAGGAATCTAAATGGTCATCGGTTACACCGATAAATTGTGACCTATTCACACAGTGAAATATCATACAGTAACGAAGACACATGCTGTCGCCCTCCACGCCATGGATGTGTCTTCCAAACACCAGGGGAAGATCAAGAAGCATCTGTGCGACAGAACGACAGACTGTCAGAGATTGAGCAAGAAAGCAGCGACCTCAGCAGGATACCAACGACTCCCTCCTGGGAGACCCAGCCTGCCAAGCAAATCAAACAAGCTCGTAATTGGTGGGAGTTCTGAGAAAAGTTCGGTAGAGACTTCTGTGGGATAAATGTAGTCACTTTTTTTTTTTTTAATTTTAAAATTAAATTTATTTTTTTTATTTTTTTTTATTTTTTAATGTAGTCACTTTATAATCAGAAATAAAGTAGCTGAGTTACCTCATGGAGTTTTATAAAATGCATTTCTTATCATATAGCTTACTAAGGAATAAATGATATTTAGGAAAAGAGATTCCATCAGTCGGGTCATTGTCCAGTAGTTATTTTGAAAAATTGCATGATGAATCACATACAAAGTTCCCCCTACCCCAAATTTGTATCACTCTTTGTGTTGAAGAACGTTTGCCTGTGGGGCGCCTGGGTGGCTCCGTTGTTAAGCGTCTGCCTTCCACCCAGGTCATGATCCCAGGCTTGGGATCCAGCCCTGCGTTGGGCTCCCTGCTCTGTGGGAAGCCTGCTTCTCCCTCTCCACTCTTCCTGCTTGTGTTCCCTCTCTCACTGCCTCTCTCTGTGTCAAATAAATAAATAAAATCTTAAAAAGAAAAAAAATGTTTGCTTATAACTTAGCACTTTATAGGTGTCAAGATCCTTTTATTGTATGATACACTTGTCAAGTTGGTAGTTCGTACTTCAATGTATTTAACTAAGAATATATTTATTCAAGTTTATTATGTTGTGTAAGACCAAGCTAAAGTAAACGCTTTTCTAAGAAGCATTTTCGGTAAATTATAGGTCAAAAGAATTCACTTTTCTACTAGACCAATAGCCATTACTGTTTCTAATACTTAATCAACCATTAATCACTTAATTGCTGAATGAAGCCATTGTATTACCTATAGTTCTTTGGTTCATTTTATTTTTAAGTTCAATGTGCTTCACTATTTTACTTGTTTTTTTTTTTTTTTTTTTTTAATTATTTATTGGGCGCTTGGGTGGCTCAGTCAGTTAAGCGTCCGCTTTCAGCGGGGGGTCATGATTCCAGGGTCCTGAGATGGGGCCCCGCCTCCTCTCCCCCATGCTTCTCCCTCTCCCTCTGCTGCTCCGCCCTGCTTGTGTTCTCTGACTGTCAATAAATAAATAAAATCTTTTAAAAAAATTATTTATTTGAGACAGAGTGTGTGCAAGGCGAAAGAGAAGGAGAGGGAGAGAGAGAGGGAGAAGGAGAGCGTCTCAAGCCGACGACGCCCGCTGAGTGCAGAGCCAGTTATGGGGCGTGATCGCAGGACCCTTGAACCGGCATCAAGACTGGGATGTTTAACTGACCAGCCGCTCAGGCGTCTCTGTGCTTCACTATTTTATATGCAATAGAAAAAAAAAAATACTTCATAAAAATATTATAGTTGTACTTATAAATAAATCTTGGTGTACATATGGAATTGCACATATCTGGGATTAAAACCTCCTTTTACATACAAATATTCCCTTGTGTAAATATACCATCAATCTAATATCATTTGAGTTATAGTAAGTAAAATTTTGCAATTTTTACACAGAATATTTTTTGTGAACATTAGCTGTCATTTATTACTACTTACTATTTAATGTTTGGTAAATGTTACTGAATGTTGTTGCCAATGAGTTAATCATTATCTATCATTTTTAAAAAAGTATAGTTGATTCAGTGAAGTAGTCGACAATGTAGTATTTTAATGATGATGAATAAATATATATGTGTTCATAGAGCAGCATTATATAATTAATATTTGTAATGTCCCTTAAAATATGAAGCAGATGCTGTCATTCTTTCAGTGTAAGTAGTAGTGTTATTATGGACATTTTTCCCCACATCCATCAAATCTCTAGTCACCTCTTCCAGATTTAGTCAATTTAGCTATTGAATGTGAGCGTATCTTAATTACTAAAAAATGTATCTTTACTCTTGCACAGGAATTGTGTTTTAAAAACGTAATTTTTAACATTTAAAAAATGCTTAAGCCTTTCCTAAAATTAATTTTGAGGAACAAGAAAAAAAAAGTCATAATAGATAAATGGGTTTAAAGGCTTGTGATGGCTCATTTTCCCAGAAGTTTCTGAAGCAGGGGCTGTAATTTCCACCATTACAGTAAGCCATTTATTCTAAAAACAGAAAGGGGATATATATCATTTGGATATTTTAAAATAGCCTCCCATAATACGTTCCTGATAAATGAACTATTGCACTACTGGGCTGTAGTGGACTCACAGAAAACACACAAGCCTTGTGCTAGCCTTCTGTTCGAAGCAATGCCTCTCCCACAGCTTGGCATATTTTGTTTGTTTTCGGAACCTCATTGCCCCTTAATTATAATATCAAAAGCTGTTTAGGAATTCTTTTATCCTTAAAGTAATTGGTAAAATACATCAGGAAACTATCTCTTGCCCTTTTTATTTATTTATTCATCACGTGTTTAGTTCCCAGAGTGGATTAGCTCTAAGCTTTCAGGTTAACACATTTGTCCTATTCTTATGTAAGTGTTCTTATTGCCATGACAAGAAAAGTGATAAGTAGCCCTAAAAAAATCCATCCTCCACAGCCTGTTACTCAGTAGCTTAACTTCATCTCTTGACTGATGTGATAATTTAGTAAATGAAATAAAACATCTAATTATAGAACTAGAGAAATATGAGGGCTAAAATACCCTTTTCAACATAATGGAGGTGGTATTTTAGGGGTTAATAAGTGACCTCATAAAATGTTGCTTTACCTATACCTTGTCTAAGGGAAATTAACACATAGTTTCTGACATGCTGGGACATGACTTTTCCAATTAAAGAGATGAGGAAAGACAATAGTTTCTGTGCCTGTGAGCAGTTCTAGAAAAGGAAAAAATATATATATATATGCATGTAAGAGGTTCTGAGTTTGGCTTATAAGAGAAAAGGAAAGGATATTCAAGCATTCAAACAGCATGTTTCATTGATACAGGTATTATAGTGATAAATCATTTATGGGTCCTTTGGTCTTGTAACAGTGATGACCATCAACACATTCTTGTGCTACTTCTTGAGCTATTTAATCAGAATGGCTCCTCTTAGAAAATCCTTTGCCTATCTTTCATCTGGAACTGTATTCTTAAAATTTAGGGATTTAGAGAATTACTGTGTAACAAAGATTTCTTTCTCCTCAAGATAAGTAGTACCTTACATAAAAAATTTAAGATGAATTTCATTATATATGGGAAGGGGATAGAAATGCTATTTGAGGAGGGGGCTCAAAATATTTTTTACATAATTTTTTTTGGCTAAAGATATGTAAGACCAGTCAAATATTTTTCATAGACAATTAGAGTTCAGTCCAAGATTATTCCTTCCTGTTTTCTTGAATCATGAAAATTCATTATAGGAGTCCAGGAATAAGAGGCATAATTCATTGTAAAATCTATTAAATATAACACATAGAGAAGAGGATAAGATCAAGATCTTATAAATGAAGACATTGACATTGTCAAGCTCTAGAAATATTGTAAAAATACTCTTCTTTTCAACATGGTCTGATAATGTAAAACATAATACAAATTAATATGTCATTACTAAACACACACTGGTCTGAGTGTGATAAATCAGGCAATTGCCTTTTACAGATATATCTGCACAGAATTCAGCAATAAAAAGCTGTATTGACTTGTTTTTCTTTAAACAACAAATCGACCTCAGTAAACTGGAAATGGGATAGGAGATTGGTCAGGTGGGACAGGAAGAGAAAGAAAGGGAGAGTAGGGAGTATTAAACATAAATTTCTCCTCTTCAGTAATTTGCTTAGTGTTGCTTATAACCAATCCCAAAATCTCTCTTGCATTGAAGAAAGTTAATATTGAAATATGGAAGGAATAGAAGGATAGAAGGATAGAGAAACCAATGCAAGTCCAATGTCTTTTTTGTTGATACATACAGTTATGTTAGTAATATTATAGTAATTCTAGAAGTAGCTATTTGTTTAGCTACACCAGTTTGCTTGGTCACTAATTTCCTTACAGCTCTGTTATTATCTGTGTTTATTTCAATGAAATACTTCATGGTAAGTATAATTACTCCTGTTTTCGTATTAAAAATCAGGTTTCTTTCTCTCACCTCTTTCTGGCCTTGGTTTTAGACTGAATTTCATAGATACCTAAGTTACGTTGATTCGCTGAACTTGAAATCACAGGGGCAAGTCAAGAAGAAAGGTCTTAGTCAATGATGTGCTAAAACTTCACACTCCTGTTCAGTTAAAAAAAGATCATTGAAGTTTAAACCCTTCTACAAAAACTAAATTTTGAATTTATCATTGGAAGCATGGAGACTGTCTACATATGGTAATGATAATCAAATATTTTTATTATTTATAAAAATAGGGTTAATAAATTTCAAGGAACTGAGCTTAATTTTCTACTAATTTTAAAGATATAAATAATTAGGTGGATTTACAAGGAAGTAACCCTGATCAAGGTGTGATGGGATGAAAGAGTTGACCTTTTGAGAATATACACATTAAACATTCAGAGTGTAAAAATTAAAAACAGCAAAACTTAGCAGTTAGTTTCACAGATATTTCATTTGTTTTCAAGGTCACAAAGTTGGTGGGGAAGTATATTCATCCTCTGTGTTCCAACCCACATCTATCCTCAGGCAAGGTGTCATCATTATCATTTTTGAGGTAGATGAAAGACAGATACAGGTTTAAGTCAGTGAATTTATTTGTTCAATAAATAAATGAAAGTAGTAGAACATTTTACTGACTATTTACATCTTTACTGACTAAAAGACAATTTTCAAAAAAAAATGATTGATATAAACAAACATGTTTCTGTTTAACTCAAGGCTACCAGATGGATGCTATAACCCATTCAAATCAAAGGAGAATCCAAAGAAAAGACATATTTATAGATAAGGAATATTGAAAAGAAAGTGCAAATGGAAACAAATTAGTTTTTTCAACACGGGGGTGGGGGGGGAGTCACTTGAGCTTCTATGGGCAGGACCTAATTTGCATTTCTACAGGCAAGAACTATTTGCATTGCTTAAAGTTTTCTATAATTTCCCAAATTTCAGAATAACTCCCCAATAATCAGAGTCAGACAAACTGCAGGACTGTCTCCTAGATGATGCAAGTTTTGTACTGATGCACAAAATTTTTCCAACAATAATAGATTTTGAATAAATTAATATAGAGTCAACTCGAGCAACATGAGTTTGAACTGTATAGGTCCGTTTATATGCAGATTATTTTTTGGTAAATAATACTCTTCCTTATGCTTAATAGTGTTTTTTTTCCTCTAGCTTGCCTTATTGTAAGATTATAGTATGTAATACATAGAACAAACAAAATATGTGTTAATCAGCTGTTTATATTATCAATCAGAAAGGCCTCCAGTCAACAATAGGCTATTAGTAGTTAAGTTTTTAGAGAGTCAGAAGTTAATATGTGGATTTTCGACTGTGCAGAGGCAGGGACCCCTAATCCTGTTCTGGTCAAGGGTCAACTATTTATTTTTAAGGTAAATGGTGAAATAGAAACATTTGTGCAAATTTCTGTTACTTAATATCTATATGATCTCAGTCGTATGACCCCAGGGCTCAGTGTTCTCATTTGTAAAATAAATGAAGGAACTCATTTAGGTTTAGGGAAGATTAAATAAGACAACATATGGAACTGCCCTTAATAAATACTATAAAAGTATATCACAATTCTTACAATAAATATTTGAGATAGTTTTTACAGTGCAATATTCAAAAGTCAGCTCAAAGTTGTAAGCCCACATTACACCGAGAGCTAACTCTTTGGTAATCTCTTAGATTCACATTCTGGGCATCATTGAACCAACTTAGTTGTCTCTGAAACTAAAACCTTTGGTATCTGACAATTGATCTTGCCCCCGTGGCTGTCATGGGTGTAGTCGTCACAGATTGCACATGCCCAAATCTGGTGACTGCTGTTCATATTATCAGCAACTCAACTGATCATGTGCCTTTTCAAATTATATATGCTGAAATCATTTATTGTTTAAATTGTCTTAAGATAGTATATCCTGGTTTATATTAAAATGAATGCTATAAGATATGCAGAAAGCCATGAAAACAAAAAAACAGTATATGTGTTGTACATATACTGTACATATATAGATATACATATACACATATATACATATACATATGTATACATATACACATATACAACAGTATATATATGTACTGGAGCATTCACTACATTTGTTCAGTCTAAAAGAAATTTTCATATATAATATAAAAATGCAAAGTTTCTGTTGTAGTTTAATTGGACATGTTTTCTTTCTGAGTAATATGTAAATGATGGTCTTCTTTAAAACTGACAGCTTCCTAGATGCAATGAATTATAGAATACTAATTTATTTAATTTTTATAAGAGTGCTGATAGAAAGGTGGCTTTTATTGCATTATGCAAATGCAAAAGCTCATATCGAGAAATCATGAGAACCTCAGAATCATGACACTCAACCCAGTGCCCTCCCCAGTGCCCTTTCCATTTCCCCCAGTAGTGATACTTAGAGCACTTTTGTTCCACAAAGATTTCACTCACAGCTTTAAATGAATACACGGTCTTGGAGGCAGCGGTATCTTGATCCATTATTTAATTCTTCAGGGATGTAGCTATTCAGTTGCATTCCAAAAGGATTGTTGAACTAAAAAACAAGTAAAATGTGACTTGTTTTAACCAGTCATACAGGGGATTGATTTATTTTTCATTGTCAGCAATGACAGGGGCCATGTCATTTCAAACGATAGTGAATGTTTAACTCTCCCTATGATTTCTGCTTTGTGGCTGTTGTCCCTTTCACATGATTTCAGGTGTATCAAAGGTATTACGCCAATATGTCATCATACGATCTGGGGGACATGAGGTAACGAAAGTCTTACATAAAGTCGGATTAGACAGTTGCTCACACATTGACCTTTCGCAAGCAGTAGCCTTTCCATTCTACTGAAATGTCTCCAAATCAGCTGGCATTAATACATGTGTGCATAAGCAGAAATAAATGTATATAAATATAGATATGCACACACACTGCACAGTTCACTACTGCGTAGGTCTTATATATCTGGCATATTACTTCATCAAATGTCTTATAAAGAAATGAATAGGAGAAGATAGAGCAGTTAATTTCTGGAGGGTAGTAAATTGGAGGAATGGAACTCTGGAATATGTGACATTTTCTGAGGAACGGTGGCACACAGAGGTCATTACAATGAGTCTACTGGCTTCCCCAAAGGAGATTGGGTTCCACTCGACTTATGAAATGTCATATTTATTTTCTGCTGCATTCATGTACATGTTGTTGTTGCATATTCTACTCTCATATATTCTCGGATCTATTTATGAATTGTCTAGTGTGTTCCATTGGTCTCTTTGTCTAAATCAAAACCAAAACATAATGCTTTATGCATGAACTCAGGGAAATTATGATATTTCAGATGATTTATAGTAGATTTTACGGAAATTAAATTCTTTTGACTACTCCTTGTCCTTTTTATCTTATTCTTTGCCTTTTGTTCTTGTGCATTTTATGATAAGTTTGTCTATGTGTAGAAGAAAACAATACTAATTGGATTCTAATTAAAATTAACCGTTACATTTGTATTTTTCTCCATATGGATCTTCTTTATTATTAACCTTATCTCTAAGAAATTATTTATTCTAGTTTTCTTACATGTTTGCCAAAATATAAATGTGCAATTTGTTCATTACTTTTAGCCTTTAAATACATTAGTTTTATTTTTATTGCAAGCACTATGTTCCTTCCACTAATAATCAAATGATGAGAATGGAACATACACCTGTCATTTCTGACTTAACTTTAGTGGTTTGAGGAGTTTGCTATTTAGAATAAATGGTAGTGCAGTGGGATACTTTTATATTGTCTCTGTCTTAGATGAACAGTATTCTGCTACCGTATTACTTTTTAAACAGACTTTATTTTTATAGTGGTTTTCGATCCCCAGCAAAATTGAGAAGTAGAGTTCCCATATACCCTCTGCTCCAACACATACTCAGATGCCCCTACTCTCACCATCCTACAGCAAACATCACCATTTTTTAAAACGGATGAAACTACCTTGGCACATCATTATCCTCTGAAATTCATAGTTTACATTCGGTTCACTCTTGGTATTGCATAATCCATGGGTTTGGAGAAATGTATAATGACATCTATTTGCCAGTAGAGTATTATACAGAAGAGTTTTATTACTCTAAAAATCCTTTGCTATGTCTATTCATCTCTCTTTGATTATAATCTCAGTGGGAAGGGTCACCTGGAGGGCTCAGTCGGTTGAGCGTCCCACTCGGTTTTGGCTCAGGTCGTGATCTTAGGGTCTAGAGATCAAGCCCCGCCTTGGGCTCCTTGCTCAGCACGGAGTCCTCTCTCTCCCTCCTCTTCTGCTCTTCCCCCCCATTTGATCTCACCCTCTCTCTCACTTGCTCGCTCTAAAATAAATAAATAAATAAGAAATACAATATTAAAAAATGAAAAATATATATATGATTTCAGTGGGAATGCTTCTAGTTTCTCACCATTAGGTATGATGTTAGCTGTAGCTTTTTAAAGAATCCTTATTTAGAACTTCTATTACATATTTAGCACGTCTCTGAATATTTTTCAGATATAAGTTGACCTAATCGTTTAAGGAAGGATGACCCATCGTTGACTTCTCTGTTAAAATATTTGTGATTCGGTATAGTCCTCTTTTTTATTTTCTTAGATGGGGTACACGCATGGATCGATTCTTGCCTACTGTGTAGTATTTTTCCCTACTTTTCATACATAAATGATGTGACCATTATCTGGGTACAGTGCTCTCTTTGTCTTTCACAAATGTCATTCCCATTCTTTTCTGGTTTTCATTTTGCTCATAAAAAGCCCAAGATCAAATCATTTTCATTATACATTTGTAACTTGTTTCTATTGTCAAAAGCATTACAAAATTTTCTTTTAATACATTTATTTTACCAATATCTATATATCTATATATCTATATATCTATATCTATCTATAGCTATATCATCAAGATATATGTTTCTTATCATTCCAAGCTGGAATGTGGTAAAATTTTCAATCTGAGGACCTCGATCTGCTTATCTTAGATAAAAATTCTACTTTGTATTTGTCTTTTGTTCATCTTTTACTTTTCCTCCTTCTGGAGTTCCCTTTACCTATAAATTACATGTATTATATCTATGTACTGAGACTTTTTTCCTTCCTGATTTATACCCATTTGTGTTTTTGCTTTACTTTATATTTCATTGATCTTTTGTATAATATTCTAAGCTATAAATTTAATTCTAGCAAGTGAACATATTTTACTTCAATCTGATAACTAATGTTCTGTTGCTATTGCTATTTATTTACATGGAAAATCACGTTTCTGTGTAGCAAATTTTCTGTAAGGGTAGAGGAAGGGAGACCAGTTAGGAAGCTATTGCAATTATCCATGAGAGAAATAATAATGGCATGAAATGGACCTAGGTAGCAGCAATGAGAATTGTGAAAAGCAGACCACTGCTATGTATACTTTCAAGGGAGAGCAGAGAGATGTTGCTGACTAATGGAATTGGGGTGTGTTTGAGAATGTGGATTTGATAATGAGATCACTGGTGATATAGAAACAACCAGTTCTGGCAAAGTGACAGAGCAAAAAGCTTAAGTAAAGTAGTCAAGGGGCACCTGGGTGGCCCAGTAGGCTAAGCATCTGACTTTGGCTCAGGTCATGATCTCAGGGTCCTGGGATCGAGCCCCGCATCGCCGCACACCCCTGCATACACACATAGGAGGCAGCCTGCTTGTCCCTCCCCTTCTCTCTTTGCCTCTCCCCCAGCTCATGCTCTCTCTCTCTTTCTCAGTTAAGTAAATAAAATCTGAAAAAAAAAAAAAAAAGTGAGTCAAGACAGGAGCTGGAAACAAAACCTCTTTTTTTTGAACTTTATGAGAAAATTCACTTCTAACGATTACAAACAAGATTGCCTATGTATATGTGCATTTAAATATTTGGACACTTAAAGTGTACACTTTTTGTGTAACTTATAAACAGAGAGATGAAACAATAGTTTAATAAAGAAACAGGGTTATGATTGGGGGAATTGTCAGTATATTTGTAGGCTGATGTGTTTTGAAGTGTGGTTAAATGGGAAGTTTTCTCAGCAACATCTTTGATTAGTTGGAAGGGAAGAAGCAGATTAAAGATTAATACCAAGTATGTTGCATTATTGGTTATATCAGGCTCAAGACTTCTGTACTGAGAATACCATAACCTGAAAACTCTGCAGAGAGTAAAGCTATTTCAATTCCTCTACATATTAATTTTGATTTTCTGGCCTCATAATTTATTTTCAAGCTTCTTTTTTTTTAATAAAATTTTCAAAACCTACCTTTCTATTTTCAAAGTTTTCAGTTCCCTCCAGAAAAAAGATTGAGTGATGAAAAGACCATGGTATGATCTAAGCAAGGAGCATTTAATGAATACATGTCATAGGATTTTGGCTAACGGATTACTTTAAAGAGAATTTTCTTAGTACGTATCACAATACATAGACATGTGTTCTTACTCATCTTATTCTAGTCATTCTGTCTCCATAAAGTAGCACAACAACACAGGATATCTTATATCCATGGAGAATGTGATGATACAGTCACCACTAAATTATAAGATTTCTATCCAAAATAGTTGAATTCACAAGTGAAAGATCTTCCTTTCAAATTAAAACAAATATACAAGTCACATTAAAATAAGACAAATATTTAAAATTCCACAAAAAAAGAAATCCATGTAGTTAGAATTATATTAGAAACATTCAGGATGGAGTCTCATTAATTAAATTCCTGATTTTAAATGCTTCCTGTACCACATACACAGATTACGCATACACAAACAGATGTACCCACACATTTTACAGAGTTACTGCCCACATCAATAGCACTTTTGCCCTTCTGCTGATGGCTTATTTTTGGCAATTCTATAATTTAGTAATTTTCAACATTTATTATGACTAAAGGAGAAAGAGCAGGCAGTGATGAATTTTCTGAAAATCTTTCAATTAAACAAACTTCCTTTAGAGGGAGCACCCCTATTAATTATCACAGGATAGAGATTAAAAAATAATGACTTTGCAAAGCAACTGGGTTTTCAGAGGCCCTTGCCAGATGGCTTTTGTGGCAATTTGCTTCCCAGTATTTCCCTTTGTGGTCCCAGACCCTGTGGTCCACCAGAAAATCTAAGCCCATAAAAATATTTATCATAATTTTATCCTATCGGATTTTGAATAAAGAAATGGAGGAAAGCAACCTAGTTAAACCTTGGATTTTAAAAAATATGTAATACTTTAAATAAGAATCTACTTAAAAATAATTTATCATTTTGCAATAACCTGTGAGTCTTGGAGAAGATTTACTGAGCTGATAAGAAAGGGATATCTTCACGATATTCTAAAATATATTAACCCCGATACGCAGTAAAGCCTACAACAATTACTTTTTCACATTATGGCTCCTTCTTGAAATGCACATGCACAGATAGGTATTTTCCCCAAGATTAGGAGGTGTACTAAGTCAATAGTGATTTCTATCTGTAAGCACTGCCACCACTCCCTGCCTTCTCAATATTACTCTTGAGAAAGACATGTTTTTCATTTAAATTTACATTCTTCCAAATTTAAATACTCTAACTTAAAAGCATTCCAAAATGTTATCTGTATGTAATGATGCATATTTCACCTCTAATTCTTTTACTTCTTCTCCATAGTCTACACAGAAGTCATCAATTAAGCCTGGCATATCTCATTACAACAGAACTTTTCCATTGTCAAAAAAAGTAAAAATAAAAATCTGAACTTAGGTAGGAGAGACTTTCTTTGAAGACACTATTGCATTCTGGAGAACACTCCAACCGTAAGATCAGTAAGTCTCAGAGGTCAGGCACACAGGGCATATTGGATGAACAGATGGTATAATCAGACAGTTGAGCAGAAAATGATTTTCTCGATGGTCACCTGATCCTTGGCAGGCCCAGTAAGCTTGCCCAACTGTAAGGACTTATGGGGAGGAGAGAAGCTTAATTAAATTTTGGTCAAGTCAAATTAGCAGGCATTTGTCCAGACTAGGGAGAAGATAAACAGTTCAACGAGTTATTTATAAAACAAAGGATGGGATTTTGGAGCACCGTGTCTGCCTTTGTCAGAGGAAACAAGGAAGCCACAGACAAGTCTCAGTTGTGTCGTATGGGAAGGGTAATTCTTTGCAGTGTTTCCAGAAACGTAGAAAGATGGTGAATTTGTCGCTCCTTTTTGTTTTTCAGGAGTTCAGGGCACAGATAAAGTTCAACATTGCAATTGTAAAGTAAGTTATATTATAGATATGTATCTTTTATGATTATTTCCTTATCTATTTTTTATAAAAAAAATAGCAAAATAGCATTTTTCGTAAAATAAATATGACAAGGCTATTAGGTGCTCACTAGTGCACTCACTCTGGCTCTCTCGTCTCCCTTATGAGGAACATCTTTGTTGGCAAACTCTACTTTTTCCATGACTAGTTGCCCAATGAGATCCAGTTGAAATCATCATTTTTCCAGTCTTCCTCTTCTATCCCAAACACTTATATTTACCACTCTCTCTAATAGTAGCTGTAATTATTTTTCTATCTATCCCATGAGAAGTCTAGTAATTTCCACGTTGAACTGGACCTTGTATTTTTATGTATGTGATCTAAAAGGCCAACTAAATGCAGGGTGGAGGGAGAGAACCTCAGGCAGACTCCCTGCTGAGTGCAGAGCCCAACTTGGGCTCCATCTCACAACCCTGAGATCATGACCTGAGCTGAAACCAAGAATCAGACACTTAACTGATGGAGCCATCCAGGTGTCCCTGAGACAGAGAATATTTAAATGATATTTTTCATATTCCAGTATTTGGTAAATGTTCCTGCATATTTTAGTGGCGCAATGAACATTATTATTGATGAGGATAACAGTATTGAGAGCAATACTGTGAAAATAGTGTGATAAGCAGAGAACATAATATAGTTTAACTGAATCAGATTGTGGTTGCCAAAGAACAGATGTGGAAAACATTCAGGGTTATACTAAATGTAATTTTGCAGCTATTGGATTTATTTCCTGCCAAGAAAATGTCCTCCTTTTCCACTAAATTCCTGATATGTTAGTTAAGTTGGAGATAACCTGTAAACTTCAAATACTTCTGGGAACTAAAAACTTGAGTTAATTATAAGCATATATAAAGTTATACACATACACATATAGCCATAAACAACTTGTAATAAACATTTGGTTATGACACAATCATAAAGTGGACAATACTTTGAATTTGGGAATCAAAATTAGTTCCATCATCTAGCAGTTTCATAAATTTGGATAATTCACATACCATATGATACACATTTCTTTTTTTTTTTTTTTAAGATTTTTATTTTTTTTTTAATTTGACAGACAGAGATCACAAGTAGGCAGAGAGGCAGGCAGAGAGAGAGAAGAGGAAGCAGGCTCCTCACTGAGCAGAGAGCCCGATGCGGGACTTGATCCCAGGACTCTAGGATCATGACTTGAGCCGAAAGCAGAGGCTTTAACTCACTGAGCCACCCAGGCACCCCTACATTTCTTTATTTTTAGAATAAATATATTACTTTCTCATAAGATTATTTGAATTATAAAAGAACATCAATACACGTTAACATGAGTCTTTCTCTTTCATATTTCCACCATTCACAGCTTGGCGGCGACATTTGGTCAGTAGCAGATCATTGGCATAGATGGGAAACATTAAATAAATAGTTCCTGGTTTCGTATTATTACTTCTGAATTTATATATTTTTAATTAAGAAAAATAGAAAATATGATATTTTTTCTGAATAGTCTAATTTTACACTTCTCTTTTATTATGGCTTGCAATTCCCTAAGAGAGACAGTGAAAACTTGGCCTCAATAATCTTACATTACAAGATAAAGGAATCAATACTAGAAATATCTTGCATGAACTAATTACTGTGAAAATGGAAGATTTTCCAATAATGGAAGGTTCGCTAAGAAATAACAGACCGAGGATTACAAGTATGTTCATTTGAATCGTTTGAGTCATCAGGATGTCTTTGATCTGCTTCCAGACAATTATCCTTATAATTTTATTCCTAAACTTATTTTACCTAATGCTTTGCATCTTTGTTCTTTACACAAACATTTTATAGCCGTTGGGAAGTGTATTTATTCTACTTGTAAGTTAGCTCATTCCTAGTGAATATGGTCTCATCAGCTCATTCATTCCATCAATGCATTGAGAATGCCTCATCATTGGAGGAAACAATATGATCACCTAATAGTGTTAAATCATAATTGAATTAACTAATGATTAAATAAGGTACTTAACTATTAAATAAAGATGGAATCCTGACAGAACATTGATTTTGAACTTACCAGCCTCCAGAACTATGAGAAAGTAAGTTTATTTTGATAAAGCCACCCAGTCTAAGGTATTTTCTTATAGCAGCCTGGACTGATTAAGATGCTAACTAGTTATCCCTAAACTTAGTGATATAAAATAATACCACATTATTTGCTTAGGATTTGAGGTCCGTAATTTGGGAAGGAGTTACATTCACAATGCTGTGGTCATCTGAAGGCATGGTTGGGCTAACCTCCAATGAGGCTCATTCCCTAGGCTTACAATCAAGACTGGGTATCTACTGGCCCCTCTGCTAGGTTTCCTGCTAGATTAACAGGACTAAATGTGGTCTCTGGAGCTTAATACTTAAGAGTATTTGGACTTCTTATATTGTAGTTTATAATGTGGCTACTTGTCCCAGAGTGAGCCTTTCAAGGACTGGGTGGAGGATTCGTGGCCTTTTTCTCTTCCAGCCTCTGAAGTCACTCAGCAACCCTTCAGAGTCATCCTAGTGTTCAAAATAGTCAAAAGCCCACTGAGATTCAAGGAGAGGGGATATGACCTTACCACCCCTCAGAGGTGGTAAGTATTTACAGTCATTAAAACATGCATTCACACACACACAATCAATATGCTTGTAGGCAGTGGGTGGTTTGAAACATCTATGCCAAAAGTGCTACAGAATATGTCTTAGAAACTGTAGTTTCCGGCCATTCCACCCTAGACATGCTGGATCCCATCTGATCTGGGAAGCTAAGCAGAGCCAGGCCTACTTAGTACTTGGATGGAGAAGCTGTAATATATTAAAGTATAGCAGAGTGTCAGCAACCCAACAAAGAAAGCAACAGTGCCCCCAGATATGATGCCAAGTATTGCCCTTTTTTTGTGGAGCTTTTCCCCATTATAGAGCCATACCGTGTTTATTCTTTGTTATTGTTGGACAGTCCACCTCTGTGGAAGACAGGGTGACATAAATGACAGCAGTGTCACTTCAAAATTGAAACGAAAGTGAAAAAAGGTATCTCTACTAAAAAAGGTTTTGTATAAGAAGATGTGGTTCATCTCCATCATGGAATATTACTGAGTTGACATGGATGGAACTGGAGGGGATGATGCTGAGTGAAACAAGTCAAGCAGAGAAAGACAATTATCACGTGGTTTCACTCTTATGTGGAACATAAGCAATAGCACAGAGGACTATAGAGGAAGGGAAGGAAATCCAAAGGGAGAGAAATCTGAGAGAGAGACAAACCATGAGAGACTCTGGACTCCAGGAAGCAAACTGAGGGTTACAGAAGGGAGGAGGGTTGGGGGATAGCATGACCAAGTGATGGGTATAAAGAAGGGCACATGCGGTGATGAGCGCGGGGTATTACAGGCAACTACTGCGTCATTGAACATTACATCAAAAACTAGTGATGTACTATATGTTGGCTAATTGAACATAATAATAAAAAAGGTCTTGTATACTATTTAGAATAACATAATAGCACAGATAAAAGTACTTTTATTCAATTTTGAAGAATCTGAGCTTTTAAGGTGTGTAAATTATATACTACGCTGGTATTACTTCCCAAGAAATATTCAAAGTCCATGAGCGAATTGTCCTGTAACTCATGGAGAAAAGAATTTGCATCATAGACCATTGGCCCTTAAATTATTCTCCTTTCATTTGAGCTAAGTTTTACCTTCTCAAAATGGAAAAAAAAAATGTTCTTACCAATACTTTAAATCACCATGGTGACAAATAGGATACTTATCTGCTATTAAAAATGTAATTTTTATAAGGTAAAATATCTGGTATAATAATATTAGTAGGACACATTAAGAGTTTTATGTAACAGAATTAGTTTGTGGATTTAATTGGAGAAAAGCAGTTATCTAATTAGTTAATGAATAAAAATTGGACATAATTTAGATAAAATTGTTGGTTAAAATGCTAACACAAATAAGCAAATTATATAAGTTTTATTCTCCAGCCATTTCATGGCGTTCTCTGTCACCCCGTTTGAATTAAATCACAGCTTACATTAACATAAGCATTGAAGGAGTTCCAAGTATGTTATACCAAAATGTGCTCCTCTGGCAAATTGATTATTTTGAGTTAAAGTCAGTTGAGAAACCACAGATACTAGAAGGCTACTCTGGTCCTCCCTTTTATTCCTGAATACAGAAGATGAAATTTCTATATGAAAGATATACTCCCTAGACCAGAAGGGAAGTGGCATTCTCATCATCTGTTGAGACCTATAGAATTCTATACGAACAGAACTTGTTAGAGTAATTCTTCTTTTCATTAGTCTCCCCACAGTTTAGATACTTTTCCATAATTGTTTCTCTTTGTTCAACCTGCTATAAGAGCATGAAGGTTTCATTTCCTTGGGTCTTTAGTCCTTATGAGAGCATCTATATCACATACTTACTGTAAATTTGTTCCATTTTCTCCTTCAACATAAAATTCTGCCTCCACTACCCCATCAAATTAAATCGTTCCAATTAGCACACATAAGTTACATGATTCTGACATACATAAACACATGAAGAAAAAAAGTTTAAGGACATATTGCAAGAATTTTTTAACATTCAGAGATCTAAAAAGTATTTGGAAAATATTTAGAAAGCAGTCAAATTAAATGCAGATACCTTTATAATAATGTGGTATAATTATTCTGTTATATAACTTCCAAAAGATATTATATTCTTAAATTTAATTACATTAAAATATTAAACACAAACTGAAACTATGTTTTAAACAAGTCCCTTAAAATCTGGTATTATTGTAGCCTAGAAAAACTTCAAAAAAAATCCTGATGATATAAAGTCAAGGTCAGATTTTAATTGCTATATATGATATTACTTTCATGTCCACAGAATGTTAGTTATACACAGGGAGGTTTTTTTGGCTTTTGTTGTTGTTGTTGTTACTTATTTATTTTTGAAATGATTATGACTGTATCCAGGTGACACTATAATAATTAATAAATGCATTTCCTTCACTTCTATTAGGACAACTCAAAGGAGGTGCCAATGATGAAAAATTAACCGAGCTCTTAAATTAATTATCCTCGAGTATAATTCTCATTTTCAAGTTGTGTTGTCACTTGGCAGTCATTAAGACACAGTAATTGGTATAATATTTTGAAAAAATGAAATGAGATATTCTTATTTTCTTTAATTCAAAATGTTGTTCAGGTCCACTAAATCAAGGTGCTTTAGTATATCAGAGAAAGGGCAATAATGGCTACAACAATAAATTTCTTGCTCAGTTTTTGTTGTCGATTTCGATGCTTTCATATTTCATACTGTGATTACAATCTTATCAGTGAGGCTTTGCCAGAGAGAAACAGGCTTTGTCTAATTCTAAGAGCTTATCTTTACATATCAAGAGGTAATCCCAGTGAACTCAGGAAAGAAATTTTCACTGAAGCAGATCCCACATATCAGACTCTCACTCTTAGTTTCTTACTAACAATAGTTCAGTTTTATTTAGGGCAGCCTCTAAGTCTGTCCCAGGCAGCAAGTCACCATTGGTCCTGGCCAGTCACGACAACTCATTTCCCCAGTTCCTTGAGGGAGGTGACGGGGGATGTGACCCGAAGCAATCTAGTGATGTGTAAGGAATAGTTTGGTGGGGGCTTTTGGGGAAAATTTTGGGTTGTGTCCAGGTGAGAAGAAAGTCCTATCTCATAATACCTCAATTTCCTTCTTGGTACTGTTGTATGTGAAAATTTTCATAATGAGACAATATGATTAAACTAAAAGTCAATATTTATAATAAGCCAGACCAGAAAGTTAGAGTAAAACATCATTTAGGACCAATCTACAGAGTAATTAAGTGAGAAAAGACAACCTTTACTTGTTTAGGTCACCTTCACATGAATTTCTACCAGGTATAACTAAGACTTTCCCAATAGAATCCTTAGGGAAAAGACCCAAAGATAGGGAATTTGATGTTATGGAGAAAAGCAAGCAAGAGCCACTTTTTATATCCCAAACTCTGGTTAATTCAAGGGGGAAATTTATATATATGTATATATATATATTCCTAATTTACTTCCATGCTGTTTGTTAATTATCCTCTTCCACATAAAGGTTAAGGAAACTGGCAAATTAAAATTATATTAATGTTGCTTTTTTCCCCTCAAAGACAATTGTTTGAATTGTCCAGGGCAGAAGCTATTCACCAAATGGCTAAAGGAGTAAAAGAACCCAGAAGCCAATGGCTAAAAGACAAAAAGAAAAAAGAAAAAAAAGAAAGAAATCAATCCTGTAGACTGATTCTAGACATTTGGCTTTAAAATAAGCTTTTAAAATTGACCATTTATTTACTGTTCATTCTGAACAGTAAATATATATGTGTATTTACTCCCTAAAATGACCCTAAGCTCCCAGATCTACTCCAAAAAGCAATGAAAACTGAACAGGATACTCTCCTGGTTGACCACCCAATTCCCATTCATATACAAGCATGGAGGACAATGGGCAAAGAACTTCCCTTCCCGAGAAAGTGGTTCCTTCATTGAGAACACCAGTGTCAGACTCTCGGGGATGAAGGTCTGGATCGCCCAACAAGACAAGAAACCCAGACCAGCTAAAGGTGGAAAAAAGATGTGAGGAAAATTAGTTACATAATCTGCACTAGTGGTCATAATGGGGTCCATAGCTTAGCTTGCCACCCTTTTTACAGTGTTTTTAGAACAGGGGTTGGTGAATTTTTTCTGTAAAACATATATTGAAAATATTTTAGAGTTTATGGGTCTTTATCATAGATTTTTTTTTCTTTTCTTTTCTTTTTTTTCCTTCCACAATCTTTAAATGTGTAAAAGTCTTTGCTCAGAGACACAGAAAAACAGTCCTGGGGTTTGATTTAGCCATCTGCCTAGCTTGCTAATACTTGATTTAGAAAATTACTACCCACTACATTAAAGAGTTTGATCTTTCCTTCCTTCTTGGGGAAAAGATCAGGGCATCTAATTTCCTGCAGAAATCCTAGTATCTTCAGAGTATACAAGTAGATCTGCTTTATACCAATGGCAGACTAAAAAGATTCAGTGATGCGTCAGTCCAGATGCATGCATCTTTTCTTTCTAGCCAGACTGGGATTTTAAAGGATGGATTTTAACACCCATCCTATGTTGTGAATCTAGGTTGCTATTTTTCCCAAGTCTGTTGCTACTTTTAAGGATGCTGTTGTCATTATGTTTCTTCATCTCTTGTGTCACACATCAGCAAAACTCACCTTATGTGCAGTACAATACACTCTTCTCACTCCCCATGAATACATACTCATAGAGTCTCTGTAGAAATCTGTCAAGAATGGGTGTCTAGCTGCTATTAATTCTGCACTTAGTTTCACAACAAATTCTCTAACAGATTGCCTCTCTTTGCCTCACTTCCCTGTCTCCTCACTCTTGCTTCCTTGGAATTGAATCCTCCTCAGAAAATTATCACATAAATATTTACCTTAGATTTTGTTTTCTAGAGTATTCAGACAAAAAACATAGCCAAAAGCACTCCTAACTGATAAAAAGTCATATGAAAGAAAGAAACAAGGATAGACTTAATGGATAAATCCCACCCATGAGACAGTGGAAGACTGAAGTGAAGGGCAAGAGATCAGATGACAATATTCTCAAGTGTTCCCATTTGCCTTCTAGGTGACTCTTGAAGTGGGAGGTCATAGAAAACCATGTAATATTTCAGAACAAAGCCAGAAAATATGGCCTTGAAAGTACCACTTATGATTTCAAATTCTGGAAGAGAATTGCCTGGCAGATTTCCCTGGGTCATGTTGGAGAAATCAAAGTGTGGCATGTTTAGGGAAACGAAAAAGTCTTGAAAGGTTGATCAATTTCCCCCAACTTTCCACAGCTGGTTTCCTTATAAAAGATAACCACTATTTCCAAATGTTCATCCTATAAGACCAAGAGGATACCCTCAGTGTCAGTTTACAGAGTGGACAACATGAGGGCAATGTCAGTCTCGTAGAGGTAACCAGGCAACACCAACCAGAGGGCAATAGCAAAAGGAAGTGGATGCACATGATGTGATGAGCACTGGGTGTTATAACGCAATCTGAATGCTACGTCAAAAATGAATGATGTACTATATGTTGACTAATTGAATTTAAATGAAAAAAAAAAAAAAAAAAGGAAGTGTGTGTTTCCAAGAAGTCACTACCACTCCTCCAACACACCAAGACTGTTCTTTATAATTCATACTGCAGTGTTGACTACTGATAAATTTATGGGCAGTGAAAATACTTTTAGAAAATCTAAGACTTAAAATGTTCCCCAATATTGGACAAAGGTCAATATTTCATATTCAATAATAAATACCACTGATATAAATTTGTAACAGTAACTTAAATGCTATACTATTTCTTTCAGCTAAGAACTCAATTCAAAAATATTCCAGAACAGGGATGCCTGGGTGGCTCATTGGGTTAAGCCTCTGCCTTTGGCTCAGGTCATAGTCTCAGGGTCCTGGGATCAAACCCCACATCGGGCCTCTGCTCAGCAGGGAGCCTGTTTCCTCACCTCGCTCTGCCTGCCTCTCTGCCTACTTGTGATCTCTGTCTCTGTCAAATAATAAATAAAATCTTAAAAAAAAATTCCAGAACATAACATTCAGTTCTCTTTCTCTTCCTGTGATTTTATTTATAAACAATTTTCTTCATTCTATTATGGTAGACTCTCAACACCATTATGTTAGATTTAAACAAAATGTATTGAGCTATCAGAAGAACATGTGACAGAACAAAAGCCTTCCCAAGTCTGTGAGAGTCAAGAATACATTTCTGAGTTACTCTTAACACAAGACAGTTTTAAAACATGAAGAAGTTAAGAATGAATAAAGTATGGTCTAGGAGGTATAATAATTTTTGTAAAGTACAGCCAAGAATGTCTCTTTCTATAATAGCTATTGAATTTACAAACACAATTAAGGGGAACTGCTAGGCTCATGCATCAATTGGACTTGAAGTCTTTACTGAAAACTCCCATTAGTGTCAAAAGCAAGATATAAGAGCAAGTTTTACGAACACCGTTAGATTTTCTAATGTGAGGGGGGAATAGCATGGAATTTCTGTTGAATGTATCTGTGGTAGTTTTTAACAATTATTATAGATATGGTGATGTTCATTTATTCATATGTGCACTTATTCATAAGAATATCCCATACCAAAGGGGGAAAATAAATATAATACACCTGTTACAAAAAAGTCCAAATATAATTGACATTTATTTGCTCACTATTCCCATCATTTTCATACCGAAAAATTCATCTTAAAAACTTTTGTTTGTTTGTTTTCTGTTAAATCACTGGTAAACCTGAAGAGAACTCTTACATTCCAATATGTGAATATATGGAAGGAGGCTGGGTGGGGGGAGGAGACCAGATAATGAATAATCAGAATGTCATAAAGACTTCATATTTAAAGCTAACTAGGAGAAATGAATAATCTGAAATATAACAAAGAAAGAACTGTTGTAATATGTAATGTATATTACAAAA
Source organism: Mustela nivalis (assembly GCF_964662115.1). Lineage (NCBI taxonomy): Eukaryota > Metazoa > Chordata > Mammalia > Carnivora > Mustelidae > Mustela > Mustela nivalis. The sequence continues at coordinate 30,144,733 of NC_139033.1, read as the reverse complement.
GGAATGACTTTGATTTTTCATAATTATATACAGTGTTCCAAATGAAAGCTAAGAAATGTCATAGAACTTCCATACATTATTTGACTTAAACTTAATTAGATCAACTTAAATGGATAATTTCTGTTTTGTAAAAAATGTTCTTGTTTTCCTGGGGAGAAAAAAAAAAGGCACAATACTGCCTTGAGGAGGCTTCAATTCTTCCCCTAAAATATTCTTGTTATTAATTTAGTTAGCCTTACTAAAATTTGGAAAGTTAGGGAGAAAATACCTTCTTGCTCAGAGTGTTTTTCTAATTTTGCAAAATTTCTTTTGGGAAGTTTGTTCTTTAGACTAAAAAAGTAAGACTTTTTAACCATTAATTCTTTGTGTTTATAATGTTGACCTCAGATAAACTTTACAATGCATATATTTTCTACCGTTTTATGATTGGTTTAAAAACAATACTCAATTTAAAGACTCTTAATAGAGATGGGCTTCAATGTCATAAAAAGGAGATAAAAATGACATGGTGTTTTAATGTGCACCAAGCCCCTAAAGATAAAGAATTTGAAGAAAGTATTTCCTCTGACCTCTATCTCAGAGATGAGTCTATGATATGTCTCTGGCTAATTACCTCATTTATGTGGCTGACAAGTTTATAAATTAAGGTGATAATGAATACCCAGCTTCTCTATGAATTTATACGCAGCCACATACCTCTCTTACTTTTAATTCTCCAAAGTATGTATGTGCGCACATACAAAATAAAATCCATATATGTTCAGGACCTATGTCTGTGTCAAGAAGTCTCCACCAGTTCTCTCTCTCTCCGACCACATCCAGTTTACTTTCTGTGTCAGCCTCCAAGGAACTTTCAGCCTGGCTTACATCCTACCCAAAACTGTTTTCTTCTAAACCTCTGTGAAAGTCAAACTGGCCTGTCTGTCTGTCTCGGTCTGTCTCTCTCTTTCTCCCATTCTCCTATTTAAGAAACTGTATGAAAGGGTAGCTACGGTGCTATTGCCTCCTATCTGCGTATGTGCCCCACCATTCAGTTTGAAATGTTTCCTTTCCGTACATGCATACCTCCCTGTTCCGGAACATGGTGGAGCACAGCAGAAGGAGTCATAGAAGATTATCAACATTGTATCATTTTTTTTCTTTTAAAAAAATATGGAACACTTCCTGAATTTGCATGCTATCCTTGCCTACAGGCCATGCTAATTTTCTTGTATTGTTCCGATTTTAGTGTATGTGTTGCTGAAGCAAGCACTCAACATTCTATAATTTTTAATCTATAAAAATGGCAACTGTAGATGGCTCGATTTAATAATCATAGTATTTGGTCATGATGGAAACTCCTACGAAACGTAAATAATTTTCCAATTTTAGAATGAAAAATTTGAAAACATTTTCTTTTGAAATGGTGTAATAACAATGGAGGCATCTTAAAATATGAGGATAAAGCAGTTCTCTTTGATTATTTCAGTAGCTATCAAGTTGTTTGGTCTATGTACTTTCATAAACTGTTTTAGTCGATGTTTTAAAACAGTAGCTTTTAACTTTTTTTTTTTCGTAGCGTCTGAGTCTTTCTCTATGAATAACCTTATGAAGAATGTCAGAGTACACAGAAATGAAAATAGAGTTTTTCATGTGGAAAAAGGTTAAGTGGGAAACTCATTACCTCAGCTTTCCCATTGCTGCTCAACACAGGGTCACTTGGGTAACTATTTTTATACTAGAGCATAGATTCAAAGTTCATTTTAATTAAGTATTATGGGCTAATTTTAGCACCTATAGGACAATGGTTAGAAGAAAGCTGAAAAGCAAAAATGAGAATTCTCTTTCAAGATATTCACATGAAAAAAAAAGAAAAAAAAAAAGATATTCACATGAGTATTGTACTTGGATGCCAACTCTGTTTGCTGAAGCTGCCAAGTTTATACCATGATATTTCATAGGGTAGAAGCCCTAAGTCCTAAAACGTGATTGTAATTCTTCCTTTTCTTAATGCACTTACACATGATCTGTCCAAAGCATGCTTTAGTATGGAGCCCAAATAGAGATCTCTCCTTAAAGAACACTCCTGGTACTAATTTTTGATAGCATTTCTGTCTTAGTTCTGGCTTCCATAACAAAAATACCATGGACTGGGTGGCTTAACTAACACTTATTTCTCACAGTTTTGAAGGTTGGAAAGTCAAAGATAAAGGCATCATCAGATCTGATGTCCTGTAAGCTTGCTTTCCGGTACGTAGATAGTTGCTCTCTCCTAGTGTCCTTACATGGTAGGCTTACATCGTAGACTTACATGTCCTTACATGAGATGACGGATTTCTCTGGGGTCACCAGGAAATGACACTAATCTCATTTGTGAAAGTTCCATTCTTATGACCTAAGCACCTTCCAGATGCTCCACCTCCTAATACCTGCACATTGATAAGAGCTCACTTTCTTGTTTGTATATGGTGCCTCCTGGCTGTAAAGATTAGATGGTAGACCACACAGAAAAGAAAGAAGCTCTCTTGTGGTTTCCTCTTGTAAGGCCAATCCATTTCATGACTCCATATGCATGACCTAATCACTTCCCAAAGGCCCTATCTCCAAATACCATCACATGGAGGGTTAGAATTTCAACATGTGAATTTTGGGGACACACAAACATTTAGTATATAACAGCCTATAAATCTTTGTCATTACATTTAAATCATTACGTAACATCAATCTATATTTTTCATTTCCTCCACCAACAAATAATTATTAAAAAGTCAAAGACAATCAGTATATCTAAAAACATAAAGTCCTTACCATCACAAAATACCTATATTATAAACATTATTTTTAAATTATGCGCACTAGGTGTCAATATTAGTAATGGAGACATTGGGACCATTAGTCTGATAGAAAAAAAGGGAAAGATAACATCTACTGAGCTTTTATTTCAAGGAAATACATGAGATTCTGTATAATTAACATAATTCAAAGATGACTATAAAATTTATATTATCTAATTTATATAGAAAAATAATTTTATTACCCAAATTGTGAAATACTTTGACAAAGATGTAACAGTAAATAGAATAGAGATATAATCAGTTTTTACTATAAAACCCATGTTTCTGAAAAAGTCAAGGACAGAAGTTTAGTATTGACTTATAACTTTTCCATCCATTAACCTTAAGATGTTGCACAGGTCACAGCCAAATTTGTACTCTCAGTGGTGTTCAAAGATTTATTCCTTCCATTAGGTATATACTCAGCAGTGAACTTAGGCTAATGTACTTTCAATAAAGAGGTGACAAATAAAAAGCATCTGTATTAGTTGAAGAAAATATCCTTCAATTATTAAAAAAGTAAAATTTTCCACATATATCCTATTTCTCCCTTTAGCTATATAATCATCTACTTATTTAAATAATGATGACCTAGCATTGATTATTTCCTGGCAGAAAAAAAAAAATTTTAATCTATAAAAATGGCAATTTTTACAGGCATTATTACCTGTTGGGAAAATCCTATCTACAGGTCATTAAAACCATTACAAACCATAGATATATGAGGAGAAATCAAATAAAGGAAACATAACTATTATGCTTTTATAGATTCCAATATTTTGGGGGTGAGGACAAAAAAGATGGTAAGATTTTTTTTCCAAGTTGAGTATGAATAAGAACCATTTTATTAACATCATTTTAATAATATTATTTCAAATCAGTATTTTTCTGGTAGTTTATCAGTGCTAGGAAAATGTTAAAAATATTTTCATTTTGTTTCAAGTGTTATTTGAATGGACAAAAATTATAATTTCTTTGCAAAAATGATAGCTCATATTAAAAAATTATTAAAATCAATGATACTTTTCTGAACGATTAGCATTTGATTTTGCAGCATGCTATTTTTCATGAGAGTAAAATCATTTTTGGAAATACATTTATTAGTGTATAGGTGTGGGTTCATGTTATCTGTGATATATGCAAACCTAATCCATACTCTAGAATTGATTTTATTTTATTTTATTTTTTTTTTTAAAGATTTTATTTATTTATTTGACAGACAGAGATCGTAAGTAGGCAGAGAGGCAGGCAGAGAGAGAGAGAGAGAGAGGAGGAAGCAGGCTCCCTGCTGAGCAGAGAGCCCGATGCGGGGCTAGATCCCAGGACCCTGGGATCATGACCTGAGCCGAAGGCAGCGGCTTAACCACTGAGCCACCCAGGCGCCCCTAGAATTGATTTTAGTAAAATGATTTTAATTCTTAATTTGATACTTTAATCTCCAAACCATTTGTTTCCATCTCTACTCACAGTTAACCAAAATGTAAAAATTTTAAGGAATTAAATAAGTCAATCATTAGGTCTAAAGACATGAAGAAAATATGCTTCCTCATAAAAATTTTCAATAATATAATTATATTTTAATATAATATATATAATTATATTATAATATCAGAAACTTAAAATACTCAAAAGTGAAATCAACTAATAAAATTTTCAATTTGTTTCTGCTACTTTTAATATATTTTATATGCATTTCTAATTTTATTTTGGTGTATTTTTTAACTCTTCTTCAAACATTCAGAGTTGTGTTATTTGTTTATTTGTGGTTTTTTTGTATTTGTTTATATGTGGTATTTATATGTGGTACTTGTATATATGTGTTTTTAAGCAGATATATTTGCATGTTTTTATTGAAAATTTCCCCTTAGATTATTTTTGAGGATGCCACTTTTCCATCCTGAACTGATGTGAAATTTAAAATTATTTCTTTCTACATGACAGAGTTGTAAGTTTTCTAAGTGAAAATAGCCATTCATATATTTTAAGCAGATATTATGACTGGTACTAGGTACAAAGTGAAAGTTGAGGAAGAGTGAGATCATCTGAAGATGATAAATTGATTTAAAATGTTTAGAGAGAGTAACACTGATAATGTTCTGAATGTGAGTACAAAATTGACCCCCTCTTAAAAAAATGGATTGCTGTCTACTATACTCAAAGTAATATCTAGGGAAAGAAAACTTTTCTTTTCTTTTTTTTTTTTTGAGGTTTTGTTTGTTTTGTTTTGTTTTAAAGAGTTTTTGTCCATTTATTTGAGAGAATGAGCAGAGCATGTGCAAGAGAACACAAGGAGGGGGAACAGAGGGAGAGGAAGAAGCAGACTCTGCTGAGCAAGGAGCTCGACCCAGGGGTCAGTCCTCCTGACCCTGGGACCCCAGGATCATGACCTGAGTGGAAAGCAGACGCTTACCCAACTGAGCCACTGAGGTGTCCCTTGAGACTGGTTATAAAAGATAATGTTATCCTTTGTTTAAAATGTGAATAATATCAACATGTTATAACAATATACAGTAGTATCATTTAATTAATATCAATATTATAAAAATAATTTCAAATCAAATGCATTTGTGAATTGTTATAATACAGTGATCCAAATCAATAATTTAACTGTTTTTCTAACTCAATAGCTACTGATAATTCTGCCCTATAGACAAAGCGTCTGTTGTGTAATAAAAATAAACTTTGAAATAAATGAATGTACTTTTTTTCTGGATATTTTGTGGGTGATTTACTTCCCTCTATTCAACCAGAAACAACTAATATCACAGGAAATCACCAAATTATCGTTGTCACAGTCTGACAGAAAGCATTAATTTTTTATCTGTTACTTTCCAAGATGGATATTTAATACAAAAAAAAGATAGCTTTGAAATTCAAGTATTTTGCAAAGTAATTTGTTTTCACCCCAACAATTCTAAATATTAAAGAGGAAGCTGAAAATACTTGTTATGATAATGGCTGGGTAGTATTTATTGGTCAAAACCTCTTAAGTGTAGCAATTGTAAACTCTGGACAAAATAGAAAAAGTAAATGAGAGTGCTAAAATTAAGCAAATTCAGAAAGAAAAGGATGGGATACGATCATTGAAAGAGGTAAACACGCTGAATGAGACGACACTTTCTTGGCTTTTCCTCTTCCATACACTGAGCTTCAGAGAATTCCTTGATGAACACAAAGAAGACCACACCTAGGTAGGTCATACTCAAATTTCACAAAACCAAATATAAAGAGAAAGCTGCAAAGCCACCAAAGGGGAAAAAGACACAGTCACACTGTACTGTATTTCTGGTTTATAGAACAGGGAGATAATACTGGAGTTCTTTTTAAGTTGCTGAATTTGTGGTCATTGGATATTCTGCAATATTAATTGAATACAAGAATTACTATACATCAAATGTCAAATATAACTTAAAATTTAATATTAATATATTAATGTTAATAATTCAATAAAAATCATTGCTAAGATAATTTTTCAAAATACCCAATTAAATAAATGGATACACAAAATGTTTAGCATGCAGACTTGGTATTAAGATATCCAATTTTCCACAAAAGACTCTACAAATTCAAAGTTATTTCAGTCAGAATCCCATCAGCTTTTCCTTTTTTCTTTTTTTTTTTTTAAAGATTTTATTTATTTATTTGACAGACAGGGATTACAAGTAGACAGAGAGGCAGGCAGAGAGAGGAAGGGAAGCAGGCTCCCTGCTGAGCAGAGAGCCCAATGCAGAGGCTGATCCCAGGACCCTGGGATCATGACCTGAGCGGAATACAGAGGCTTTAACGCACTGAGCCACCCAGGTGCCCCCATCAGCTTTTTCTGGTGTGTTTAAATTGAGTGTAAAATTTACATGTAAATCCAAAGTCAAAGGACCTAGGATAGTCAAGAAAAGTATTGAAGAATAAGCTTGTAAAACTTAAAATACAGATTTCAAGATTAATTATTGATCTATAGTAACTGAGACAGTAATTTGGTGTGATAATTTTGAAGGGATTAGTAAATAGATCAAAGGAACAAAATACAGTCTCAAAAAATAGATTGTATATAGATAGGTAGAAATATGTAATATATAAATACATATTATATTTGGAAATAAATTATATGTAATATAAATAAATTACATATATAATCTCAGTTGATTAATTTATAATTAATGAACTTGTAATTCATTAAGAAATAAAAGACTTCAAAAACTATCTGGGCACAACTGGATATATGAATGGAAATAAATAAACCTTGACCTTAACTCTTGTCATAATTAAATCAGAATTACTCAGAGCCCTGCATACAAAATTTGAAACCTAAAACTGCTGGAGAAAATACACATGAGAAATCTTGTAATAATGGGAGATAAAAGTTCTTAAGAAGGACCCAAACAAAACTAATTGCAAGAAAAAAGACTGATAAACTGGAATTCATCAAAATTAAAAATCTACTCATCTAAAGTATTATTAAAAATTATTGGCAAGTCATAAACTGGAGAGAAAAATTGGAATACATGTGTATCATAACGTTCTCAGATCCAGAATACATACAGAAGTCCTATCCAATTAAAAATGGGTGCATTCCTGTACACTTTACAAAAGGCGACAAATGATCTGTAAGTCCTTCTCCCCCCAAAAAGGTTGCTTGAAACCATTATCAGGCACTGCAAAGAAATACCAGTATATGTCTACTAGACTGGCTAAGATTAAATGTACTCCAACTATGATGCTTTGGAAAGAACGCTGAGCGACTGGAATTTCCTCACCATTGTTGCCTGCTGTGGAAAACTATAAAGCGACTTTGGGGAAAGAAAACATTTGGGAGGGTTTTGGGTTTTTTTGTTCATTTTTTTGTTTTGGTTTTTATGTATTTAAACATATGCATACCATATGGCCAAATAATTCTTCATTGTAGGCATCTATTCAAGACAAGAAAAACACATGTCCACACAAACCATGTAATGCAATTGTTATAGTAACTTTGCTGACAACAAGTTCAAACTGGAAACCAATCAAACATCCATCAGCTAGAAAACAGAGAAACAAATTGCAGCATACCCAGGTAGTGGAGTTCTACTCAGCAATGACAAGGGACCAACTACCCGTACATGGAAAGCCATGGAGGTTTTAGTGGAAAATGGCATTCAGGAGCCTTCCGGGGTGATAAAAAAATTAATGCTCTTCATACTGTACGTTTGAGATCTGTATATCTTACTCCATGTTAAACTTTACATCTTATAAAACAAATCTTGAAATCTGGTATACTAAAAACTGAGAGTTTAAGACATGAATAAAAAAGTTAAAATGATATATAAAATAAGTGTCCACTTATTTAAAACAAAGAATTAGGATTTCCTTTATCCTGCAGAATGATCAAAACTTAAAAAAAAAAAAAAAAGAAAGGCAAGCTTTAGACATCCATGTCTTGGCTTCTCCTTACTGCAGATGTTTCTGGGAAGATCGTGAAAAATGGAGTGAGAAGAGAACAGATATTTTGGTGAGAAAAGGTGAGGTGAGCATGCGTGCTCTGTATTTCTCTAACTTCCACTTAGGAAAACTTCAGCCCATCTCAGAAACTGCCTGCATTCCCCAGTGTATCCAGGAAGAGTTGAGGTAAGGCTCTCCAGTCAAAGAGAAAGCAACCCTTGCTGTCTCTAGTGAGATTCCATGTAAGGGCAAAGCAAGCAGGGACTTCTGTGAGCTCACACTGGTTGGTGCAGAACATTTTTCTCTGGACTGATAACTTGTAGGTTTTCCCTAGAGCGGCCAAGGTGTGACGTAATATGACACTGCGAATGGGGCTGGGAGAAGGAGGACCTTACTAAAACCAGTGAGAAATGAAGGGCAGCCATGGTAGCAGCTCAAGTACCACACATGGACTTTTTTTTTTTTTTTTTTTGGATTTATTTATTCTTTGAGAGAGCAAGAGAGAGAGTGAGCAGAGGGAGTGGGAAAGAATCTCAAGAAAACTCCCACCCAGTGCAGAGCCCCATGCGGGGCTTGATCCCACAACCTCAAGATAATGACCTAAAACCTAAATTAAGAGTCGGATGCTTAATCAACTGAGCCACCCAGGGGTCCCTCATACATAGACTTTCAAGCAGCTTGAGAGAACAGACCTACTAGCCATGGACCTCATCAACAGAAGCCAGAGCATCACCAGTGGGAATGCACAGCAAAGCAAACCAATATTTTCCCAGACTTCTAAGGCATGATGCATCTGGCCTGGTAATTCAAAAGTAAGCATTTTTGTTACTGATTTTCTGCCATTAATTAACTTTTGTTATAATTATATTCATGGACAAAGAAAGATCATTTTGTCACATACTTTAGTTCATCCTAATACCTCGGAAACCTTTAATTCACCAAACTAAAACGTCAAGGGAAAGATATGGCCAATATATGGGCAGAAATGAGACATTTCGGGTCATGTTCATATGAAGAGGTCCAGGCAACAAGCTGGGAATATTTTCTGAGGAAGATTTTTAGTGAAAGCAATAGGAAGGGAAGGGAAAGAATGAAGCTAGCATCTATTGTGTACTTACTGTATGCGAGACATTATGAGACACTTTCCATTTTATATGCACTGCTATATCCACAGATAATTTAAAGTTGTTTAAATGTGAACCAGCCATAAAATAAATGCATGAACAGAACGATAAAATGGCAGAGTAACAACATATAGAATTAAAATAGAAAGTTGATAAGAAAATGTTACATCAAGATGCTGAAAATTGTTCCTACCAAGCGATGTTTCAAATAAAAACAAGATGTCTACATGGTGAGTTACCATGTTGTCCTTATTCCCATTTCTATGGGAGCTCATAGATTTTCTCTGATCTCAGACATAAAATATGTTCCTCTATGTCAGGTTGAGCAATATCCAAAACATCCAATGGAGTAGAGAATTATAAGGTCATACATTAAATAATCACAGACTGGTAGCTGATGGCAAATCTTAGATATTGAAAGTGAAAACAAATTGACTGATTCATACAAACACGGTGTTCAAAGGAGATCTGATGTAACAGAAGATGCACAGATTGAACACGGCAAGTAACAAAACTACCAGGCACTAACATTCATGCATGCGTTCCCTCATTCATTTCCTTAATCCATACTACTTAGCAAGCACTGTAAGATGCACTACAGAGGGGCACCTGGGTGGCTCAGTGGGTTAAGCCTCTGCCTTCAGCTCAGGTCATGATCTCAGGATCCTGGGATCAAGCCCCGCATCAGGCTCTCTGCTCAGAGAGCCTGCTTCCTCCTCTCTTCTCCTGCTTTCTCCTCTCTCTCTGCTTGCCTCTCTGCCTACTTGCGATCTCTCTTTCTCTGTCAATAAATAAAATATTTAAAAAAAAAAAAAAGATGCACTACAGATACAATAACAAACACAAAATGCAGAATCTGTGTCTTCCTTCACTGAGCTCCAAAACTGGTGGTGCCCAGTAGGCAATGACCAGTGAGCGGATTTGAGTTAAATAGGATCTGATCCATTGTTCTAAGAGAGAACTAAGAATGAGTGCATAATGTCAGGGTCCCAGCCCAGTAAACTTGGATTTAGTAAAGATGATAGACTCTAAAAAGAACTGAAGTGGTAGGAGGGAAAACAGAAAGAAGCCAGGTTGAACAGACCCAGGAAAACCCTGGAGGCTAAGAAACCAGCAGATTCAAAGCAGAGAACTCACAAAGTAATTTTTTTGTCTTTGTTATGTTTAGGGATTCATGGCCCTGGTTAATTCAGAAGAGTCCTGGTGTAATTATTAATAGGGTTGTTGTTACTGTCAAGTGCTTGGAAAATAAAGTATATGATTATATGTTCCTCCAAGTTGTACTCAAAGTTGTTCTTTTTCTTTATTTCTATTCTTGACAAGCACACCCTTCCACAATATTTATGAACGTCTGGATTCCAGCAAATATAAAACAAGGAATAAAAGAGGAGTCTATACAACTACCATTGCTTCCAGATATACGTCAAGGCTATCTGTTCAGGTTTAGATTTAGGACCTTGGACCCTTAAGGCAGCATGGAAAGATTTCTCTTCTGGAGAGAATTCGTGTCCTGTTTGAATTCTCTAATTTCATGGTAATTATCTCGTGGGGGCTCTCTCTGAATGACACTGCCGAGGAGGAACATGGACGTGCCTGTACAATTTAAATCCCTTCCATCCCCTATGATACCATATCATACAGTATCATTTGTCAGCATACATTTCAGGAGTTTTCTTGAAAGGCTACAGAGTCAGACATTGAACTATTATTTTTTTTTCCCCTGAATATCTAATCTAAACCCTTAAATATGGCCAAGACTAAAGTTATACATGTCTGTGTTTATATAAATCCAGCCATAGAAATGCCCAAAGCCTTGGCACAGCCTGGGTAGAGTTCAGCACGTCAGCGACAGAAGCAGGGGCTTCAGCCTGGGACTTTAGTACAGGCTGTGCTGGCTGTGGGAAGCCAGTGCCCAGAGACCGCCCACCGAGAAGTCGGACAGCCCCTCAAAGAGTCCCTGAGTTTGGAACAGATAAAGTTCACCACGTGGCTTGAATTACTCATTTTAATGGGTCTTAGGAATACTTGGAATACTGTATGAATACCCGAGGGAAGGAATATTATCTCAAAGTCTATAAACCCCCTGCCAATTATGGCTGAGTTGGGGAGGGGGTCATAGTGTTAAGACAGGTGCTGTAATTCTAAAGGGGACAAATCAGATCAGTGCCAAACTACGTTATCCCTACTGCTTCTGACTTTTCATTCTGAGAATATTACTAAGCATAGCAATAGCTCTGTTAAGGAAAAAAAAAAAAAAAGAAGAAGAAGAAGACAAAGAAGAAGAAAAAGATAAGAAATTGGCCTGAGGTTTAATAAAAGGAGGGATGGACTAGTAGTATGATACTGATGAATAAGTTAAAAGGTGTATTTAAATATTCCCATCAGTGTGGTATTGTTCCTTAATGCATCTCGTTATCCCAGAGATCAGGAAACAATCATTTTAACTAGCCCCTGCTTAAAGAATAATTCTGGAATACTACAGAAACAAAGGAAATACATGGATGGATGGATAGTTAATTGGATAGATATGGGTAGATAAATAATGGAAATAAATGACAGGTAGATGATAGACAAAGTAGGATAAGAATTTATTGATATTTATTTTCTACCTTTTATAAAGCCTTAGATTGTTTCTTAGAGGTACATATTTAATTAAAAACATCAATTTTTGAATGAAACTTTAAAAATATATTAATAAAGAGCTAATTAAGTCTGTAAATATACACTATGACGGGCTTAATAAAACGAGCATTTTGTTTTGTTTGTTTTCATTTTTTACCTCTAGTTAATAGAGGCGCTGCTAATTCAGAGGCACTTTCTATTTTTCTTTCTTTGACATTTATAAGGTAACAAGACCCAGAAATGCATGAGCATTTTAAATGTGATATATCAAATAATAGAGAATAAATCTCTTTTATTTTACCTGGGCATCCTCTGTCATCATTTGCCTTTCCCAGGCTTTATTTAGAGGGAAAATAAGGTTCATTCATTCTCCCTGATAATAAAGTAACCTAGTTTGCAAAAGTTATTTTTCTTATATTCATTGGAAACGAGATCTTATTTGAGGTTGACTGCATTTACATTTATTGTGCCTGTAGAGGATCTGATTTAAAAGATTAGGAAGTGCTTTATGCGTCATGCATTATGAATATGCACTAGAAATAACACTGCCAGGAGATCATTTAATTCACCTTGGTAGTGACATATGACAATGAGGCTCATACAATGTGACCACATATTAAATGAATCAGAAATAAATAAAATAACAATAAGATAACAAAAAAGATAAAATACTCCCCTTAGCCAGAAAAACTACATGCCACATGTTAATCTTTTCTTTCATAAATATAAATTGTTCTAAGGCAGAAAACATGTTTATTTTATGACTATTATAATTGTTCAATAAATACGAATCAAATGTCAAGTAAAACAATATTACTCAAAATTATATTTGCTCATTTTGAAGCGGGCTGAGATAGATACTCATTTGGGCTTTGGTAAGATGCCCTTTTGTTTAATTTAACAGAATATTTTTTGAAGAGTTCAGTGAGTATCGCACAAGAGCAATAAAACCACGTATATAGGAAGCATTATGCCGAGATGCAATTCAGCAACTTTGGTACATGTGATATCCCTGAAGGATCGATTTTAAGGTCTTGTTATATTTAAACACCTGTATAAAATGATCTTGTTGCAGTTACCGCGGGCTCATTTACATTTTAATGTGGGCAGTACCATTTTGGATGCCACTGGGCCCTGTTTAGAGAAGTTCAAGGACACTCCTCAGGAGTCTTCTGACTTATTACAAGTAAGGTTTGTAGTGAATGTAGGTGCACATAAAATGAGGGCATTGTGGTTTACATCTTAAAATGTAAATGAAAAGAAATCCATGGGTCTTGGCACTACATCAAAATATCTACATCTCTATGTAGAAGGCAACAGAGTATGCGCATGAATACAGATGGTTGTGAAGCGTCTAACTCAATAGGTTTAAAAAAAAAAGTCTGTTTATTTAACATCAATATTGTTTTCTTTCCCTAGTCAGGAGGACTTTATGATTTCTCTAAAAGCCTTAACGAAAAAACAAAACAAAAAACCAGATACACAACAACAACAACAAAACCCTACAAATATAGTTAAGCCCTGGAAGAGTCTCTATCTTGAACGCAAATGATCAAGAATAGGTTCAATATGTTGGTAAGTCCTCTCTAGTGGGACCCTGTCTGGAATTTATGGGAAAACAGTATATAATTCACATATTCCCCTTTTAAAATTTTTACTCTTCATATGTTACAGTTTTAAATACCAATAATAAAGCATTTGAATATTCCTCAATATATATGTATAAATAAAGAAGGCTCTACATTAAACATTTTAGAAAGAATACAATATGCTAATGACTTGTAATCTACACCTCTATGATAGTCAAAATATTAGGAGAAACATTAGTCATAGTGATACATACGATGTTATTTCTTAACTGAAATCCATTTCCAAATGAAGCAATACATGCCTTTTGTTCTAAGATCATTTTTTAATACTATAAAGATAAGATTCTTGGATGAAAGCATTTCCTTCTTTATTAAAAAAATATAAACATTAAAACATTTTATAAACAAAGTTCTGCTCGACCACCACTATATTAGATATGGACATGTCCTTATTGAAATAAGCTGTTCCATTTTTACAAACAGTACAACTGGAAAAAAATTATCCAGTACAATTAGAATATACCCATATTCTTAATACTATATAGCAATTTTTAAGATTCAGGAAAAAATATACGTATGCACATATATACATTACACATTTACCTTATATGTATTATATATACATTATATGTATGTATATGTATGTGCATATATAATGTATATGTACATTATATGTATGTATATGTATATACATATACACGTATATGTATGCATATATATGTGCGTACACATGCATGCACATATATACATTACATATTTACCTCATATGTATTATATATATTATATATTATATGTACATATATACATGTATATGTATTATATATACATGTATATAAGGTATATGTATATATGTATATGTATATGTATATATGTATATACATACCTTATATACATATATATAAGGTATGTATAAGGTATGTATATACCTTATATGTATTATATATACATATACATTTACCTTATATGTATTACATATACATTATATATAATACATTATTATATATAATACATTATATTATATATAATATAATTATATATACATTATATGTATATAATACATACACATACTTATATGTATTATATATAATATATATACATATATATATTATGTGTGCATTACATATGTATACTGTATATACGTATTATACACATGTATCTATATTCTGAATCTTGATGTATATAGCATATATTTATATTTATTCTGAATCATAAAAACTGTTGATGTGAGAGATCTACACATATTATGTAGTACATCATATATGTTAATGACACAGTATTACATTTTTCTTTTGGGAATATCTACTTATGTAAGTTTGTGGAAAGAGGCACCTATAGAAAGACACATTAAGGGGCACCTGGGTGGCTCAGTGGGTTAAGCCTCTGTCTTCGGCTGGTTCGTGATCTCAGGGTTCTGGGATCGAGCCCTGCATTGGGCTCTCTGCTCGACGGGGAGCCTGCTTCCCCCTCTCTCTCTACCTGCCTCTCAACCTACTTGTGATCTCTCTGTCAAATAAGTAAATAAAAAATCTTTAAAAAATTTAAAAAAAAAAGAAAGATGCATTAAGCTAGAACGAGTGAACTGAGATTTAATGTAACAGACAAAGTGCGTTATTAGATTCATCCTTCTGAATCATTTACTAAGCATGTTCAAATAATTGTTATATAATTGTAATTTCATTATTTGAGGAACTAAAAATAACCAGAGTGTTCCTCGTCTGCTATTCGTATCCTTGAAGAATAACTCCTATTTCTATCCTCATTACACTGCTTCCTGCCCCCCGCCCCATATTTATTTGATGTCATGTTCGACTGCAGTGTCTGTGAAAGCTGGCTTCGCATCAGCTTGGTCACTGCTCCATCCTTAACCACATGTGCAATGTCTCTATGTTAAATATACGAACAAAGGAAAGAATGGTTTTGCCATTTAGTAAGAAAATAGCTGTTGACAGGGGCACCTGGGTGGCTCAATGAGTTAAAGCCTTTGCCTTCAGCTCGGGTCATGATCTCGGGGTCCTGAGATCAAGCCCCATGTCAGGCTCTCTGCTCAGTGAGGAGTCTGCTTCCCTTTTAAAAATAAAATAATAATAAAAAAAAAAGAAAATAGCTGTTGACAATGAAAAAAATATTCCTATTTCTACCTCTA
Source organism: Mustela nivalis (assembly GCF_964662115.1). NCBI lineage: Eukaryota > Metazoa > Chordata > Mammalia > Carnivora > Mustelidae > Mustela > Mustela nivalis. The sequence goes on along the minus strand of NC_139033.1, from coordinate 30,129,030 downwards.
CCCCATCATATCTGATCCCTTAGCATTCTCTTTATCGTCTTTCCCTCCGATGCTCGTCGTGTGTTTTATATTGCATTATCAATGTTTGCATGCAAGTTTAGCCTCAGTACACAGAAATAGATTCTAAGATAACATATGCCCATGTGAAATGCATTAAAACCTATGTCTGAAGAGGCATCTTGTGGGTCAGTCAGTTGAGCATCCGGTGCTTGATTTTTACTCAGGTCATGGTCTCAGGGTCTTGAGATGGAGCCCCATGTCCTGCTGGGCAGGCTAGCCATGGTCGGCTTTAGATTCTCTCTCTCCTTCTCCCTCTGTCCCTACCCATACTTGCACACGCACACACACTCTTTCTCTTTGAATAAATAAAGTCTAAAAAAAAACAAAAAACAAAAAACAAACAAACAAAAAAAACCCCCTATCATTAAAATATACATTCTCACATATATATGTGCCTGATTTATTTATTATAAAAACAATTTTAAACAAACTTTATACTTTTAAGAGTACAAACTCATTATACTTGAACTACCAACTTCTATGTAATTACAATGCTCAGAGTTTTCAAAAACAGATTTCACTTGTTCTAACTTCTCTTTATACGGAAGTCCCCCTTTCCCTTTATTTTCTAACTAGCATGATATATATAATACATCATATAATATATGATATAGATGCACGATTTTGCTTTAAAGATTGATTTCTTTATTCTAGAGAGAGAGAAGTTGCAAGCAGGGAGAGGAGCAGAGGTAGAGAGGCAAAGGGGGAGAAGCAGACCCCCCACCGAGCCTGGAGCCCAATATGGGGCTTGATCTCAAAACCCTGAGATCATGATCTGAGCCCAAATCAAGAGACACTGACACTGACTGAGCCATCCAAGGGCCCCGAGACACATGATTTTATGATAAGTACTTCTAAATACAATTTTGAAGTAGATAGGCTATCTTAGAACTTGACAGAAAGGATCCGATTTTTCACATATATTTGGCCAAAAAGGAACTGCATGCAAATTATACACATTTTCAAAGGCATAGTAATAATGTCTGCATTATTTGCTCATATTTCTTAGAATGAACCAAGTCTAGGTAGTTAATATACACAGCATAGCATGTATATGCTTATAGTTCATGTATTAACATTTTCATAATTGCAGTATATGAAAAGAGCCATTTTCATATCAGAACATAAAAAATAGATATGGTTATAAAAATTAAAATACATTTAAATAACTCATAATGTATCAGAATGCAATGTAAATAAAAATCATAATTTTGTTAGTATATTTCTCAATGGGAAACAAAATATTCTAAATGGCATCTGTTTCAAAAGTTGAATTATGTACTGTAAGGCTGAGTTGTTTACAAAAACAAAGCTTACTGAAACAAAGGCAAATGCATATTCTAAATAGCATTAATAGAAGAAACATTAAACGTATTGGGGTTGCAAACACTAAAGTCACCTTGGTGAAAATTTAAATTCTTTAATTAAAAATGCATTGCAATGCATTGCAATAAATCTATGTATACTGTAGCCATTCCAAATTATTTCATATTAAGTATATTATGTGTCTTGGATATGTACATTTAGTATTCAGGTCTTGTACATACTTGCAAAAACACAATCCTACAATCAACTCCACTTTCCCAAGTGTGAAAGCATAACAAATAGTAGCTCAACATTGTCATAATGTCAAAGTGAACCTGAATTATAAATGGACTATTTTTTCCTTTATCAAATTAATTACAAAAAACCTATAAAATTTCCTGTTTAATTATGAATTCTTATTTATGCATATGACTTAAAATTTATGCAAACCACTTTGCTGTTGTTTGTGATAAAATTTTATCAGTCACACCACAAATGATGAGGTATGGTACTGGTCCTTTGTTTATTCTTTTCAGATAGTTCATGACATTTTATATCGGTCTCTTGTGATCATTATATGCTAATTCAACAATTATTTTAACAAAACCCTGATGACTGGCACATTTACTATAAAAGGTATTTCTAATAAACAAGCAACAATAATACCCAAATGATCATGAATGCAGCACTATATTGAAGCTGTCAGATGCATTGGTCAGGTTTGTACAGATATATTCTTTGCAACTCTTATTTTTGCAACTCTGCAGTCTTAAAAAGCAACATCAAATAGTCTGATTTTTCTCTTAAAAATAAAAATGATATTTATCATAAACCCAGGGGGAATTTATTCAATATTATTTAAAATATGAAGATCGAGTTATTCATTCCATTCAAGTTCTGTGTAGTTTAGGTAAATATTATATAGGTAAAATCATCTTTGAGAGAGAAATTATGCCTTTTTGTCGCATTTTAAACAAGATCCACAATTTCTCCTTTATAATTGGAAATGAGTTTATGGCTAGTAATTTATGCAGAAAATGGGCAGGTGGAGAACATTGCTTCCACATACAAAGTCTATTTAGAAGATAATTTATGCTAACTATACTTGTAAATAAATAGCATTGTAAACGCAAAAGTTGTGAGAAGATAATTTCAATACATTAAATAAAAAGCACAAATAGAAAAAAACTATGTTTACTTAGAAAAGATATGATACATTCTCTGTATCTTCTATCAATCGTATTTGAAATTTCTTATTTTATTTATTTATTTTTTTGAAATTTCTTATATTAATTACTCTGGCAGCCTCTTGGTCCAAGGAGTTTTTTGATTGAAATTCCCCAGAAGTCTCCTCACTGGTCGTTTGATTTCACTTTTAACACCCAACAGTCTATTCTGAACATCACATCTCAGAAGCTTCTTTCAAACTGTATTAGATCATGCCAATCATTTATTTAAAACTGTGCAACTGTTATGCTCTCAGGGTTAAAACAAAAATCCTTAAAATTGTTCACACAGTTCTTCCAGTCTGGATGACTATTAATTTTTGTACTCTTCCTGTAAATCACCACACTGGGCTCCATGCAAATCCTCAACGACTTATATTTTTCCACTGTGGGATCAGCGAGCTGTTTCTGGTTTTTGGTGGTTTTTTTTTTCCCTTCACTGCTGCTCATTATAGTTTAACATACTAAATGTTTTAACTTCATAGAGCTCTAAAGAAAAGTCTGTGAAAGCAGAGATCTTTATCAGTTTTGTTCATTGATTTATTTCAAACATCTAAATCACTGAACAGCAAATAGTAGGTCCTCAATACTTACTTGTTGACATGGTGAATGAGAAATGAAAGAAAAGGAAAAAAGGAGAATAGAAGGAAGGAAAGAGAAGCAAGGTGACACAGATTAGTATTCAAATGTTCTGATGTAGGGGCGCCTGGGTGGCTCAGTGGGTTGGGCCGCTGCCTTTGGCTCAGGTCATGATCTCAGGGTCCTGGGATCAAGTCCCACATCGGGCTCTCTGCTCAGCGGGGAGCCTGCTTCCTCCTCTCTCTCTGCCTGCCTCTCTGTCTACTTGTGATCTCTCTCTCTGTCAAATAAATAAATAAAATCTTTAAAAAAAAATGTTCTGATGTATACATTCGATGCCTACATTTATACATTTTTACATTGTATAAAAGAGAAAGGAGGAGAGAATGAAAGAGAGAAAGGGAAAGACCATACTTTCAGATTGTAAAAATGGAGAAAATTAAATGAAATTGATATAAGGAATGTTTGGATAATGTCAGCTCAGTAGGTTTGGGGAGTAAGGAAAACCTGAGTGGGGTGATGTTTGAAATTATATCTGATTAGGAGAAACAAATGCAAGAACATGGAGAAGAAGGAGGGGGAGAAGGAGGTGGAAGAGAAGGAAAAAGAAAAGAAAAAAGAAGAAAAAAGAGAAGGAAAGGGGGGAGGAGAAGGACGGAAGAAGAAGAGGAAGACGAAAAAGAAGTCAAGAAAGGATTTGAGGAGAAAGGATTCCAACAAGAAGAAAGAGTGAGGATGAAGTTCCTACTTCATGCCAGAACTTGGCATGTTCATAGTAAGGACCGGGGGGGTCAAATATGTATACTCAAAGGCAGAAGAAAAGGTTTTATTTTTTAAGAGCCTTTTCAGCCTTCATAGCTATCAAACTATAACATACTGTCCCTCTTTTCTTAACATTTTCATACCCATCAAACCCACCTGCAGAGCTAGGACTTTTATCACGTTTCCCCTGACACCCAGTCCTGAGCTGTTTACCATTCCAAACAGCTATTGGATGCATTTCTGAAATTCAGAGGCCATACGCACATGTGTCTGTGTGTACAACTTGACTAATTGTTTTATTGTAACTCACATATTCTTATATGTGATTTTCAAATTGCTTCCTACTCTATGCTATTGTTACCTGAGTCTAATTCACCTAACCAAAGGTATAAATGTCTTGAGTATGGGGATCATTTCACCTCCTAAAGGTACCCAAAGTAATGCTGGCTGAACAGCAAGTGGTAAATAACACTTATTGATGGAGACATAAGAGAAATAATAATGACGAACAAAAGGGGTAAGAAAATATGGGGTTTCTTCCTCATTGGGGCATCATAAACACAATGCTTTCACATGGATAAGTTGAAGTTTATCATTTCTGATATTTTCCTGAACGTCGATAAAATGCCCATTTTCATCATGCATATCTTATAGCCATGTTTATTACATCTTTTTTTTCTATTGTATATCACCATTTCTAAGTGAGATTGAACTAATTATAGGAAATAAAGAAGGAATCAAAATGCATCTCCCAAAAATGAGGTTTCAGGTAGAAAATCGTTACCTTGTTTGCCCAGAACACGAGGGATTTCATTATGACACTGTGGTATATTGGCTTAGGGAAATATACTTGACCTCTTAGCCTATTGCTTTGGACAGGAATTATATCCAATCCATCAATTCTAATGTCAAAATGATAAATTCCTGGCAGCAGTAGATTCCTCTTTCAGGGGAAAATCACTTGCTTTTTTCCACTGTCAGTTTCTCTATAATTCTAAATATTTAGATGACATTTGCAAAAACAATACAAATGTGCTTAATGAGCGTGACGACTGCTAGCTAAATCCACTGGAAGCTTGAACATACTGGAAAAGGAAAATAAGTCCGTTTGTTTCGAATGTCAACATACTAATGAATTAATTCAAAACTATTCAGCATTGAAAGCTCATATGCTTTGAGGACCATTTTCAGGGCTGCAATTTCCTTAGAAGAATTTGAAAGGGCAGAAGAGTCAGTCCTTCTGTGATGTCCGGGACCAAAAAACTGGCTTTTAGTGACATCATGCCATAGTTTCATTAGGTTCATACATTGTTTTCTTGGTCAAAGGAGATAGTGGCAACGCAGCGTGTCTCAGCTTTCCGATGTTTTTTTTCTCTGAGATTGCCTAACAATCTACTTGTTTATTCAACATATAAAAAGGTATACTCAGTGCCCTGATTGCCTCAAACCTTTCCATTCTCTTTCATCTCCAGAGTAATATCCACTCCTCCATTGGGACTTCTGTGAGCCCGCCCCTTCCTCTTCACCCCTACCTGGATGCACAGCTCCCACAAACTCATCTGTTAAATTTCAGCCTGCATGGCATCACTGACCCATCACCCAAATGAGGTTGCAGCCCATATTGTATTGTCTCATGGCACCATCTATTTTTCATCCATATCATTTTTCATAATACAATTACGCATTACTTTTTTTGGCTGCGTTTAACATTTATTTCCCCTCTCAGTTCCAGGCCGGCAGGAGCTTTCCCCTTTGTTTCCTTCTGTCACGTGTCTTTAGCCCAACGGGCACACAACAGGGGCACAAAGTTCTTAATGAATAAATGAATGAAACCCTACTGTTCTCTATATATCTTCTCTGAGTTGGATAAGGGTGAAAACCCTAATTTGTTTCATTTTTGACAAAAATTGTTTTTTTTGGCATAATTAAGAATGAGCATCAAACACTGTTGGTGAGTACTTATATTTATAATTAAGTCCAACTGTATGTTTCATATAGAAAATTGTCAGATGAGATAAGCAGTATCAGACGTTAACATATATGTGATAAAATTATCCCCTACCCCACAAAGGAAAAAAAATTACCTTTTCCTAATGGCTGTGAGATAGCAGAATGTGCGACTCACCTCAGAATATGCTACTTTGGCATATTGATTATTTTGAGCTGAAAGCACTTGAAAAAAAGTAAAAGCAGGGAGAGCCTTTCTCAGATTTCTCCTTATCTGCCTACAGACAGATCCTTCAAACAGAACTGAATTGTCATAAATCTCCTCCCCAGAAAAGCTTTCTCAACCAAGAAAGATGGACTCTTATCACAGGAATGGAGAGTAGAAGTTGGCATCACATCCAGACAAACTTTGTCACAAACATTTGTTAAGTTAATTAAACAGAGGAGCCCTTTAGAATGAACTTGAATCTAATGCTATGAGAAGCCTCCATAACGAACCTACATCTGAAGCCTAGAAATGCCTCACGGTTATGAAATCAAAATGCTAAGGAAAATCAATCACAAACAGCCAACTAGACTTTTAAGCTGTAGCCAGTCAAAAGTTTCCCTTGGGTCTGCACTTTCTTTATGTAAGACTTCCCCTGATTTTTGTCTGTGGAGTGTTCCTGGCCATGTCAGGTTTGGCACTGTTGACTGGAACTGAACTGGGTTCCCACAAACTCCTAAAATTTTTAATATGTATCAGTTTATCTTTTAACACTATCATGTCGTATCTGATCCTTTCTCCTAACAGCCCGTGGTCTTTCAAAGTGTTGTACATAATTCTCTTCTGTTCCGCTATTAAGATAATATTTAATCCTTAATTCTAAGCCTACCTGGGGAGTTCCTTTTTCCCCTGGGTATGTCTCATGTGTACATGAGGTAGAAATGCTACTGTTATTTATTTTTCTCTTGTTAAACTTTTATTACAGCGGTCCATTGAAGAACTCAGAAAGGTAGAGGAAAAATTATTTTTCCTCCCCAGCAAGACGTATGTTTCAATAACTTTTTGTGGCTATCTGATAGAGGTGATCATAGCTACTATAATATGTTATTCCAGTATCCACCACACTACTCTCTTTTTGTAAGTACCTACATACACATACACACACACACACACACACACACACACACACACACACACACATACACAGAAGCACACAAACACGTAACTTTTGATCTAGTACAGTTTACTTTAACTTATTGTGGTAATTCCGAAGGAAATTCACCTGATTTTTTTTCAGTGAGTGGTACACATAGACATCTAAACTAATTAGGAATGCTTCTAAATTCTACAACTGTACTCTTAATTCTCGTTTTTCTCTGAGTTTTTCAAATAATTGGGTTTATGCTAATGATCTGTGGTTTAAAATAAGGGTGGGAAAAAAATGAAATAAAGTAGGTGTGGGAGAAGCTAGTGATGTACTGCCAGAAAAAATGTAATTTTAGCATTCATGAGGACTGCACCAGCACAACCAACGCCACCGTTGAAAACATGACAGATGTGTGAGTTGGCGACATTACAGTATTCTTACAATTCTCTCTCTTCCCATTGTCACTGAAAATTAAGGGAGGGGAGTTGGTGGGGAAGACATACATTATTTGGTCCCAAGCTTCATCTCTGTCAAGCTGCTAAGTGCAAATTTATTTTTTATTCAAATTTTAATTTTATTAAATTCCTAAGTGCAAAGTGCAATTAATTCAACATATTCAGCAACAGTATCTCAGGCAAATGTTTGGTTTTTATTGCTCAATGATTGGGACATTCACATTTTCATGTTATTTAATTCCTAGGGCAATATCATATCAGTGTGACTATGACTCTTTGCCTCAACATCTATATCGTAAATTCAGTTATCATATTGGCCAAGATCAATGGTTACCAAAATGCACCTAAAATAGTTGCAGTTTGAAAATTAAAGTGTTTTTGCTGTTGTTTGTTTTTCATCTCTGTGGGTATGGAACACAATTTGAGATGACTTTGCAGCTCTAAGCCATTTCCTCTGAGAGTAGTTTGGAACAGAACTTGGCTCTCATGCTTAACCATGCTTAAAACGTTGGCCCTAGCTTATAGCAGTTTCTATTTTCTTGCTCATTTCCTTCTGCTTGTATGTTTTGAGAGACTGAGAAAAGGTAAAATTTGGACACATTAAAATGCACAAATCTCAACTGAGAAAATTATGACAGATTAAACTCATGTCTTAACCACACCAGTATTAAGGTAGAGTATATTGCAATCAACCTAAAAAAAACCTAGGAAGTTCTTTTGGTACTGCTTCCCAATCTACCCTTTTTCTGTGCTCAGAGATAACTTCTGCTCTGTTGAGGTTTTTGTTGTTTTTTTCCACTAAGAGTTATTTCTACATATATAAGAGTGTTGTACCATATAATATACGGACATATTGGCTTTTGGTTACAGAGGCAGGAAAAAATTATAATTTTTAAGTTATAGTTACATGCATATTAAACATGTAACAAACTGCCAAAAAGTTTTCCAGTATGGTTTGCTATTTCAAATTCCCAACATTAAAGTATGAGAATTCAAATTGTTCCCCCTCCTCACCAATCTTTGGTCTTTTCGATTTGGTCATAGTTATCCTAATAGCTATGTGACCGTATACAGGGAAAGTTTTGTGTCCATCTTCCCTGAGCAATCACACAGCATAGGACAACTAGAAGGATTTTCTATTTGGTATAATGTTCAGCTATGGCAATCTAGATATTTTTACTAATTTTTTAAACAAATGGCCATGATTTTCATTTTGCATAGTGCCCTACCCCTCCAAATTATGAAGCCAGTTCTTGTTGTTAAATTTGTATGTAATTAATGATGAACCATGTTGAGTATGTTTTTACATGCTAATTTGTCACCTGAATATGACTTTTGGTGGAGGGTTTATGCAAACCTTTTCCTCATTTTTTAAATTATTGCATTATTAATATTCTTTATATATTCTGGAAATAAGTTCTTTATCAAGTACGTGATTTTCAGATATTTTCCCCAGTCTTTGCTTGGCTTCCATTACTCACAATAGTGTTTTAAAGAGGACACATTAAAAAAATATACTGATAAAGACAAATTTATCATTTTTTTTCTCATTTTTTTTTAAAAGTTGTATTTCTGATGTTGTAGCCAAGACTTTTTCACTATTGTTTTAGGAGAAATTATTAGCCAATATTACTTCAAATTATTTTTCTTCCCCACATTATCACTTTTCTCCCCTCATTCTGGCATTTTATCTACCCATATGCTAGACCATTATGATAGTGGTCCATGTCTTTCATGTTTTCTTCATCTGTAACTCTTTCTTTCTCCTTTTGTTTGGGTAATTTCGACTAATGTCATTAACTCATCTTCAAGTTTATTGATTCCTCCCACAGCTGCTTCAAGTCTACGGATGAGCCAGTCAATGGAATTGTTCATCTCTGATACCATTTTTTTAATTCCCAGGACTTTAATTTTCATCAATATTCCTTCTCTCTGATGAAATTCTCCATCTGTGCATCTATATTGGCCTCTTTTTCACTAGACTCTAAGATTTTAATGAGGGTCGTTTCAAAAAACTTGTCTGATCGTTGCAACATCTTGATTATTTCTGAGCCTTGTTTTGTTGGTTGCTTTATCTCCTGAAATGGGGTTTAGTTTTTCACTCTGTGGCATCTTCACAAATTTTCACTGAATGCTAGTCATTACAATAAGGAATACTGACGCTGGGCAAGCGCACAGGTCCTTTGTCAGGCCATTAGAGTGGGCGGTTGAGCCAGTATAGTCTAGAATAGTGCTGTATTGTTATAGTTGTTGTGATGGTTTATGGTTCTTGTTGCTATGGTTACTTTCCAGTGTCACAGGTTCAAATATCTCTAGCAGCGGGTTAAGTGCTTAAAGTAGCAGTTGGAGTGCTGGAAAGTTTTTCTCAGAGTCAGGGCTCCCTTCTCACTGTCAGTCACCCCTGACTGTGCCATGGAGGAATCTCTATGTGGTTGCCCTCTCCAGCAATAATCTTGTTACACCTGTTATGGGGTGTGTGGAATTCATGTTTTTTTCTTGTTACACCTGTTATGGGGTGTGTGGAATTCATGTTTTTTTCATGTCCAGTCTTCTGATCCCTCAGTCTTAGGAAACTTCTGTGCTTAGAGGTATCTTTCTCAGCATTCTTACACCCTCCTCCCTTTGTTGGTCAAACTCATCCTTATTTCTGTGGTTGATATTGGGTGTGGATGTACTGTACCACCCACAAGCTGCACAAACCACCTCAATATACATCCTATCATACAGATCATGTGATAGAATGTTAAACCTTACATTCTTGCCTCTCCATGTATTGTAGAGAATTTCTCTTTGACTTCCCTTCATCTGCAGTCTTCACCTATGCCTTGTCAGTGAGTGGCCTTGATGTCCTTCCCAGGACTTGTTGTGATTTGCTGTGTAGAATATCATTTTGAAGGAAGTGATCTCTGACCACCCTATCACCTTCACAAGTGCTAATCATCTTCCATTCTCGCCGCTCCTCTGGATCTTTGGCTCTGCAGGAATGAAGTGTGGGGGTAATTGGCAGGGTTTTGTGCCAATCTCTCTTGCAGCAAGTGACAAGCTCCTGCACTGCATAAGAGAGCGATTTCTTCCCACGCCCCAGTGATGGAGATCTTTAGCTTTATACAAGAACAAGAATAGAGAAGCAGGCAGTGTGGTTTTTGTGTTTCGTCTTCTTGCTATTTGTGATTAACTCCTTTGCATTCTTGTAGGCAAAAGGATTTGTTGCTCCTATCCCAGAGGATTAAAGCAGTTGCTTTGTAAAAATAAGAACTGGGAAGTAGGCAAAGTTTCCTACCTGGCCCCCAATAGCCCTCAATCACCCCCTGCTCATCTGAGCCGCTCAACATTTGCTCTCTGTAGTCTTTTGCCCTACACTCAATTTCTCCACTGAGCACCCATGGGGAATGAGACTTCAAATGGTATAGTTCTGTATGGCTGAGTGAGGGCAGTTGCTAAGTGCCACCAGCAACCTCAGATTTATTAGTTCCCACTTGACTTTTAGCCAAGTTAGAGTTTTCCTACTTGTATTCTGGCCAGGAAATTTTCAGATTGTCACAGATAAGAAAATATTATGTCCTTTCATTACTTGGATGGATTCAAACCTCTTTGGATTTCAGATTCCTTCATCACCCTTTAACTTCAGTTTTCCAATAGGTATAAAAATTGTTATAAACTGTTGAAACAGCTGATCTGTTGTTTTTTTCCCCATTGCCATGTTAGAGGCACCTTTTTTTAAAAGCATATTTTGTTCTAAGTGGAAGTCCGTCCACAAATTGTAGTATGTTTTGTATTCATTTTCATTCAGTTTGTAATATTTTTAAATTTCCTTTATGATTCCTTTTTTGACTCTGAGATTATTTAGGAGTATATTGTTTAATTTATAGATATTCATGAATTTTCTTCATATTTTCATTTTATCCATTTCTAGTTTAGTATTATGGTCAGAGAGTGTACTCTGAATTATTTTAAAATTTTAATATTTATTAAGACTTGTTTGTGATGCTAAATAGTTATTTACAAATATTACAAATTCACTTGAAACAAGTATATATTGTGCAGTTGTTGGCTATGATCTGTTATGAATGTTAATTTGACCAAGTTGGTTGATTGTGTTCAAATTTTCTAAGATTTTACTGATTTTTCTGTTTTATTTTCTCTGATATTCTGTATTTTTTCTGCTTGTTTCTGTAATTTAATAATAACATTTCTTAAATTCTGCAACTGTATTTGTAGATATTTATATTTCTCCCCTTAATCAAGTTGATTATTGTTTTATATATTTTTAACCACTTTCTTTTAGGACAATAAATATTTAGGTTTATAAATAATTATATGTCTTCTTGATGAATAACTTCATTTAGAAATTATAAGATGTCTTTCTCAGTATCGGTAATATCCATTATCTTAACATTTTTGGTTAAAACCAACACATCAGCTCCCTTAAGGTTTGCAATGTGTATTTTTTCAAATATTTTACTTTAAAACAGTCTAGTTCTTTTTTTTTTTTTTAAGATTTATTTATTTATTTATTTGGGAGGGGGAAGGAAGTACATGGAAAAAGGAAGGGGGAGCCAAACCAGGTTCCTCACTGAGCTCAGAGCCCTATGCTGGGCTCCATCCCAGAACCTGAGATCATGACCTGAACTGAAACCAAGAGTTGGATGCTCAACTGACTAAACTATCCAGGTGCCCCTAGTTCTATTATTCTTTGCAAAAAACATAGTTAGTTTTATTGTTTTATCTTAACTAATTCATAAATTTATGTTGTTTAGGTGGATGAATTTGTCTATTTACACATATATATATCTAAATATGTAAGAATAAATTATATATAATGTAATTATTATATGTAATATATGTATATGTAATATCATTATATATTTATCCCTCGATATCACTAATTTCTTTTTTTTACTCTTCCTTAATTCTTCCCTACAATTTCTGATTCCATTTGATATCATTAATTTGGCTTTAAAATTCTTTTTTTAGCATTCCTTATAGTATGTGTTCTACTAAGGATAATGAACCTTAGCTTTTGACTTAGAATGTATTTCTTTTATCTTAATGTTTTGCACATTAGTATTGTCATATCTTGTTTTTCTCATGTTTGGAAATGTTTTGAATCTCTTTGCCACAGCATTTCTATGAAGCTCTATTTCAAATGTGTTTCTTAAAAGATGAAATATAATTGGGTATGGAATTTTAGCCCTTTCTAATAGTCTGTGTTCCAGTGGTCAAATAAAAGCCATTCACATGTATTTTAATAAATGACATACTTGACTTAATGTGTTCCAACTGCCTTAATTTATTATTTATTTGACTCCTTTCAATCCTTTTTGCCTCATTGCTGCTGATTTGATTAAATTGCTACTTGTTATTTTTTGTCCCATTGTCAATTTTATAATTCTACACTGGTTTTCTACTCTGTTAATGGTTACTTACCCTTTCAAGATACTCATATGTATCCATTATATGAAAACAAGTTATATATTATTACACTCCTAAAGATCTTCTATGCACATACTTATACAATATAATCTCCATTTCTAGTTAAATAAATCTTCTAGAATATTCATGACTTTACTGTCATCCTGAACGTTTTTCCATTTATACATATGTTATTGTTTTGTTTCCCTTTTCTGAAAATTATTTTGTTGACTATAACACTTATTTTAATAACAAGTATCATTAGAAGTTTCTTTGAAATAAGTCCCTTTCACATTTATTGAGCATTTTTTAACATTCCAACAAACTATATCTTCCATATTAACATATAAGCATATGTAGAAATTCTTCAATTCGTGTTTATTTCATATATACATATGCATGAATGAATGTACATATATATGAATATACATACACATTATTTTTAATTTCTTATTAATAATTCTTAATTTTTAAACATTGTTTATTATATAATTTCTAATTCTATGCTTAAGTAAAGTTTTAGTAATCATCAGCCATTTTATTTTATCTTCATTTCCAAACCACATTTTTTGTTGCACCTTTTTTTTTTTAATTAAAATTCTGTTTAAGGAAACCTCATGGGTGCTAGAATCTCTACATTAATTCATGACCAAGAATGACTCTGTCACGTTGATTTTTACAAGAAAATTTGTATATATATACTTCTTGGGATGCATTTTATTTCTGTAAATTCTTTGGAGATAATAATCCTCAAGCTATGTTGTACCATCAAATGTTTCTATGAAAATGTTTGGGGCTAAAGTTATTTTGTCTTTCTTATATATTACTTTCTCCACTTTTATATTAATATTAGATGTGTATAATATAAAGCCAAAAGAAATCAATAAGATGCAAGTGTGTATCTTTAATACAAAACCAGCCATAAAAGGTATCTGGAATTGCTTTTCTGTGGTCATCAAGAACCCAAATTCCTCTTGCGTTTCTATTATACAAACGTTGGTGCAGGACTTTGAAATCCAAGTTCACCTTATAGTTCAGAATAGCTAATAAAACTTCAGCTATCATGTTAGAAGTTTTTTTTTTTTTTTTAAGATTTTATTTATTTATTTGACAGAGAGGAATCACAAGTAGATGGAGAGGCAGGCAGAGAGAGAGAGAGAGAGAGAGAGGGAAGCAGGCTCCCTGCTGAGTAGAGAGCCCGATGTGGGGCTCGATCCCAGGACCCCGAGATCATGACCTGAGCTGAAGGCAGCAGCTCAACCCACTGAGCCACCCAGGCGCCCCATGTTAGAAGTTTTATAAGAGGGGCACCTGGGTGGCTCAGTGGGTTAAAGCCTCTGCCTTCCTCTCAGGTCATGATCTCAGCGTCCTGGGATTGAGCCCCGCATCACATTGGGCTCTCTGCTCAGCAGGGGGCCTGCTTCTCCCCTCTCTGCCTGCCTCTCTGCCTACTTGTGATCTCTGTCTGTCAAATAAATAAATAAAATCTTTTTTTTTTTTAAAGAACTTTTTATAAGAAAAGAGAGTAAGAGAGGAGAGAGCCAAAGTGACCATATCCCAGCTGATTTTTTATGTTTATGTTTCCCTCACATTAAACAAAACAAAGCCAAATTAAACAGTACAAGCAGATAGGTACATGCCACGCAGACACCCCCGTCTTCTGCTTCTCTAACTTTAGTACATTATTCAAGATGTCTGCTGGACTTCAAAATCCACAATCTTAGCAGAAAGAAAAGGAAATGTGAGTAGCTCAAAGGAGCTATTTTTATATAGTCTTCCCAGAAGCTTATCCCAAAAGTTTAACTTATATTAACTGATCACCTCTAGTTGCCAGCAAGAGAGCAGGTTGGAAATGTAATCCCTGAGCCATGCTTTTTGCCACACAGATTAAAACTGGAGCCTATTGCTAAGGAAGAAGAAGCACTAGAAAACTATATGCTTCTCCTGTGTCTGGAAACCCTACATGAATGACATGATGACATCTTTCTGATCTTTGGATTCAATGCCTTCACAAGGATATAGTCATTCAAAAATATAGTAGACACTGAGGCGATTTGCTTTTGTTTCTGTTTTTATGAACATAGCACAGAGAGCTACCCAGGCTGTCATAGTTTTTAAACTTGTACTTGCTGGCTTTTAAGCTCTCCCAGATCCCTTCTCTTTCAAGCTCAGCAGTCACTGCCTGGAGGCAATCAGAAGCGCTTGCCATCTTTGCCAGTACTCCACTGTATTTTATGGCAAAGCACCAGGGTTATTTCCCACTATATCTGCATTTTTACAACCACTGTTCATAACTGATCCAATATACAGATAGAAGCAATTGGATTTTTGACCCTGAAAATGTTCCAAGGTACAGACTCCCTGGCAACTTCTTTTGTAAGCCATAGGCAGAGAGTTTGTCCCTTGGCAAAATGGCATTTCTTTCTGTCTCTTTTAGTAGATTAAAAAGCTCCAGACTCAATTTATTTCTCACTGATAGGGTTTTGTTGAAAGCATCCAGAACAAGCCAATACACACTAACATTCTGAATTTTTCATATATTTCATAATAGATCAGCCTCAGGAATCATAGTTCTTCCTTCCAAGACGCTGAAGGTAACAGTTTGACCTACTGTTTTGCCACTACAAATTGATGGTCACCAACTTTGCAGCCTACAGAATTAATTCCCTATCTTACATATTCTCACCTCTTCCAATTAGGCAGTCTTGTAATCTGTGTTTTGTTCCTGGTGGTACAGTCACAAATGGTACTCAGTGTTGGATGAGAATCACCTATATAGGATAGGAATTCCAGCCCCCTGAACCCTACAAAGTGGTTTACACAAAGTAGAGCTTCGATTTTTTTCTCAGGCAAACAACAGTCAGCCTAAGTAAGCTACCTAGGATAAATATGAGCTTTGCTTTATTTTGTCTTGTTTTTTTTCCATAATTAATGCATGACTTCTAATCTCAATGTTACTCTCTTCAAGATAGATTCCGGGTTTCCAGCTCCAAGTCTATATGTCTGGAAAGAAGAAAGTGTTACAAGAGAAAGGGCGTATGGGCCAGTTGACCCAACAGTCTAAAAGTACCTCCACATACATACCCCACAGTGCCCACCACATTTCACAGGTCACAACAGTTAGAAGGAAGTCTGCAAAAAGCAATCTTTTTACTAAACGAACCTCTAACTAGAATACACTTTGGTTCTTTTCAGGAAGAAAAGGAAAGACTCAACATTAGACCAAAAAAAAAGAGATTTTTGTTTTGTCTCCCTTGCTTTTGCTTTTTGCATATTATTAACATTCTTTTACACTTGAAGAGAAATCACTTTGGGAGTGTATACAGTTGTATTACGATTATGTTAAATCAAATTTTCCTCATATAGTAAACCCTTTTGTGCCTTCATATTACAATATTGTTTTGTATTTGTTTTCTTCTATATTCATTGAATTTTATTTCTATTCACAATTTTTCAAAACACTATTCTTTGGCAATATCAGGATATCCCACATCGTCCTGTCTATCCAGCTGCTTATCTACAATAATTTTAGTGTGTTTTTTAAAATTTTTTAATTTTGAACGTGATATTTAGAAAGCACGTCTATCATCTCCTTGCTTTTATTTTCATTCATGTTCTTTTCTTTTAATGCACTTTTCCTTTGTCTCTCATTAAAAGAAGAACAACTCTATTCGGAGATTTTTCCAACTAGCTGTTTTTCTGTTTAGTTTTGTTTATGGGAGGCATCTTTTGCCTCAAAACTTCCTTGAACACCTCACAGTGTTTTTTTTTTTTCTTCCAGTATTCATTTTTTCCTATTTTTCTGTTATTTTTGTTCAGTGATACTATTTCCTTCAATTTCATTGGAGCTATAAAGAACTTTGTTTTGTTTTGTTTTTCTTCCTGTTTCTTTTTTCACTTATATATATTTTTATCTTTTGTCGTTTAATTGAAGTATAATTAACATGCAGTGTTACATTAGTTTTAGACGTACAATAGAATGATTCAACAATTTTATATATTTCTCACTACTCGGCAAGGTAAGTGTGCATTCTTAATTTTCTTTATCTGTTTCACCCATCTTCCTATCCAACTTCGTTTTGACAACCACCAGTTTGTTCTCTGTGTTTAAGAACCTATTTTTTCTTTGTCTTTTTTTCTCTTTGTCCATTTGTTTTGTTTCTTAACTTCCACATATGAGTGAAATCATATATCTTCATTTTCCCTAATCTATGAACCCCCGTTCTGCAAATTTTCAATTATACAATTTATAAGTTGTTTACTTTCTAATTATTAGTCGGTTTTGAATGTAATTGAAGAATATAGGCAGTGAGAGGAAAGTAGTCTCTACTGAACCAGATTTATTTTAAAAGAAGGAAAAAAAAAAAACCTCATTCATTGTATTTATCATTTTCTTTAACTCAAAGTCAAGCCTTTACTTAGTTTTTATTATTCCATAATTTATTGTGGCTTACAATTCAGCTATCCAAGTTACAGAATCTTTCTCTTGTTTTCTGGCAGTAATTTTTCTTTCTAGCAAATTCCTTGTCTTGAAGCTTGTATAAATTTTATATCATCACAAATTCTTTGCGTCTCATATAAAGCCTGTCCATGGACAGTTTCTTCTGCATGCCTTTTACTCTCATTGCACTAATACAAGAGTTTGGGGTACATATTTTTAAGATTTATTGAGATATAATTGTCACATACAGTGCACCTTAGAGTGCACAATTCAGTCGTTTTAAAAAAACATTTTACAGAGTTTATAATCATCACCATGATCTCTTTTGAATTTGTGTGTGTATGTGTGTTTGTGCACGCACATGAGTTCAAGCACCACATTGGGTGTGGAGTCTACTTTATTTTTGTTTTTTTAATATTTTTATTTAAATTCTAGTTAGTTAATAGTGTAATTTTAGCTTCAAGAATACAATTTAGTGATTTATTTTAGTGACTTATCACTTACATATAACACCCAGTGCTCCACACAGCAAGTGCCTTCCTTAAAACCTCTCACTCCAGCAACCCTCGGTTTGTTTTCTGTAGGTAAGAATCTCTTATGATTTGCTTCCCTCTCTTTTTTCCCTCTTCCCCATGTTCATCTGTTTTGTTTCTTAAATTCCACATATGAGTGATATCATACGATATTTGTCTTTTTTTGACTTGTTTCACTTAGCATAATACACTATAGCTCCATCCATGTTGTTGCAAATGACAAGATTTCATTATTTTTGATGACTGAGTAATATTCCATCGTATATCACTTCTGCATCCATTCATCAGTCAATGGATGTTTGGGCTCTTTCCATAATTTGACTATTGTTGATAATGCTGCTATAAACATTAGGGTGCATGTGTCAGTTTGAATCAGTAATTGTTGCATCCTTTGATTAAATACCTAATAGTTCATTGCTGAGTTGTAGGGTAGTTCTATTTTTAACTTTTTGAGGAAACACCATACTGTATTCCAGAGTGGACACATGAGTTGCATTCCCACCAACAGTATAAGAGTGTTTCCCTTTCTCCATATCCTTATCAACAACTGTTGTTTCCTATTATTAACTTTAGGCATCCTGAGAGGTATGAGGTTGTATCTCATGGTTTTGATTTATAGTTCCCTGATGATGAGTGATGTTGAGCATCCTTTCATCTTTTCATATGTCTGTTGGCCATCTGTCTGTCTTCTTTGGAAAAATGTCTACTCATGTCTTCTGACCATTTCTTAAGTGGATTATTTGGGTTTTGGGTGTTGAGTTTGGTAAATCATTTATATCTTTTGGATACTAACCCGTTATCAGATATTTCATTTGCAAATATCTTCTCCCATTCCGGAGGCTGCCTTTTAGTTTTGTTGATTGTTTCCTTCAGTGTGAAAAGCATTTTATCTTGATGAAGTCCCAATAGTTCATTTTGCCTTTGTTTCTAGAAATGAGTCTAGTCAGAAGTTGCTGTGGCCTTGTTCACAGAGTTTGCTAACTCTATTCTCCTGGAGAATTTTGATGACTTCCCGACTCATACTTAGGTATGAGTATGTCTCATACTTAGGTCTTTCATCTATTTTGATTTTATTTTTGATACATATTTTTAAGATTTTTTGAGATATAATTATCATATACAGTATACCCACTTATAGTGCACAATTTAGTTATTAAAAAAATTTTACAGAGTTTTCAATAATCACCATAATCTTTTTTGAAATTTTTTATTACCCCTAAGAAAACAAAGTATATTTTAGTCATTATCCCAAAATTCCCTACTATCAATCCCTCTCAGCCACAGATAACTACTAATTTAATTTATCTATAGAATTGCCTATTATGGACATTTCATATAAATGGAATGATACTATTTATATATCTGTACATCTCTATATCTATCTACATCCATCTATCTATCTATCTAAATATTTACTTATCTTTCTAATCTGGATTTTTCCACTTAGCATAATGGTTTTGAGATTTATCCATGTTGTAAAATATATCAGCATTTCTTTCTGCTTTATTACTTAAAGAACATTTCATTGTTTGGATATACCACTTTTTTTTTTTTAACCCATTTGTCAATTGATGAACATGTAGGTTTTTACCACTTTTCAGCTATTATGCATAATGTTGCCATGAATAATCACATACAGATTGTGTGAATACATATTTTCAGTTTTCTTGAATATGTACTAAAGAATGAAACTGATGGACCATATGGTAAATCTATGTTCAATTTTCTGAGAAGCTGTCAGATTTTTTTCCATTTTACATTCCCACCAGCAGTGTATGAGTGGTCTAATTTCTCTACATCCTTGTACACACTTCTTACTATCTGCTGTTTTCTCTATAGTCATTCTAGAGACTATGAAATTATTTCCTTGTGGTTTTGATTTCCATTCTGCTGGAGTCTGAGGGCTTTAAATATTTCAGGTGCTTTTTGGCCATTTCTGTACTTTCTTTGGGAAACTGTCTAATCAGATATTTCCTATTTATTGTATTATTTGTCTTCTTCCTGCTGAAATAAGTATTTTATCAGATATATGATTTGCCAATATTTTCTCCAACCAGATGTTTGTTGTGTATTCTTTATTTTGATGAAGGCATCCTTGTAAGCACAATAATTTTTAATTTTATTAAAGTACAATTGATCAATATTTTTTCCTTAGGTCCTTGTGATTTTGGTGAAATATTTAAGGACCTATTGCTGATGACAAAAATAAATGTATATTTATTTATGTATTTTTCTAAGAATTTCATAGTTCTGTATTTTACATTTAGATAATTGAAGCATTTTGAGCTTTGTATATGGTATGAGCTAGGGGTCCAACGTCATATTTTGCCTTCAGACATTCAGTTGTCTTGATGTTATTGTTTGAGACTATTTCCTTACTATTATGTACTATTGCCACCCTTGTCAAAAATAAATTGACTGTAAATGAGGGCTTATTCCTGGATTCTCACAATTATTCTGTTGGTTTACATGCCCTCTTTATGTAAGTAGCACACAGTCTTGATTATTGTAGCTTTGCAGAAGGTTTCAAAATTGGGAAATGTGAGTCCTCCAGATTTGTTCCTCTTTTGAAGATTGTTTGGCTATTCTAGGATCCTTGAATATTCATATGAATTTTAGGGCCATATCATCAATTTCTGAAAAAAGTTTGCTGGGAGTTTGATAGGGAGTGTGTTGAATCTGTAATCAATTTGGGGTATAATTTTCTCCCATCCAAGTACTAACCAGGCCCGACCCTGCTTAGCTTCCGAGATCAGACGAGATCGGGCGCGTTCAGGGTGGTATGGCCGTATACTGGGGTATAATTTTCTTAGTTTCTTGCCCATGAGCCTACACTGTCTTTCTTTCAAAGATATTTTGCAGTGTTTAGGGTATAAGTTTTATACTTCTTTTGTTAAATATTGTTAAAGTATTTTATTTACTTTTATGTTATTATCAATGGAATTTCTTATTTTAAATTTGTGTTGTTCATTACAAATATATAAAAAGTGTTTTCAGTATATTAACTGTGTATCCTACAACCTTTTATCAGTCAATTCCAATAGTTTTTTTTTAATAAATTGCTTATATTTTCTACATATAAGATCATGTGAATAGAGATAGTTGTATTTCTTCCTTCCTAATAGAGATGTTTTGGTATTATTTTCTCTCTTATTGCTCTGGCTAGAAGCTACAGTACAATGTTGAATAGAAGTACAGAGAGCAGAAATCTTTATTTTGTCTTTATCTTATGGAGAAAACATTTAGCTTTCCAACTTAGCTATGATGTTAGCTGTTGGATTTGGTGAATTACATTTACCAGATCGAGGAAAATCCTTTTCTATTCATAATTGTTGATTTTTTATATGAAGAAGAGGGTTTAGATTTGTCAATGTTCTTCTGTATCTACTGAAATAATCAAGAGTTGTTTGACATGTATTCTATTGATGCAATATATTTCATTCATTGATTTTTGGATGACAAACCAACTTTGCACTCCAGGCATAGATCCCACTTTGTCTTGGTATATAATCATTTTTTACTTACTGATGGTCTTGGTTACTAATATGTTGAGGATTTTTGATCTATATTAATAAGAGATATTGGTCTTTTAGTTTTCTTCTGATTTTTGTTTGTTTGTTTTGGGTTTTTTGTTTTGGTTTGGTTTGCGGGTCCTTCCTCCCTTCCTTCCTTCCTTCCTTCCTTCCTTCCTTCCTTCCCTTCCTTGTCCCTTCATTCCTTCCTATCAGGGTAGCACAGGATCCATTTAATGAATTAGAAAGTATATTTTCATTTCTATTCATTATTTTTTTGTAAATATTTGCAAAGCATTGCTCTTAGCTCTTCTTAAAATGTTTGGTAAAATTCACCAGCAAAGACGTCTGGGCCCAGGCTTTTCTTGAGAATGTAGCTTTATGACTTCACTATTTGACCATCTCTGTAGTTGGATTCTAGAAATATATTCTTAGTGGGGTGAGGCAAAATAGGAATCAAGATTGTTAGTCTATTTATTTGTTAGTGCATTTAAATTAATTAATTTTGTGCCTCCCTTATAGGAAAACAGTTCTTTGAATTCTGTCCCAGTTTTTGTGTTTAATTGCAGCTAATGACTATAGTTATAGAACTGAAGCTAAAAAGTCTCTATGTCTATATGTGTCTGTGTCTTGTGTCTATAATCAACACAGTCCTATCTTCCTGGCGAGTAAATAACTTTTTTTCTTTCTGAAGAAGTATATAAAAATTTGATTATAACATCCCTTATATACAAACCTACTCTGTTTCAATTGTTCTATAGTACTCTGTAAGTCATACTTAAATCTCCTATTTCCCAAACTCACTAAATACAAGAAAATACAATTTCTAATATTTTAAATTTGCTAGACTTTTGATTAAAAGTCCTATTTACAGAAGCGTTTAGCTCATTAACAACATGTTTACATAATTGAAGTAAATGTCACATAATCCTATAACTAGACCTGAGGATATAATCCAATAGAAGAATCCTTTCTACAGCATCCTAAGAGATGAAAAATAAGAGACTATACCAAGTATTTTGAACTTCTGATAAGTTAAAGAATAGTATTTTGGTGCACATTTCTGATGCCTGTGTTGAAATTGCTGAGAAAATTTCAGACCATGCCACTAGAATACAGTTAATGCTGCCTTTACACTCTATTTTCAGTAGATAAGTGAGCAAATCCTTTTTTAATGTCTTTTTAATCTATGTGTAATCCTTGATGTAGTCAAGTCTGCTTTTGAAAATTGAAATAAAACATTTTTTAAATGGTGTTTGATTTTCACAAATCTCCCCACCTCAATTCAGAAACCCATATAAATCTATTTAATTTTTGTAGCAATATAATTATTTGCATACAGTCAATAAGAAAACTATTCTTACTGCCAGGATATAATTAGATAAAACAATTGTGCAATCAAGACCATAGCTGTGGTGCCATGTTTGTGGATAATTCTTATTTGAACAGGTGTGTCAAGCTATTAAGATACAAAGTTTGACTTTAGATTGTGCCAGCAGTTAGAGAAACTTGCTGGGAAACAGGAAGGCATGGAACCTACCTTCCAGGACTGTGATCTCCCAGTAAAGTAAGCAAGGTCACCTCCTGTCATGCCAGGAACCTCAGCAAATCTGGGGAGTCTCAAGAAGAAAGGACTTTATCCTCATTTATACATACTGTAGATAAAATTGAAATTTTTAAAAAATTTCTGAGGAAATTTTAAGAGCTTGATTTCTTAGCCACAGTATAGCAAATGATAAAAGCTTTTAAAGTCCAATCTAAAATTTCTTTTTTAATTAACATATACTATATTATTTATTTCAGGGGTACAGGTCTGCAATTCATCAGTCTTACACAATTCACAGCACTCACCATAGCCCATGCCCTCCCCAGTGTCCATTGTCTCCCCACCCCATCTTTTCCACCCGCCTCCCCTCCAGCAACCCTCAGTTTGTTTCCCAAGATTAAGAATCTCTTATGGTTTGTCTCCCTCTCTGGTTTCAACTTTTTTCATTTTTCCCTCCTTTCCCCTATGATCCTCTGTCTTGCTTCTCAAATTCCTCATACAGTGAGGAATCTCATTCAGGGAGATCATATGATAATTGTCTTTCTCTGATTGACTTATTTTGCTTAGCATAATACCCTCCAGTTCCAGCCACATCATTGCAAATGGCAAGATTCTAGGGGTTTTGATGGCTGCATAGCATTCCGTGTGTGCGTGTGTGTGTGTGTGTGTGCAACATCTTCTTTATCCATTCATCTGTTGATGGACATCTAAGCTCTTTCCATAGTTTGGCTATTGTGGACATTGCTGCTATAAACATTGGGGGGTACGTGCGCCCTCAGATCATTACATTGTAGCTTTAGGGAAATACCCAGTGTGATTGCTGAGTCATAGGGTAGCTCTATTTTCAACTTTTTGAGGAACCTCCATGCTGTTTTCCAGAGTGGTTGCACCAGCTTGCATTCCCACCAACAGAGTAGGAGGGCTCCCTTTTCTCCACATCCTTCCCAACACCTGTCGTTTCCTGACTTATTAATTTTAGCCATTTGGACTGGTGTAAGGTGGTGTCTCACTGTGATTTTGATTTGTATTTCCCTGATGCCAAGGGATATGGAGCACTTTTTCATGTGCCTGTTGACCATTTGGATGTCCTCTTTACAGAAATGTCTGTTCATGTCTTCTACCCATTTCTTGATTGAATTAGTTGTTCCTTGGGTGTTCAGTTTGATAAACTCTTTATGGATTTTGGATACTAGTGCTTTATCTGATATGTCATTTGCAAATATCTTCTCCCCTTCTGTTGGTTGTCTTTCAGTTTTGTTGACTCTGTCCTTTGCTGTGCAAAAGCTTTGATCTTGATGAAGTCCCAATAGTTCATTTTTGCAATCTAAAATTTCTTATAAAGACTTCTATATAAAATTTAATTCTAAGGCCTTGATTGTTACTCAGTAGTATTGTGCAGCTAATGATTTGAAAAGTAAACCAAGAAGATATACCCAGTTATTCAACTTCTGCTGTGCTCATGGAAATAAATCAAATCTAAAGAAACTTGTCATTCTGTGATTAATAATATCTATGGGAACCATTTATGATAACAAAGGGAGAGAATATACAGAAAATTCATTAAAGATGTGGAAATGTAGGAAGAGGCATATTGGATGTCTTTGCACTGGAGTGCTGGACATTGTAAACAATGTTATATGGTTTGATGTGGTAGACATAAAATTAAATAAAATTAAAAATCCAGTTATTCAGTCACTATCTACATTGTTAAAGCTTTCTAGCCACATACAGCGAGTAGTTGCTGTATTGGAGAGGCCAGATATAAAACATTCCCATTATTGTAACAAGTTCTCTTGGGCAGTGTTGGTGCAGGAAATCCTTAGGGGATTTTCTGATTCAATAGGGATTTGTAACTTTGATAGTACTTCTATTCTCATTCTATTTCTATTGACTCAGATACATTATGAGTGTGTGCTCTGAGGTCTGGTATGCCACCAGCTAATGTCACTTTTGAGATATTTCTGAACTAACCAGCAACCCTATTCCTGCACTAGTCTAATAAACTTTTAGGGCTAACTTCTATTTGGGTTAAGTTTTCTTGCATGTGCTCTTAACTCTTTCTAAAACATTCTAAAATGTATACTTCCTACCTTACCGTTTGTACTAATTTCTACACAAGTTTTCCTAAAAAGATTATCTGACAATCCAGGTTTGGTTATCATTGTTTCTGTATCTCTTGCTTTCAATATTTTAATTTAGTTATTTTTTACATCTTGCAAATCTCCAGTTTGACAGTATACTGCACAAGGATTTAAATTCTGTATAGTGTTCAATTCATTGCCTAACTCATTATGTTGCATCCAGTAAGTATGTGGAAATCATTCTAAAAATAATTAATATTATGCTTTATAACTGTACAAATCTATCTGAGAATTTATAATGTTTAATTCATTTATTGAGTCTTCTATTTTTTCCAGAAAAAGTGAGTTCCTCCATGTCATAATCAATTCTATTCCCAGTCCTGGTTCTGAGCCTGCTTTGTAAAATGTGCTTGGTGTGTATTTGGCGAATACATGAGAAACAGATGAATGCCATTGATAACATTGTTGTTTTCTAGCTTTCTGGTTAAAATCCCAATAGATGGGATATAAATATCAACTCTGTAATTTAATAATTGTTTTAGTTTGGAGAAATTATTTCCTTTCTTCATAACACAGTCACCACAAAAATGAGTACAAATTAGTAAAGTAAATTATTATTATGAAGATAAAATGTGATCATGTACTGTGTTTAAGACAGTATTTGGTACTTAACTAGTGCTCATTAATTATAAAATAGTATTAGAGAAGTCAAATATTTTAAAAACAACATTAAAACTAAAGAAAAAAATAGCTAACATTTAATAACAGAAAAAAGTATTCTCAATCTATGAACAGAAAACAACATCTTTGATTCTTTCTGAACTCTCTGCTAACTTGTATGACACTTGACTGATTCTTTCTTACACAGGTTAAATATTTCCTTAGTACAGAAAACAATCTTATTAAAATTAACAATGTATGAAGTTTAAAAGAATGTACCTCAGAATTAAATGACAAATTATATTGAAAATTAGATTCTTCCTATATATTCAGTGTGTTACTCTCATCCTGAAACTATCAGATAAATAAGACTGAAAGTATTCTCAATAAGATTTAGAAATGAGGATGTCCATTCGTAGAAGGAAAATGTATATGTTTAAATTTCAATGAGTTAAAGAAAATCTATGACCATTTGAAGAAAATAAACTCAATATTTTCACTTAATGAATTGAAAATAGTTTCGAATGAGCCCAACTGCCGAAGACATGCTTACCAATTAGTAAGCACATTACAGGTAAAAATGACTATTCAGCACAGTTTTGAATGTGGCCTGAAGCAAATGTTAGGATCATAGTTTAATATGGAGCAATAAGTGGTGTATAGTTGGAACACTTACATAAGCGACCTTGATTATAACCATCCCTCTAAATCTAATCACATTTGAAAACTTTCCTAATGGATAGGGGGAATTAGAAAAATTAAAAATGGAAATGCACAGCCTATTTTAAAAAGAGTTTTGTTAGTTCTTTATAATCCCCAAATTGATGCTTTGTAATTTTTGACTATTAGATGGCTTTCAGCTCTTCATTCATGAGTGAGACATTTTTTATAAGTTTAGAAAGTCAGTTATTACAATATTATGCAGATAACTTCTCTAACTCTCACGATGCAAGTGTAATACATTTACTTTTAGGAGGCATGATGTTACAGACAGATACAAAATTTGGAGGTAGAAAGTCTGAAGATTAAATCCCAGTTCCCAAATTTCCTAGGGGCAAGATCTTGGGTGAATCTATTATTATTTATGAATTTATCATTGTTAATAGTCTCAATTTCCCTTGCATAACATTGACATGATATTTTTAGTTTTCGTGGTAAGTTTTAAAGGCAGACACATGTACAAATTCCAGTACCTAAAAATAATAAGTAGGTATTTTCTTCTATCCCAAAACACTGAATAATAAATAACCATTGCAGAGAATACAGTTAGATATAATCGAGTACATGGCATAGGCATAAGACACTTTAAACATTTTTCAGACTGCTTAGTGCATTTACATTTATTATAAATAAGTATAAGTTAAAGTCCACCATTTTGCTATCCATTTTCTGTTTTCCCTAAATTTTTCCTGTTTCTCTATTGTTCCCTTTCTGCCTTCTTTTGGGCTAATTATGTTTTTTACTGTTACGTATCATTCCCACCATTGACTTTTTAGATATTTACCCTTATGTCAAATTTTAGTCGTTTCTCCAAACAAGTTTATGATATGCATCTTTGACTTACAATAGTATCCTGCCAGGCAGTAAATGATTTCACAAACAATATAAGAAATATGCACACTTAAAAGCTAAAAACACAGGGAGTTTAGAAATAAAAGTCTGGGAAAGATACCCTATGCATAATTTGCATAGTTACTCTGAAACTCATGTTCACTAATTCCAATATGTAGGATATCTGCACATCTGCTTCTGTTGCCTGTGATTCTCTTGATTATGGGTCACATTTTTTTGCTTCTTTTTATGTTTTATATATTTTTTTAATTATATTTTGGACATTGTTTACATAGACAGAGTAGAGTTATAAGTGTATTTATTTACCCTCTGTCAGGATGCGGTAAGAGGGATCAATGACCACCATTTCTCTCACTTAGCTAGGTCTGCTGTGGTACCTTAAGTTAGATTCAGTTCATCCCAACCTCAAATATTTTGAAGACAGGATCAGGACTTGGCATCAGCGAGTAACCAGAAATCCAAAGATCACTTTTTGTGTTACAGAATGCCACCAGGTTCCAAATAATAGCTTATGGCAAGGCTTTACCACTAGATATTACTTTCTGTCTCCCTTGCCCCAGCCTTCAGCAGACTCTTCTGGAATGTGAGAACATCCCATCTGTTCACATGCAGCTGTAAACGTTTATGAAAAAAATCATCTGGTTCCTTTTACCACCACCTGTGGAGATTTCATCCCCTCACCCATCAATCCTCCAGTAATGAAATTCACCTTTTGGATACTCTTCTCCTAGGAAGAGCTCATTTATTTTGAGACTTTATCTTCCTTCTCTTTATGTCTTTAACCAACTGCTATTGCTATGGTGGAGGAGTACCTATAGTTCTCCCACTTCACTTTTGAAAATATCTAAAATTAGAGGGAAAAAAAGTGTAGAGTTTATAATATTGAAATATTCTCATCATATTTTACAACAACGTTTATTGCCAAATTAGTATGTGCCCATAGTGTAAAATGATATGATTATAAGAGATCACTAAGGAACGTCTGCTTTTCTCAGTTTTTACCTTTTGGTCACCCTAGATTCTCAGCCCTATTCCCCACAGGTAGTGACTTTTTCATCTTTCAGTTGCTTTTACGAACCATGCTTTTGTAGTCGTGTCAAATCTTCACCTACATGAACATTGTCAAACAAGTTCTCAGTATGTTTCAGTGGTTTTATCTTAATTTTAGGTCTACGATCCTTTTGAGTTAATTTTTTTAATACGGTGTAAAATATAATCCTAATTTGTTTTTGTTTGGTTTTGCACCTGGTTATATCATTGTCCCCAAACCATCTGTTGTAAATACTAACCTTTCCCCCATTGAACTGTCTTGGCAATATTATTTAGGAAATGTTTGATTTGTATAAATTGATCCTATATTCTTTGACTTTCTAAGCCAGTTTATTAGTTCTAATAGTATGTTTTAACATGTACATAGACTTATTACTGTTTTCTACCTACAAGTTCATGACTTGTGAAAATAGATTTTTAAATTTTTCTTTCCAATCTGTATGCCTTTAAATTTGTGTCTTACCTAATTGCACTCCACATAATTTGAATAGGAATAATGACTACAGAGGTTATTCATCATGTCTCAAATAAATAAATAAATAAATAAATAATTTATTTATGATATATTTATTTATTTGACAGAGATCACAAGTAGGCAGAGGGGCAGTTAGAGAGAGAGGGCGGGAAGCAGGCTCCCCAATGAGCAGAGAGTCCAACGTAGGGCTCCATCCCAGGACCCTGGGATCACGACCTGAGCTGAAGGCAGAGGCTTTAACCCACTGAGCCACCCAGGCACCCCAATGTGTCTAATTTTAGAGGAAGATTACTATTTTGGCCACTTACTATGATATTAGCTGTTGGATTATTTTGTAGATACCCTTTAATAAGTTAAGGATGTTCCTTTATATTTCTAGTTTTTGTGTGTTTTTACAGGTAGTAGGTATTGGATTTTGTCAAAGTAGGTATTGGTTTTTTAACATCTATTAAGATAATCATTTGGTTTGGCCTTTATTTTACTAATATCTTGCATATGATCTATCCTAAAAAGTATCCTATATGAACTTAAAAATAATATATTTTCAGCTCTGGAGTAGAATATTTTATAAATGTCAATAAGGCAAAGTTGATTGGCAATGTTTTCCAACTCTTTAATACCTTGACTGATTTTGTGCCTCCTTATATCAATTACCAATAGCAGAATGTCAAAGCCAATGGACTTTTTTTTTTTTTTCCTTACTTTCAATTCTCTCAATCTTCATATCAGCTATTTTGGGATTCCATTGTTAGGCGCATAAGCAGTTATAATTTTTACATCTACTTGATGCATTGAATCTTTTGACATTATGAAAAGTACTATAAGAGTCTACTGGCATGTCTCATCTTAAAATATATTTTGTTTGAAATTAATACATGTGCCTCAGTCTCTAATACTTAATATAGGGTTAATATGGCATTTTCTATCCTTTTAATTTTTCACTTCTCTGTGTCTTTGAATTTAAGTGTGTCTCTCTCTTTTTCTTTTTTTTTTTTTTTAAGATTTCATTTATTTCTTTGAGAGAGAGAGAGAGAGTGCACACAAGCAGGGGGAGAGGCAAAGCAATAGGGAGAAGGAGACTCCTCACCGAGCAGAGTGCTTGCCTGCCAGACTGGGGGCTCGATCCCAGAACCCTGGGATCATGACCTGAGCCCAAGGCAGCTGCTTAACTGACTGAGCCACCAGGTGCCCCTGTACCCTAATTTTCAATTTAGTCTTATAATTTATGTCCTTCAGTTGAAGTGTTTACCCCATTCACATTTACTATAGTTACTGGTATTGTATTTAAATCTGCCATTTGGCTTCTTATTTTCCATCTTTCTCATATCTATTTTCTTGCTCTTTTTTTTTTTTAAAGTTCTGGCTTTACAATAAAAAAATTTGGGGGGGCTCCCATGTGGTTCAGTCAGGTAAGCCTCTGCCTTTGGCTCAGGTCATGATCCCCGGGTCCTGGGATTGAGCCCTCTGTCTGTCACTCCCTATGCTTGTGCTCCTGCTCTCTCCCTATATATAAATAAATAAAATCTTAAAAAATATAGATAGATATTTATATATATATATTATAATATATTATATTTTATATAATAAAATATATAATATATAAAATAAATACTATTTAAAATCCTTTAACTTATCCCAATACCTTTTGGGTTAATGCTGACTTCGAGCTAAATATCAAACGCAGCAGTTTTGTTCCAATATAGCTTCATTCTCTCCACCTCCGTTGTTACTATCATCTGTATTACTTGTCTCTGTGTTTCTCTTTCTCACATTCATAAAAAACTTCAACACTGTGTTT
This sequence comes from Mustela nivalis, assembly GCF_964662115.1. Classification (NCBI taxonomy): domain Eukaryota; kingdom Metazoa; phylum Chordata; class Mammalia; order Carnivora; family Mustelidae; genus Mustela; species Mustela nivalis. The sequence continues at coordinate 30,098,483 of NC_139033.1, read as the reverse complement.
TAATTGTTGTTTTATGAAATTTTTATATTTTAAAGAAAATAATAGAAGAAAGGAGAACATTTATGAAGTCTTCCACATAATTATATCTGCTGCTCTTTAGTTCTTTCTTGGCTTTAAATTACTCCCAGGTATTTTTTTTTTTTTAACTGAAGGAACGTTTTTTGTATTTCTTGTAGGATAGGTATCCTATGAATGAAGTAACAGTTTGTATTTATCGGAAAACCTCTTCCACCTTCATTTTTGAAAGCTACCTTCAATGGACTTAGAATTCTTGGTAGAGAGATTTTTCTTTTTCTTTTAGGTTTTGGGAATGCTATTCTACTGTCTACTAGCAACCAGTGTTTTTGATGAAAAAGTAAGGAATTAATGAAAAGTAAAGAATTAAATATATGGTTCCCATGTATGGGGGATTCTTTTACTTTTTAAATTTTTTTCTCCTCTCTGTTTTTAAAATTTTCTCTTTGGATGTCAGCAATTTATGTGTCTAGTTGTTGATTTGTTAGTATTGATCCTATTTGAGGTTTTTTGGTTTTTGTTTGTTTTTGTTTTTTGTTTGTTGCTTTGAGTTTCTTCAATCTAAGGATTAGAACTTTTTCATCAAATCTAAGAACATTTTTACCATTTTTTTTAAATTCAGTTTTTGTCCCTTTCTCTCTCTCCTCTCCAACTGCTGCTTCTATTACATGTATGTAGATTCTTTTGACATTGTTCCACAGGTCTTTCAAGTTCTGTTTCTTTTTCTTCAATCTTTTTTTCTCTTCTCTGTATTCATATTGGGTAGTTTTTATTGTATTGTCTTTAAATTCACTATTGTCTTTGCTTACCATTTCAAATCTGCTGTAGAAAGTGCATTTCTTAAATTTTAGTAATTTTATTTCAGTTTCGACAATTTTCAATTTTAAAATTTATATTTTGTTCTTTTTATAATTTATATTTATGAGTATTCCCTCTTATTGAGATGTTGGATTTGTTTTTCCTTACATCTTTAGTTATATTTTGCTCTTTGAATATATTAATACTAACTATTTTGCAAGGGTTTTTTTGTTTGTTTGTTTGTTTGTTTTCCCCCTGCTAAATCCAATATCTGGTCCATTTAGAGTGAGCTTTCATTTGCTTTTTATTTCTTGAGTATGGATCACTTTTTCCTACATATTTACATATCCCCTATTTCTGCTTGGAACTGGGAACTTTAGAATGCCTTGTCCAGTACTGTGGACTCTGTTTCCCCCGTATTGTGTATTGGCTATCTACTTTTTTATGCTGTTGTTTTATTTTGATTTGTCTTTATGCTGGCTTTCCAGGAGTCATCTTCATGTCAGGTAGTCTTAGTGAATATCCAGTGATTAGAACGGAGTCTGCAAGGTTTCTACCTTCTCTCGATTCTTTTAGAAGTGGGTTGAGAAGCACACTCAACCTGCAGCCAAATCTCCAATATAGCTTGACTTTAACTCTGTCAGGTTTTGTTGTCTCCCCGGTGCAGATGCAGCTTTCACCAGGCATATGTGGAGATCTCTTCTAATACTTTTAAGATGCTCTCATTTGTAAGATCTCTCCAATGAACGAATTTCTGGTCGTCTGCTACTCACCTCAATCAGTAACTCCATCTCAGGCTAGGGTTGTGTTTCCCCAGTTTCCTACCATATTCGATTCTATTATTAATGATGTTGCTGGGGACAAACTTGTCCTTTGTTGTAAGTTCAGTCAGCCATCTCTAGGAAGAGTGCTGCTGATGTTATGGCCTTCTCCACTCTGGTAAAGATTATCATTTTCACCTCTTGGGTTAGGGTGTGGGAAGATGGAGCAGGCCCAGACAAGAAGGTTGAAGACATCTGCTGTTCTTAACCAAAAATGGATATTTTTCCATTAACAGTTACACATAAATTTCTTGTTTTAAAGTACTAAACTATGTTTTTGAGAACTTTTCCAAGTTCTATACTTGTTTTTGAGAAGACAGTTTTGACTTCTTTACTTGTCTTAACTGAATTCCCTCATTGTAGTTGTGCACATTTACTTATCGTGTTTATGTGCCTGACACCAGTATCATAGGGATGTGAGCACAAGTCCCACGTGTGGCTCTCTCCCATGTTGCTATTTTTTTTAAGTTTCAGATATATAGGGTACAGTTATGCACTTGGAATAAGTACTGTGACTTTTAAATGACAATGGACACATTTATTTCTTAATTGGAATAAATATTTGCTCTTTGATTAAGATATTATGAAATTTGGGGGGATGCTTGGGTGGCTCAATCATTAAACGTTTGCCTTCAACTCAGGTCATGATCCCAAAGTCCTGGGATCGAGCCCTGCACTGGGCTCCTGTTCAGCAGAAAGTCGCTTCTCCCTCTCCCACTCCCCCTGCTTGTATTCCCTCTTTCACAGTCTCTCTCTCTGGGTCAAATAAATAAATAAAAGCTTAAAAAAAAAAGATACTATGAAATTTTCTTTCTTTCTTTCTTTCTTTCTTTCTTTCTTTCTTTCTTTATAATAAAAGATTTTTTAGAAAGAAATTTTCTTTCTTTCTTTCTTTCTTTCTTTCTTTCTTTCTTTCTTTCTTTCCATATAATAAAATATATTGAATGTATAAAATAAACCATGAACAAAAGTTTCTTCTTTAAAGGGTTTTAGAGCTGATATAAACAACTAGTCTTTATCTGAATATTTTGTGAATAAGTAAACTAAAACCTATAGTGATAGAACCAAGTTTTCTGGTACATAGAGATGATTAATTGAACTCTCATAAGCTTCCATGATTCCTACATTTCCTTCCAGTCTTTTTTTTTTGGTCAAAATATGAAATACTTAGTTTTCTTCTTAAACACTTAAAATAAGGAAAATAATCAATTATTTAATAAAGAATCCCTGAATACTATAACTTTTTACTTTTTTTTTCAAGAAAATTTTCCTAAAATCTGATTTATAAGGAGTACAGTAATAAAATATCAGGGTATGCTAGAGAAAATGCCTTCCTTGTTTTTTTAACTAGTTTTTTTCCAGATCAAATAATGTTCACATTGATTATTGATTCAAGTAATTATTTAAATTAAAAATTGAATGAATAAGAACAAATCAGTTCTAGGTTTAGAGTTGATGACTATAGTAAAGCATTACTTTTTGATGAGTACTTCTGAGTTTATAAGTAAATATTTGTGTGTGTCTTTATATGTATAGCCACATATCATTGAAAATCATTTAAGAATTATCATTAATAAGGTTTATATTTTGATGATGATCCATATAGTTATCTTTGATGCATTTAAAATTGCTTAACAAATCAGCACAATTGTGCATATCCACTATGGAGAATGGAGATATTCAATCAATTAGGGTTATATAAGCGTGTTACTTAAATGTCATCTTAAAAGAAAGAAATCTGGTAACTGTCATGTGAATGGAGTCACCATGGAAACATTAGCATTTATGTTGTTCAGTAGAACTGTCTAAATTGTGGCCTGGCAACTTGTGAAAAATATTCCAGAGGGACAAAAACATACGTTTTCCAGAGGGACAAAAACATACGTTTCCTTATATATCAGGAAATTCAGGTTTGTTTTGCTATAGTACCAACAAGAAATAATAAAACATACAACAAGGAGTCCTAGGAGCTATAGTACCAGTAAGAAATAATAAAACATACAACAAAGAGTCCTACTGTCTGTCTAGACAGACAGTAATAGTAGGATTTTATATCTATATTGCAATTACAACTCAAAACTCCCTGGCACTATGACTTATGCAGGGTTTTTCACTGTGGATTGATTTTGAAATCCACACTACAATGATTAGGAAAAGGGTGTCTAATTAAAAAAGAAAGCATTGCTTTCAGCTTTCAATATTCAAATGAGATTTACACTTAGAATGGCTCATTAATTTTAAATACAGTGCCACCATTTACTTACCTATAGTGATTAGTTAATAATAACTAATATTATTAATATAACTAGAATTAGTTAATAATATTAACTAATATTAATAATATTAACTAATAATAACTAATATTATTAATATAACTAGAATTAGTTAATAATAACTAGCAAGAATGTTAAACAACCAAAAATTACATTAGCCCTAAATTGTAAAGGATATATCAGTTCTCTCAAGAGACACCTCATCATTTTGTATATATTATGTAAACTAAAATAACCACGTGAAACATGCTGGAATTGTTTTATCCAACCTCCACATTTTATAGAAACTAAAAAGAAAAAAACAAAAATCAAAACTATATTTCACCAACTCCATTGTTGATAAGGTGATAAGGTTTGGGATAAGAATTATTGTTTACCAATTAGACATCCTTACTGATTTAGAAGGGAGAACATTCTAGAATGTTAGCAAGTGTCATTGTTTACCAAACTCATGAATTTTCATCAGCAGTTTCTAATGTTCATTCTAGATGAGATTCACATCCTGGATCTTGTGAAATAGTGTCTATAGAGATGACTTTCATATAACTCAGGAGGCTCAGGATTGTAGCTTTGGATGAACCTTCTCCAGCCTCTTCATATTCGGAGGCTACACTGGCATAAAATTCTGAGAAATAGCTCCATATAGTTCCGAGAATCATTCTAAGGTATGTGGACTAGAGAATGATTTTCCAACTTCCAACTAATTTTATAAGCTCCATACTCTCTGCATTAAATATCTTTCTGATTGAGTCACCTATAGGAGATTTTATATCCTCTTCCAAATTCAGATTAACAGTATCTATTTATAAAATATTAATTTAACTATACCTTAATGAAAATACAAAATATAAAAAATAACTATCTTTAGAGTTGATAGCTTGAAGATAATATTGATTTTAAAAATTAATGTTTTCGGGACACCTGGGTGGCTCAGTTGGTTAAGCAGCTGCCTTCAGCTCAGGTCATGATCCCAGCGTCCTGGGATCGAGTCCCACATCGGGCGCCTTGCTCTGCGGGGAGCCTGCTTCTCCCTCTGACTCTGCCTGCCACTCTGTCTGCTTGTGCTTGCACTCACTCTACCTCTCTCTCTGACAAATAAATAAATTAAAAAAATTAATGTTTTTCCAAAAAATAAAAAAAATAATGTTTTACTCTTTTATTTAAATTCTCATGTAAGGAAAAATTTCAGTAGCTTTTATTTCCTAGTGAAAACACTTCATACTGCAGATGTAGGCATTTTCATGTGCTTATCACCAGGAAGAAATCTTTAGAGTTGAAAAATAGCAACTAGGTAAACTTTTGAATCACACTGACAATGTCCTCAGAGGAGAATGCTATACAACAAATGCATTTTAATCATGTCCCTGTAGTACTTATATCATGATGTTTAGGAGAAAAAAGAATTAAAATTTTAATTCTAAATATCTATCAATTCATCTATTAATCCTTTCTGTCACTCAGTAACAGACTAAAAGTATGTTCATTTGTAAATAAGTATGTAATGTAATTAGTATGTTGATTTTGAAAATTATATTTAATAAAGATGTAAGCTTTGATAGAAAAAAACTATAAGAATTTCTGTTCTTTAGTTGATTATCTGTAAGCACTGGGTATAAAATTTTGTTCTCTAGTATTATTACAAACTCAAGTCTCCATATTTTTTAAAGGCTTTATTTATTTATTTATTTGAGAGCAAGCAAGCACCCAGATGTATGAGAGAGAGGGATAGAGACAGGGAAAAAGAGAAAGCATGCATGAGCTTTTTTCTATGATATGGTCTTTAATATTTATCGTTAATATATCTTACCGCCCAGAAGAGGACTATCTCCCTTTGGATAACTTACAGGGTTTCCCTCATTTTCCACCTCAAGCTACATAATATTAGAATTTTAGGTTCAAATTTATTTACAAATTGTATCTACTACTTAATTTCTGGAGGCCTTCCCAAATAACACATCAATGACACAAGCTGGAATTTGTTCTATAAGAGCAACTGCACCACTGTAGTTTTCTGTTTAGTGTATATCTCTAAAACTGGATAGTAGAGTTTTCTTACAAAGGAAAGAAAATAAAGAGTGACATGGTGGATTAGAGCAACATGGTTGGTGAATGGGATATATGCTAGATTTTATCTTTTGAGCAATAACATGATGACATCTGGCATCACTAATGTTCTCATGTAAATTTTTTCAATGATGCAGCTTCCTTTTAGAAAGTGAATTCACTTTTAGAAAATGAATTGTGTTTTCTTAGAAATTTTGAACATTAGACAAGTGGGTAGTTGATTTTGAAAAATTTTGATAATGTGTTTAGGTTAATTACTTGAATCTACCTTGAGAGTCAAGCTAAATAAAATTAAATTCTAGTAACCTACTATTATTGTCATAACATAGCATGCATATTAGCATTTATGTGAATCATTTTATTTATAATTTATAAATTTAGCTTATTTTTATATCATTCATCATGGCATTGATATAGTCACAGATATATGGATAAAAATATTTGTATATCATATAATATTTATTTTTTATAACACCTAAAATATTAGAGTAGAATTATCTTATTTAAATAGCATACTTCATACAAATTTCATTGTAGCCTCACCCCATAAATACACAAGGAATGAATAAATAAATTATAGATGTCTGTATCTTCTGTATATGAAATTTTTTTTCTAAGTTCTATGGCTCTAATATGAGCAAAATAGATGGTTCCTCTTCCCACAAACTTAAATCAACTAAGGTAGACTTTCTATTAAGGTAGAAATCCTTTTTTTGGTGATTCCCCTGATAAATTGGAAAGCACAAAATGAAATTTGATACTGATGATTCTGGGAAAAAAAAAAAACTTTAAAAAAGGAGTAAAGTGGATCAAATAAACAAAAATAAGAAAAAAATCATTATATTATAAAAGAGGTAAGGACAGAGTAATCACTCAGAAATGGGAAATTAACATAGCAAGTCCACTATTATTTGTCCCTACAGTCTTGATGGAGTTTCTAAACTAGCGAAAGAAACTAAAACTGCCAGAATTGAGGAGAATAAACTGACAGACTGAGAAGAAAAGTCAGGTAGAATTCACAAAACAAAGTGCTAAAGAGGAAAAAGCTGCCAAGAGGGATACATTCTGAGAATAGCAGAGAGTCCTTCACAAGTACTGCAGAGTGCTGACTAGTGTGTCCATGCAGAAAATAGCTCAAGTTGTGAAACAATCTTCTGAGAGGATTAGAAGGGCCATCTCACGTCTAATTCAAGCATGGGCTAGAACTTGTTCCCATCAAGCAAACAAGTCAGGCTCAGAATTCAGGGACCACTGGATCTGGTACTCAGAAGGTCTTTCCTCAGTAGTGGGGAGTAATTTGCCCTAAGATAAATGCTGCGCTACTCTAATAAGATTTCTTAAAGCAAAATCCAGAAGAATCAAAATCCTTTTATTTACTTAACTAAATACAAGAAAAAAATTTAAGAAGGGGTAGATAGGATTAATAAATAGGTAGATAGGAATATGAAAATATATAATATCCAATAATGCAAAGTTCACAATGTCTATCATCTGATCAAAGATTGCCAGGCATGCAAAATCCAGAAAAATATAACTTATAATTAGGGAGAAAAAAAATTTAACCAATCAAAACTGATACAATATTTACATAGATCTTCAAATAGCCGGAATAGTAAATGAAAACAGTCATCATAATAGTATTCTTAATATCCAAAAAATAAACAAACATATGCAACATATAAAACAGAGTCAAATTGGAATTCTTAGAGATGAAAGCTATAATAATACACCAGTCACGATTCACAGCTGAATTTATATTGTGGACAAAAAGACAAGTAAACTTGAAAGCATAGCAATGAAAAAAGAAAAAAAGGACAAAAGTAACTTACAAAATAAAGAGAGTCGAGTTAACTATGAGAAAATTTCAAGATGTATAATATATGTGTAAATAGAGTCCCTGAAGGAAAAGACAGACTGGAGAGGATGTCTCATAATTTTGAGAAATTAATGACAATTTTTTAATTTGATGAAAGCCATTAATGAGCAGATACAAAAAGTTCAACATTCCCAGGCACAAAAGACCTGAAAAATATTAAACAAAATCATATCATAATTATACGGCTCAAAAGCTATGAAAAAGAGAAAACATTTAAAGTAGGGACAAGGGGCGCCTGGGTGGCTCCGTGGGTTAAAGCCACTGCCTTCGGCTCAGGTCATGATCTCAGGGTCCTGGGATCGAGCCCCACATCGGGCTCTCTGCTCAGCAGGGAGCCTGCTTCCTCCTCTCCCTCTGCCCCCTTCTCTGCCTACTTGTGATCTCTGTCTGTCAAATAAATGAATAAAATCTTTTAAAAATAAATAAATAAATAAATAAAGTAGGGACCAAAAAATAATAAATAAATAAATAAAGTGGGAACAAAAGACATGTTACCTAGAGAACAAAGAGAAAAATTATAGATTTCATATTGGAAAGAACACAATTGAGAAGAGAGTGGAACAATATATTCAAGGTCAAGAAACAAATCTATCAACCCAGTATTCTGGGTCTTAAAAAGAAGAGCTATATATCAAAACAAAAACAAAACAAAAAAACATTTGTATACAAAATGAAAGATAATCATAAAATATACTCAATTCAAAAAAATTCAAAATATATTTTATTCAAATCAGAAATTCACAAAAAGGGAACAAATAGGACAGATGGAATAAATTAAAAAAAATAGTAAAATGGTATACTTAAATCTCACCATACAAATAATCACTTTAAATATAAATGGTGTTAACATCCTCATTTAAAAAACAGATATAAATAAATTGGGAGGCAATGACAGTGGGAAAGAGGAGTATACCTAATTACGTACTGCCTATGGAAACACACCCTGAATATAAAGATATAATAGGTTGAACTTTAAAAATGGGAAAGATATACCATATTGATACTTGCTAAATAGAGCTGAGTGTCATATTACCATCATTCAAAGTAGATTTCAGAACAAACACTGTTGTCAGAACAAACACTGTTTCATAGTTATCAAGGGATCAAATTCAAAGGAAAATAATAAACCTAAATATTTATATACCTAACCACATATGGAGCAAAAACAGATCTGCAAGAAGAAATTGACAAATCCACATTTATAAAGATTTCAAAATCTTTCTTTCAAAAAATTATACAAAAGTCCACAATTATTGTTAGAATGTTTTATATACCTCTTTGAAAAAGCAAAATTTCTGCTACTAGTGCCCAAAACTAGTAGACAAAAAGTTAGCAAGGAGATAGAAGTACTGAGCGTGACAGACCAAACCAATTTCAGCACGAACTGAAATGTACAGGCTCTACTATGAGGGCAGCATTACTCTGGTACCAAAATCAGACAAAAATCTTATAGGAAAACAAAATGACAGATCATTTACTGATAGAACATAGATGTAAATATTATGCACAACCAATTATAAACATTATGTCCAACAAACTGTAATGAATATGTGTAACACTGAACAGTATGAAATACTCCAGAGAGAAATGAAAGACAGATGAATGGAGAGATATTCGTTGTTTATGTGTTGAAAGACTTAAAATTGTTAAAATACCAATTCCTTCCAAATCATTCTTCAGCAGAGATCCATACACCTACCTGCGTAAATCCAAATCGTAAATATTCTGGGCTTCGCAAATCACAAGAGTCTCTATCACAATTCAGCTTGCTCCTCTAAAGCAAGAAAATAGCTGTACACAGTATGTCAATAAATCCCATGGCAGTGCTTCAGTGAAACTTTATAAAAACACTTCCAGCGGGCATTTTTGATGAAATTGACAAGTTAATTCTACAATAAACTTGAACAAGCAAAGAGCTTAGAAGAGCCAAAACACCTCTGAAAAATGATAAGGATGGTGACCTCTCACTACTTCAAGTCTTATTATGAAACTACAGTAATCAAGTCAATGTGCTATTGTCACCATAGACAAACAGAAAAATAGAACAGAGGCAAAAGATTCTGGTCACCAGTTACAGCGTGTGGTTTGGAGGTTTCCCTCATACCAAAAAGCAATTCTCTACCAGCTGGGTGTCCTACAATTTAACTCAATTTGCTACTCCCTACTCTGGCATGGCATCAGAATCCACAGGTTAAAGCTTCTATCCACAAGACTGCACTGCCCCTGCCCAACACACACACACTTCTGTCACCAGTTGCCAGTCCCAAGTCCGTATCTTCACCTGTCCTTCTGATCTACCAGTTATAGATCAGATAGAAATTTCCAGTGACCCCTGCCTTGGGTTTGATTAGTTTGCTAGAGCAGCCTACAGAACTTAGAGAAACATTTTACTTACGAGATGACCAGTGTTTTATAAAAGGATAGAACTCAGTAATAGCCAGATGGAAGAGAAGACCACAGCACGGTGTGCTGAAAGGGTGCAGAGAGATTTCATGCCCTTTCCTGAAAAATCTCCATACATTCAACAACCCGGAAGTTCTCCAAATCCTGCCCTTTGGGGAGGAGCCTTCATAAGATAGGCATGGTTGAGTCCATTATTGGCCCATGGCAAGTGCTTCAACATCCAGCCCCTCTCCTACCCCCAGAGGTCAGGAGGTGGAACTATGAGTTTCAACCATCTACTTACAAAGTTGGTTCCCCTGCCAACCAGGCATTATGGGGTTCAAAATAAATTTTGCTGCTCACATTTCTTAGAAAATTTCTAACTTTTTAAAAAAAATTTTATTTATTTATTTGACAGAGATCACAAGAAGGCAGAGAGGTAGGCAGAGAGAGAGAGAGAGATGGGGAAGCAGGCTCCCTGCTGAGCAGAGAGCCCGCTGTGGGGCTCAATTCCAGAACCCTGGGATCATGACCTGAGCTGAAGACAGAGGCTTAACCCAGTGAGCCACCCAGGAGCCCCAGAAAATTTTTAAAGTTTTAGGAGCTCTGTGCCACAAATGGGAAGGACGACCAAATACATATTATTTATTACAAATTACAGTATCACAAGAGGGTTGTCTTAGTCTATTTCAGTGGGCTCTAATAAAAATACCACAAATTTGGCAGCTTATAAACAATGTAAACTTATTTTTCACAGTTCTGGAGGCTGGGGAATCCAGATCAAGGTGCTGGGCAGATTAGGTATCTCTTTCCTGGTTCATAGAAGGCAGACTTCTTGTTATAATCCCACATGCTGGAAGGGTCCAGGGATCTCTCTGGGGCCTCTTATAAATAATCTCATTCATAAAGATTCTACATTCATGACTCCATGAACTCCCAAAGCCCCCACATTCAAATACCATCACGTTGGAGATTAAGTTTCAACAATGAAATTTTGAGCGGACACAGACATTCAGTCTAGAGCATGGGTCTATAAATAGACATTCATATATACAGTCAAAAGATTTTTGAAAAAAAAATAATTGAAGGAATTTAGTGAGGAAATAACAGTCTTTCTAATAAGAGTTGCTAGAATAACTCTGTATCCATATACAAAAGATAAACTTTTATCCATATCTTGTGCCATATGCAAAAATTAACTAAAAATGTGTTATAGCTCTAAAATAAAAAATACAAAATAAAATAAAACTTTCAGAAGTAAGCATAGGAGATAATTTTTGTGACCTTGGGTTAGACAAATAATTTTAAATATAACAAAAGCATAATATATAGAATTATAAACTGGAATTCATGAAAGTAAAAGACAATAATGATAATAATGACTTCTGTTCTTTGAAAGATACTCTTAGGAAAATAAAAAGACAGGGGCACATGGGTGGCTCAGTGGATTAATCCTCTGCCTTTGGCTCAGGTCATGATCTCAGGGTCCTGGAATTGAGTCCCGCATCAGACTCTCTGCTCAGCGGGGAGCCTGCTTCCCCCTCTCTCTGCCTGCCTTCTGCTCTGCCTACTTGTGATCTCTCTCTATCAAATAAATAAATAAGAAAAGAAAAAAGGAAATAAAAAGACAATGTACAGACTAGAGAATATATCTGAAATTCATATCTAATAAGGGGCTTGTATTCAAAATATGTAAAGAACCTGAACAATCAATAATAAAACAAGCCAGGGCGCCTGGGTGGCTCCGTTGGTTGGGCGACTGCCTTCGGCTCAGGTCATGATCCCAGACTTCCAGGATCGAGTCCCGCATCCGGCTCCCAGCTCCTTGGGGAGTCGGCTTCTCCCTCCGACCTTCTCCTCTCTCATGCTCTCTCTCACTCATTCTCCCTCAAATAAATAAATAAAATCTTTAAAAATAATAATAATAATAATAAAACAAGCCAATATAGAATGGGCAAAGTATTTGAACAAATATTTCACTAAAAAAGATAAACAGCTGACAAGTATATGAAAAGATACATGATATTACCAGTGCACGAGGAAATACAAATTACAATCACAAGATACCATTATTTGCCTGTTAGAATAACTAAAGTTAAACTACAAAAAATGTTGTTGAGATAGTGGACCATATGGAACTCTCATGCATCACTAGGGGCAATGTAAAATGGTTACAACCACTCTGGAAAATAGTTTGTCAGATTCTTAAAAAGTTAAACATGCATTTACCATGTTTAGCCCTTCATTCTTGAGTATTTATCAAAGAAAAATAAAATTTACAGGAATGCTTAAAATAACTATAAATTGTTATAAACAAACTTGAATCAAATTCAAATGTCCATGGACAGGAAAATGGATTACAACTGTGGTATATTCAATACAATGGGATATTTTGCAGCAATATAAGTGAATGTACATAAAAATATAGATGAATTTCAAAATAAGCACACAAAGTGAAAGAAAGTAGACCAAAAAGTGTACACAATGTGTACTTCAATTCTATAACTACTGGAAAATTCTATCTAATCTATAGTGACAGAAAGCAGTTCAATGGTTGCCTTGTTGGGGGCTCAGAGTGGGCAGGAGGAGTAGATGATAAATGGGTTCCAGGAAACTTTGGGAGATGATAGAAGTGTTTTATTTCTGTTTTGTTGATGATGAATTCTGTGTGGGTGTGAACAGACATATGTTATAAGAGCCACCAAACCTGTGCTCGTCACTTTATAAAGGTAATCTCATTTAACACCTCCAAGAAATCTTTAAGTGGCATCATGACACTCATTTTACTGGCAAAGAAAGAAATTAGAAAAGCCACAGTTGCAAGAGTACATATATATAAATTTATTCAATTTTATCCTTTTATCCTATCAATTTATCAATTTTATCCTTTAATATCCTTTAATATGCTTTAAATATGGGTGGTTGTGCAGTCGCTTCTTGGAGACCGGTAGCGCTTGCAGCATGGCTGACCAACTGACTGAAGAGCAGATTGCAGAATTCAATATCCTTTAAATACGTACAATTTATTGCATGTTAATTATGCCTCAATAAAACAGTTAAAAATCACATATAAGCAAAACTAAATAACGTCTCACATGATCAGAGGACAAGAAATGTATAAGAAGTACATAAAGCATAGCTAAGCTTAAACATAAACTAGAATGTAGGATAGACAAGCAAAGGGGGTAAAGAGGATGTGCAGAAATGGCAAAGGAAGGGCATCTGGACGACTCCGTTGGTTAAGCAGCTGACTCTTGATTTCAACCCCAGTCATGATCTCAGATTGATGAGATTAAGCCCCCCATCAGGCTCTGGCAATATATGGCATAAACATGACAAAGTGTGACCAGCATGCTTGCTTTTGTCATGTCACTTGGGGATTACAGGTGAACAGAGCATGGGATAGGAGAGTCTAGAGTAAGGGCTAGAGGAGTATGTTTGTAAGTTAATTAAAAACTCAAGATGTTTTGGATATCTAGTGTTTTAATTAATTGATTAATTAATCAAATTTGGAGAAACATGCATCCCTATACATCACATTTGGAGAATTTAAGATTTGTATCATAGTCTTGAATACCTCAATGGAGAGTGCTGGAGAGAAAATACATTGCTATTATAGCAAAGCACACTTTGGGCTAAAAATCCTTTGTTTTCAAGTACATCGATGATATGCCTCAAGCTGTTCTGTAATTGCATGATTTCAGGATTGTTTTTCACTGATGTGACCAAATCTTTCCAAAGTAATGCTTAATAGACAGAAAGTTGAAAAGTGTTGCAGCCCTATAACAGATAGGTTACAAGTAATTACCGGAATGAGTCACCATTCCACATGGTGAGTAGCATCGATTTTTAGTCCTTTAGGGATTTATTCTTTTTTTTTCCTTTTAATATCTGAAAATCTTCAATAAAGAAATAGTGCTTTCTAAACATAAGCCTTTAAGGCAATGACATACAGAATAAATAAGTCTCTTATCCTTCTTTCAAAATATATTTGAAAAACATGGGGCTGGAGACAAACTTGTAATACCTTTTAAACTACATCAAAATGTCAACATTATTTTAGGGTGAAATGTTTTATATTATTCTTAAAACTTAGATCTATAAATAGATTGGTGTCAAAATTAAGAACAAGTTACACACAACATTAACCATTAACCATTAAACATTAACCTATTTCTGTTTTATTAAATGTTGTAACTACTTTCAAACGAATGATAAATCCAGGAAACCCATATTCAGAATCAAAACGGGCTGCTTTCACTGACTTCCTTCTAGTTTTATTCCCTAAACTATGTCCTCTTACACTATAACTATGCTTTATGATGAAAATATATCTAGACACAGACATAGCCAGAGGTGAAGAGGATGGTCTCTATTTGATGGAAATCATGATATAATCTACTATTAAAATTTTTTTCAATTGGTGTATCTAAGATCATATTTAGTATTATACATAAACAACTCAAAATAGTTTTCTTTTCTTTTACACTTCAAGCGGTGGTGTGTGTGTGTGTGTGTGTGTGCATTGTTGATATATATCAATTAGGTAATCAGAGAATGCTACAGCACTTGGCCTTCCTATGCTCTTCAGAGGTATTTCCTTGAAGACAACTATTCATTTTGTCAACAGGTGTTTATCCTACAGCCCTAAATACCAGTCATTACGTTAGCCACTAAAATATTACAAATATTGACAAATAAAGACAAAGTCTCTTTCCCAAAGGAACTTGCTGGAAATGTTTTGCGGTGATTAAAAAAAAGAAGAGGAAGAAAAGAAAGAACACCATTTTTTTTTCAGTAATACTTTCCTAAGTGACTTGTGGACCAGTGCTGGGGATTCCATGGATGGAATGGAAATGGGGACATAAGTCATCTACATCTGTTCTCACCCACGTAATTACATGTACAGATGATTCACAAGTCACAATACATCCTTGTACCTGATCGTATTTGTAAGGGGCTTTACTGTTTCCTACCTCTAGAACCTTGTTTGACTTAAAATTTCTGTCTTCAATTTCTTTTTTTGAGAAATACTACCTATATAAAAGGTAGTTGTAGAGGGGTGCCTGTGTTGCTCAGTGGGTTAAGCCGCTGCCTTTGGCTCAGGTCATGATCTCAGGGCCCTAGGATCAAGTCCAGCATTGGGCTTTCTTCTCAGCGGGGAGCCTACTTCCCCCTCTCTTTCTGTCTGCCTCTCTGCCTACTTGTGATCTCTCTCTCTGTCAAATAAATAAATAAGATCTTTTAAAAAAATAAAAATAAATAAATAAAAGCTAGTGGTAGAGATTAAATAAGATATTTTATGGAAAGCATTTAAAATCATGCCTAGTGAATGTATCAGTAAATGTCAGATCTGTTATTATTAAATATTAAGCAAAATATCATTTTTCAATGTTGATTATGCCAATGGAGATGAAAATAATATCAGGAATTGAATAATACTTTTATATTTATATACAAAACCCAAATAAATACTGTAAATATCCAAATGCTTCTTTTAGAGATTTGCCTCCAGGTTGATAACATGATAATGTTTTTATTCCTCTAATATCTGAAGCATCTTTTTGAAGTCCTGTTACACACCATAATATTCATCTTTTAATTATGTAATAATTTTCAGTGTTGCCATACCTTCTTTTTCTATGTCCCCCTATTTCCTTTTGTGCTAGTTCTGTTTTCCCCTACTGAATTTTAGTTACATCAAGACAAGGAATGGTCTTATTTTCTTCCGTCCTCCTAATAGAAATATATCCATAAAATAGTGAAACATTTCTAGGTTATATTTTAAGTAATTTTAACTGTAAATAGTGCTTGAAAGAAACTATATTAAGATTTAAAAATTGGTAATTATAGGAGTTATTTATCTTTGGTCCAATTTGCAAAAAAATGAAAAACATGTTGATTGAATGTATGAGCTATGGTGTTTTATTTTCACAAGGACCTGTAAGAAAGCTGTTACTTTCTAAATTTTACATATGAGGAACCTGAGGTCCACAGAGGTGAAATGCCATACTCATTATAACAGAGGAGCATAAGAACACAGGGCCAAAAAAGATTTGTCTACCTTCAAAGTTTAAAATGTCAATTAGGAAAATCTCAAACAATGCATAACTGATTTTATTGATTTGTACCTGTCTCCATATCCGTAAGCCTTCCTTTTTTTATTTCAAGAAATATTCTGGGGATATAAACACTGAAAATCATATTCAAGTTTCACAGAAAGAAGCATGAAACATTTATACCGTGTTTCTGTTTCGTATTGAAATAGGCCTCCTTCCATTCTTGCTTGAGAGAAATGCCTGTGTTAAGTACCTTCGTAATTTTATATAAAAAAAGACTGATTCAAACAAGCAAGCAAATAAACGTTTCTGAAATTTCAACAATATAAGTTCAGTCAAGCTTATAATTTAATTTTTCCCACACATCTTTTCTACGTTCTATTTCTGATCAGAGGGTTATGTCTTAACATACAGCCTAAAATTCACTGTGTGAAACCAAGCTCAGGTACAGCGTAAGCATGAAAAAGAAAAAAAATCTATGGAAGACTAAGTTAAAAAGGAAACTTCACTTTCATGTGCAGAGTGTTATTTTGTGCCACAGGAACTGTTGATAGAACACTTGTTATTTAGCAGGTATTTCTAATGAAATAAGCTACAAACTGGATAATTTCTTAAAATTTTGGATCTCTGTTATTTTTCCCTAATTTAAAATATTTGTTGGATTTATGCATCTTCAACTATATTGTAATTCTTAAATATTGTTTTAAATAATTCCAATATAGCTTTTAGAACATTCCACAATTATATGGTCGCATATGCTCACCTTCAGCTAAAATATGAGTACCTACGTACCTGAAGAGACTTAATTCCTAAGGAAAATGTGCATATAATTGCACAGAAGAATGAATGAGTGTGGTCCACACAGATAATATGAAGTATGGTTGTGAGATGGGGGTAGGATGAAGAGGGGCTCATAAGGGTGGCAACTTTATCTAATGCACCATGATTTCACAATTTGGGATTTCATAATAAATAACACATTTTCCTTAGGAAGTAAGTCTCCACCTCCCTTACCACCTTTCTTTTCCTGGCAAACTGATATTTACCCTTCAAAATTAATCTTATATACTGTATTAGTTATGAATTTATACACATGAATAGGATTCTACATCTATATAACTTTCCACTATCCCAATGTGAATATTGTTATACTTCTTTATGTCCTTTTCTTTGCTCAATATCTTGTTTTTGTACTGTACCTGCTCTCTTTCATTCCAAGTGATTGTGCTGAGCCTCGATCTTACTATCCTATCTTCCCCTTTCTTGTATCCTGTAGTATATGAATCAGGAGGAAGGGAGCCATGCTCTCTGCAAACTACAGAGGTTGAATTCAGGCATATGATAACAGCAGGGCCAATCACAGACTTTCCTCTTAATGGTCTATGGCTACTAGGAAAGAGTAACATTCTTTCTTTGGGATAGCTGAACTGGAAATCTTGACTTCTGGCTAGTGAGAATCTACAGGAAAGTAAATCCAGGTTTGGTTGAGAAGACCCAGATGATAAACATTTATTGCTGTTGTTGGTACTGCTGGATCCAGCCATTCCTGAAGCTACCCCCATCTTTGGACTTCACAGTTTTGTAAAATATCATGTTTCTTTTCTAATCAGGTTAGCTGAAGTTGGATTGCTATCCTTTTCCATCAATAGTGTCCTATCAAACAGAAACTGTTAATAGAAGTACAGTTTAAAAAATGGACTAAATGGACTAAATATATGGAATAAAAATGCAACAATTACCACACTGACCCTGGCTGCAAGTTTGGAATTGATAAGCATGATAAGGAAAAGCTTATAAATTATACTTTGCTTTCATTTTTAGCTTAGGCCACATCTTATCAAGAGTATGTCTTTAAGATACTTGATAGAAAAAAGTGAAGAGTTGGAGTATGTTAGTTTCTTCATGCCATGTTCACTAGTTTCTGGATGAAAAGGACAGGCTTCGGACCTGGCTGCCCTCTTTCTGACAGACCTTCATGTCTTTATTTGGAAACCTCATTGTATCTGCCTCCAGCTCACAGGCTGAACTGGAGATCAGATAATCAAATGTCCAGGGGACTTTCCGCTAAAGCTGAGACAGGTTGCCATTGTTTTTTGGATAATAAAGATTCACATGATAACCAAGGCACGGGTGAACTGGAGAACAACATGTATCACACAGAGTTCCTGCACTTGGAGTTTGATGTGATACGTAAAACTGCATTTTGAGAAATTTCTTTTTTGGGAAGATGGTAAGAATGTCTTAAACTTCTGATAGTTACATGAGACAAACAGTGTAATATAATAATGTGAGATTTTTAATATATAGAAATACATGTCTATCTTTATATTTTTTGTGGTGGAAATAGAATAGAAACTAAATTTCTCCTTCATTTCTTTAATATATAGTGGAGAACTTCTGGTCCCCAACCATCTCCTTGTGAAGAGATTGTTAACTGCTCTTGCTTAATTTGTATGACACCTAGTGAGTCTGAGTGTCTCCTGACACGGGAGGAAGTGCTGGATGGTATGGGCCTTGCATGCCATGGTGCTCCATGACATCTTTGTGCATCATTGGTGAAAAACATGAAACCAAGACCAAACACTAAGGCAAGGACATGGAGAAATTTGTGGGATTCTGTCTGCCATTTCTTCCTGTTGCCATTTCTAATGGAGGAACCTTGTTTAGAGGATGATTACAAACTTAAGAGAGAAAGACACCTGAGATGAAAGGAGAGATTTGACTGTATGTTTTATTAATTTTTTTTAACTCCCAGTTGAGACAAACAATTTAAAAAACACCTTGGGCTGCATTTAATATATAGTCATACCCAGTAAAAGTAAAAGATACTTTAGATAAGTTATTTCTGCATACTTTAAACCTTTGACTCAATCATCTGTAGGCTTAGAGATAGAAATATTTGTTACTTATAATTATATCCCAGTGACTATCCTTATTTCTGACAGCAATCAATTGGTAAACGAATGAAGGAATACAAATATATTAAGCTATTAGTGAGCATGCTTAATTGTTATTATAACATTAAGAGGATTATTACTCAGATGAGATTCCTTTTCTTTAAGATTTCTCTTCTTTTCTAAAAATAAATCTACCGTGTGCCATGTTTAGAATCATATGTGCCTCATAGACTAGGATGACTAGATTTTAGTTTAAATTGCACGTGTATGTCAAGAGTATGAGACACAGGAGGTGCCTGGGTGGTCCAGTCAGTTAAGCGTCTGCCTTCAGGTCAGGTCATGATCCCAGCTCCTGGGATCAAGCCCCAGGGCAGGCTCCCTGCTCAGCGGAGAATCTGCTCGTCCCTCTCCTTTTGTCCCCATCATCCCCCTCGTTTGTGTTCACTCTCTCTCTCAAGTAAATAAAATCTTTTTAAAAAATCACAAGACACAGATGTTATACTTTATGTATCCTATAATTTAAAAATCTGCTTCATCAAATTATATGTGTGGTGAGAAAAAAAAGGGAAATGTGGAAGGATAAAATAAAAGGAAAATGAAAGATCAAATGTGGTCTCTTAAGAATATGTGAGAACACTATTCAGTATTGTTATGAATTACCAAAGTTATTGACTTTTTAGAATAACCAGAATATGAAGAAAAACAAAAACAGCTTTTTAACAGTTAATTTTTGAAGAACTGTACTTAGCGGGTTATATTATTTAATTCGCTTATGCTAAAAAATAACTTTAACCTATAAATTGAAAATAATAACCCTCATCACCCAAATGAATTTAGAAAAATGTAGAGATAAAATAGGTCATTGACATTTCTAGTAAACATAATTATATGAGTAAATGAAAAATGCTCTATTTTGAAAAATGAAATTTTAATATTAGAATATATAGCATGAATGGAGGTTACAATATGTTTTACTTAGAATACAAATGTGTTTTATAAAAATAACATAGAATGAAGCTTTATTGTAACCTCCATTCATTAATATAAAGCATACTTTATGCCTGGTTATATCACTTCATTTGCATTTAAATGTATTATAGATTTATATTTTAGGAGAATATATCTATATATATTCCTAGGCAAACAAGATAGGTTTAATTATATTAACATGGCCCTAATACAAGTATATATTACAAATATTTTTATTAAATGCTTTTGTCTCCAAAGATATTTTTAATATAATGTCTGTATTTATATATATAATTTTCTCATGCATGTTAAGAAAATAATAGTGATCTTTTTTGCTCAACTTTCTGATTAAAATATAAGTGTCATATTAAAATGTAGTCATCATTTACATAGGAAAGATAACATGGTGTTGTGGTTATAAAACAGGTTCTGAGGTCAGTTACTCTAGATTCAAATCCTATCTTCTCTAGTTATCAGTGAGCTGAATTAGAGTAATTTTTATAAGCCTCATTTTCTTTTTTTTTTTAATTTTTTTTAAAGATTTTTATTTATTTATTCGAAAGACATCACAAGTAGGCAGAGAGGCAGGCAGAGAGAGAGGAAGGGAAGCAGGCTCCCTGCTGAGCAGAGAGCCCGATGCGGGGCTCCATCCCAGGACCCTGGGATCATGACCTGAGCAGAAGGGAGAGGCTTTAACCCACTGAGCCACCCAAGTGCCCCAAAGCCTCATTTTCTTAATACATGGAGTAGTAACAATATGTTTTAGAATATATCAGTTGGAGTAAATTAAACATTAAATGCAAGATATATTTTTTGAGAAAGGGAGTGAGAGCACAAGCAGGGTAGGGTGGGGCAGAGAGAATCTTAGACGGGCATCACGCTCAGCATAAAGTCCAGTGCAGGGATTGATCTCAGGACCCTGAGATCCTGACCTGAGCTGAAGCCAAGAGTCAAATGCTTCACTGACTGAGCCACGCAGGTGCCCCCAAAGGAATATTTTTTATTGCTGTTATATACTTAGAAAAATGGAAGATACATTCTTATTTATTTATTTATTTATTTTAATTTCAAAATGCTGTGATAGTACTTCTGCTTCTGGGAAAGTGGGGTACATCCAATTTTCCTTACTCCTTCTACTAAGTAGATTTACAAGCTTAGCCATTAAATATAAAACAAATATAGGAAAATGCTGAGTGGTGGAACAAATAGATGAATAGATGTAGAAACCCTTTACAACATATTAGCAAAGAGAATTTGGTAAAATGTACAAATATAATTACACACCATAACCAAGGAGGGTTATTCCAGACATCCAATGCTGGATTAATATTCTAAAACCAATATTCTAAAACCAATATTCTAAAACCAATCAATGTAATCCAATAAAGGAATCATACAATCTGATTTATCAATGTAGAAGAAGGCATTTGAAAAAACTCAACACTCATTCAAAGTGAGAAAAAATATTTGCAAACCATAAAGCTGACAAAGTACAAGTATCTATATGAAGAAGTCTCAAAACTTAGCAGTAAAAAAAAACACAACTAAAACAATAGGGAAAATATATGAAGACATTTAAACAAATATATACATATAAAAGATGTCAAGCATAATTAACCACTGGAAAACATTTTAAAAACATATAAAATATGTCAAGTGTAATTAACCACTGGGAAAATACAGCTGAAAACACAGTGAGCTATTACTGCAGACCCATCAGAATGACTAAAATTTAAAAACAAAAAACAAACAAACAAAAAAGTGTATCACCTCTCTGTCCAGGCACCTGAAGAGAGTCTGCAAAGGAGACAAGTGTCTATTACAGAAGGAAGAAAATCAAGAGAATGTGGAAGTTCTGAAGGCAGGTGATGAAGTTGTATCAAAGAGAAGGATGGATGGACCATGACAGACGAGACTAATAATCAAGATGAGGACTGCAATCAAGGGTTAGATTCTATTCTATGACATTGAACTTAATGTTGACCTTCTCAGAGTAGTTTTGGTAGAATAGTGGGTGTAGCACTTGTGACACAACCAGAGAAACAGAACCAACAGGAAATACATAGTAAGGAATTAATTGCAAGGTATTTGCTTCTGCAGTCAAGGGGGGCTAGGCAAATTGGAAGTCCATGGGGCAGGCCATTGGGCAGAAGAGGCTGAAACTTCCTATGGGAGCTGAAGATGCAATCCATGGGCAGAATTCCTTCTTTTCTGGGGAGTCTCAGTTCTGCTCTGAAGGCCTTTCAGCTAATTGAATCCTTGATAATCTAGGATAATGTCCTTTCCCTAGAGTCAACATGAATCACATCTACAAACACCTTCACAGCAACATCTAAATTAGTGTTCAATCGAATAATTAGAGACTTCAGCCTACTCAAGCTATAAAACTTGGCCATTAGCGGCAATATGAAATGCATATAAGAGAAAATGGAAGAGGAATTTAAGCCATCAAATAAATCAATTCAGCAAGTCTTACAACAGAGGATGTGTCAGTAGCAGCATATTTTAACGCTGCTGGAAATGATCCATTGGAGAAAAAAACGCAGTATGAGTTTTACAAGTTAGAACTTCTAGGGCAAGATTCTTAGGTGTTTAAAAGGGGATTGACTCTTGAGCGTAAATTGAAGTGTTGGTCCCAGACAGCAGAAGGAAAGTGTACTTCTCATCAGAGGAGTTGAAGCAGAGCATATAGGTTAAGATACTTGTGGTATTAAGTAGAAAAGATGGTGGGAAGAGGTGTAAGCTCTCGTTTTTTCAGGAAAACAGTAAGTAACATTAGTGGAGAATGAGATTGGAAGAGTTTATGATACTAACATATTGAGTAGAGATCAGGCATGAAATAGCCACCTGGAGGTTTGGAGATATTAAGGGACTTGGAGAATGAACCAATTAGGACACACCTGGGGCTCAGTTTTATGATATTTCCAGTGAGACCAGTCATTGCGGTTCTGTATTTTTCTCTAGACCTGCTTCGCTGTGTGCCTCATGCTGATTAGGTAGACAGTTTGACTTCAGTTCCAACTAGCATCTGAAGGAGGAAAGTGCAGAGAACGGAGAAGAGGGAAGTTGATGGTGGCCATAGAAGTGAAGCAGCTAAACAGGAAAGTGAGAACATCTATGAAAAAAGGTAGAATGGAAGCTTTGTAGGAATAAAGGGACCATCAGATTTCTAGAGCACAGATGTTAGAGAGAGTAGGTGGAAATAGGAGTTAGTCATCAAAGTGTGGGGTGCCTGAGGATGAATTTATGGAGAGATTGCTGTTATTAATAATCACCTAGTCTAAGAATTACCCTGGACACAGAATGGACTCCAGGACCATTGGAAGAGGAGGAATGAAACAACTAGAGATGGGCATTATTTGTCTATTGACATCACAATAAATTAAGACAGGAGGCGGTTAGTAAATAATTCTTAATAGAAGAATAAATGCATGAAAAGATATAAAAAAGTTGAAGGCTAGCCACTCCATTAGTGGCAAATAATCAGTTATAGAATAATAAGAATAATGATTATTATAATGGCCAACTTCAAAGATTAGGAAATCCTTCACAGAAAATAAATAACAAATTCATATTTTCATAATAAGTAAGAGTTGGACAATAGGACAAGAGGTCAAGAAAATCCCCGTGGAGAGCATGAACAAAAAGAACAGCAATGGACTTGACAGCTTAGAGGACAGAGGGAAGCTCCTCACACTGATGTAAAATAAGGAGGGAGAAAAGCAGCATGTGATGTATCAGCTCAGATCAGGAAAAAAGTTGAGACTTTTGAAGATTTTCCGTTTTATCCAACATGCTGTGGACTATTTTGGCTGGGTTTGAGGAGAGATAACTTTTCTAAAATGTCTAAGTTCTTTTTTTTTTTTTTTTTTTAAATGTCTAAGTTCTTAAAGACTCTGTCTCTATGGGGTTGCTCTAATCCTCCACTGACATTTACTGTTAGATATGGAATTAGTAGGAGGCTCCCTACTGAGTCTCTTGAGTTAGGTTAATAGCCTCTCATTCCGTGGAAGCAACACAGTATCAACAGATAGTTGAATGTTGCCTTTTTTTGCCCTTGGGTTCAGGAGCAGGAGAAGCTCAAAATGGCCAAGTTACCCATCTTGACCTCCAGTTTAATTAAATGTGATATGATTAAGTTGGGGAGAATTGATATCTTAACAATGGTCGTATAGTCTTCCTCTGTTTATTTAGATTATCTTTGATTTATTTCATCATTATGGCTTCTGCATAGAGATCCTAAATCTATTTTGTTAGATTTGTATCTAATTATTTCATTTCTTTTTTGATGCTATTGTAAATACTTTTTTGTTGATTTTGTTTTGCTTTTATTTGCTCTGCTTGCATCTACACTTGCTTATTAAATTGAAGTTTAATTTGCTGGATTGGACACAGAGAGCACATTCATTCGTTACAAGGCAGAACATGGCCCTGAAGGATGTTCATAAACACAGCTCTTGGAGTTTCCCTCTTCCCCAACATTTGGTACCTAAATTGTATGATGTCTTTGCTAGGTCATGGGATGAGGTTAATTAAGCTTCCTATATCCCAGACAGAACCTTCTTTAAACAACAGTATTAGTGTTTTTGTGGTTACAGAAGCATCTTTCAGTCAATTGTCACGTGAGTCTGACATCTGTTTTTCTTGAAAAATATTTTAGTACTCCTGAAGGTAGGATAATGAGTAAACCATCCCTTATTGTAGTTTCCAATGCTACTGTGTAAAAATGACCCATCAGGGGTGCCTGGGCAGCTCAGTGGGTTAAGCTGCTGCCTTCGGCTCAGGTCATGATCCCGGGGTCCTGGGATCGAGCCCCACATCGGGCTCTCTGCTCGGCGGGGAGCCTGCTTCCTCCTCTCTCTCTGCCTGCCTCTCTGCCTGCTTGTCATCTCTCTCTGTCAAATAAATAAATAAATAAATAATCTTAAAAAAAAAAAAAAAAGACCCATCAATGGACCTGGGCAATTAATTCCATGGCTGAAAGAAACTTAGCAACTCGAGCTTGACTGGAGTGGACAGTTACACACCCTGGGTGTATTTGGTCTTTTTTTGTTTTCAAATGTCACTTTGGATGAGGACAAAATAAAAATAATGAGGAGAAAGAGTCCTTCTTAGGTGATATTTACTTCCAAAGAATACTCTTTCACTTGAATAATTTATTTCAGCCTTTTAGCTCTTTATAAAGCTACGTTTACTCAAATTAAGTCAGATTGACCATTAAGAGTTTCCATTTGTTCTAGGCATTATTGAAGGACTGGAGATGTAGGGGAATTAATGATACTGAATGTGTACTTAAGGCTAAAAAAAGGTCAGGTTTAACTCGACTCTTACAGATCTAATAGTTACATATACATCCTACCTACATTCCTACTGTCATCTTTTTTCTTCAATTTTCACAAGTATTTTCAAATCACTAATGATATTGTGAGTTAGGAAGCATAACAATATGTGAAAAGTTAGAAAATGAAATTCTTTCCTAGATAATATTTTAGATTGATCAACTGTTTTCATTTTTAAAGGACAAATAGTTTTGAACAAAGTGTTATCAACCATTACAGAAAAATTCTCCTCTGAATTTGTTTGATTTAAGGTTTCAATTATCTTTTTGTGGAAAACCTATGCACTGATCCTATGTAGAAAATTTTAAGTATGTGATGAAATAGAGAAGCATTTTAGTTTATTAAAATGCCAAAGAGATACTTAAAATACATTATTAATAAAAATGTAAATCTGGTGATTTTTCTCTTTTAACTTAGGCCTGAGTAACAAACGAGATGAGTTTAATCTGCAGGTAATCTCAAAGAAAGGCTTTTATACAAAAATAAACTTGAAGGAAAGCTTTGAATTTATTTGACAGTCATTCACTATCTTATTTTCCTACTGTTTTCCAGTTGTATGTGTTTCATTTAGTTCTGCTCCCTCAATTCTCAGTCATTTCTGATTCATCCTTGGCTGGTATTACAAACAAAATTTACCTACTTAAATATACACATTCACAGAACAGAATTTGATGTGCTATTTCACAAGTAACAGCACCAAAAGAAAAGATAAAAGAGAGCCATTTTAAAGTAAAATTATAACTTAGAAATTTTCTGAAAGCCTCTTTGTCTAATTCCCATTCAATGATCCAAATCTTAACTTCTCATCAGCATGGAAGTATTTTTAAACATACTATTAACTCAATCAACAAGTGTAAGGTTGGTTGGCTCTTCTAATGTAGGGAAGAGTTGATGTCCCAGTTTATGAGTGATTTCATCTTGAATACACTTTTAACAGTAAAGAACGTTATCCATTCAATAGAAATATTGCTGCTATTAAAAAATGTTGCAGGAAAATATGAAATAATGCAAGTAAGGAAACATTTCTTGTACTAATTGAACATGCTTAAATCCCAATGGTAAACATTAGAACCATTCAACAAAAATAATGCTATTTCAAAAGCCTGCATAGAAATACGCAGTAATCCGAACAAGAAAATGTTTCTTACACTACTTGTTTAAAAGTATTTCATGATATACATACTGCTAATTTAGAGGCAGTTTTATCCAAAACAAAGAGTATTTTTAAAAAGCAATTATACAATACTATAAAAAATGTGCATGCCAAAA
This sequence comes from Mustela nivalis, assembly GCF_964662115.1. Taxonomy (NCBI): domain Eukaryota; kingdom Metazoa; phylum Chordata; class Mammalia; order Carnivora; family Mustelidae; genus Mustela; species Mustela nivalis. The sequence goes on along the minus strand of NC_139033.1, from coordinate 30,071,721 downwards.
GAAGTTTTAGAATCACTTTAATTTTAATGCTAGAAAACATTTAAAAGAAAAGACAGCATTTTTGGTTTTCATTTTATTATATAGTTTGGTCATCTCATGAGAACAAAATTATTCCTTCAATTGCATAAATTAAACTTAGAGTTGCCTGGTTTAGTTTTTATTTTATTTATTTATTTATTTATTTTGGTGATATTTACATGGGAACTTACTCCTTCTTGTTAAAAAAAAATTTGGAAGAAAACTACCATTTATGGGACATTGACTAAGTCCCAGGAACTATGATAGATAGTTTTCTTAAAACTGAATAAATATTCTCTACTTTTGCTCCTCAAAACTATACTTGTAGCCCACCACTTGTTTTGAGGGGATTAGAATACAGGGACACACAATTTGCAGTTAAGTATAAAAAGAAACAAAAACTCTTTGAAGGAAAATTTTGGTGTATACGTTTTATATATACCTAACAAGTCAACAACAACAACAAATCAGCCTAATGAAATAACACTGGATCATGTAAGGACTTAGATCTATGATTCTCTCTACTACAGAAACATAAAAATTCTAGGCCAAATATACGGATGAGAGAAATGCATTGGGCTCATTGTCTGTTATCTATCAAACTGATTTATCTTTCGTTAATAAGGACTTTTTAAAAACGGGCAATTTCCTCACTCTAGTTTTTGGTAGAGTGTGGCACTGTCTTCCCTACTGTACGATTTATGGGCAGAAGTATCATCAACCTGTTTGCTTATTGACCCCAAGTGCCTGAAAAGTATCCGGCACATAGTGGGCACTTAACATATACTTGCTAAGCCGAATGACTTAACTATGCAAAGGTGTTTATTCAGTACTTTGTGAGGGACAAAAGAACATATCGCAAAATAGTATTTGCTTTAAGTAACTTTCTGACATTATATTTTACATATGTTTTAAATATAAGTTCATTTAACAGAAAACAATGGAAGAATATTTACCAAAGCGTAAACAGCAATTATCACCCCCTGGTAAACAGGTGATTGCTTGTTGATTTAGATAATTGTTCTGTCATTTTTTCTATTTCTTTTGTAATGAACATATATAAATATTCATTATATTCTCATTCAAATCAAGTTAATTTTAATTTTAGAAGATGCAACACACTTCAGATTTGCAATGCCTTTTTTTTTTCAAGGTTTTATTTATTTGACAGACAGAGATCACAAGCAGGCAGAGAAGCAGGCAGAGAGAGAGGAAGGGAAGCAGGCTCCCTGCTGAGCAGAGAGCCAGTGCTGGGGCTCCATCCCAGGACCCTGAGATCATGACCTGAGCAGAAGGCAGAGGCTTTAACCCACTGAGCCACCCAGGTGCCCCAGATTTGCAATGCTTTTATATTTCAGCTTTATTTTTATGTAGCTTAGATTTAATAAATAGCAAGTTAAAGGATACTGGCATTATTCTGGCTTGAAGTGATTTAGTTGTTAGTGGAGAAACAAATTCAAATAGAACACTTTTTATTCTAAAACTTAGTTCTTTCCTCTTAGTTCTTTTCATGACACTTAAGTGTTAGTGAAAAATATATACATATATTAGGAATAATTTTTGCAGTAAAAAGTTACTAGTGCAAGATTCATTTGTATGGAGATGATACTCTTTAACACCCCAGAGAAGGAAATAATTAATTTTCAGGGGGATAGCATCTACCATTTGTTGAAAAATTCATCCTTTTTACCCCCAACAGTAGCTTAGACATAATAATCCCTGTTTCAGAGAAAATATAAGTTCAGAGCTGCCAAATCATTTGGCCCATGGAGGTCACTGGGTAGTTGTGTGAAATGAAGTTGGCAAGGTAAATTGTAGCTTAAATTGTGAAGTACTGCGTAATGTCATGCTATCAGTTTGGATTTCGGCATGTTGACAATGTAGAGTCAACAGAATTTTTGTTCTGTTGTATTTTGCTTTGTTTTTAAGAAGAAAAGCGCTATCTTATAAACTGGGGGAGTACACATAATTTATATCTCTTTTAAATAAATTACTAAATAAATTAAATAAATTAATTTAAATAAATTAAATAAATTAAACTTGCCTTTCGTAAGATAGATTGAGTAGAGACTGCTAGTCCTATTTTTCCTACATTGATTGTTCTTGTGTCATATTTTAAAACATGTATGTCAGTATGTAAAGGAACGACCTATTCAGCTTCAAGTACACATTTAGAGTCATGGCCAGGCAAAGCTCCTATTCCTACTCTGGAATATACAAGTTGTTACATTACTGAATGATGTCACCAACAATAATTTCTCAAATTTTTCACCAATTTGAGAATTATATACATATATTATAAATATTTGCACAAAGGCCATCTGATTTATAATGTTTGTCATACTGATATTCTTAAGCTTAGAGATTTTTGCAAACGTAGAGTGTAATTAGGAATATTACCCATTGGATTGGATTACTTTTAAATGAATGCAGAGAATAAATTGAGAAGAAAACATAAAAACACAATGTGATGTCCTTTGCATTTTAATCTGTAGCTAGTAGAAGAATATTGCACCAGAAATAATAATCACTGCCATTTACTGACGGATGAGTGTTTAACAGGTCATAAGCATTTTTTAAGTGCATTTTACTTTGTAGGGCTATTTTAGATTTAGAGCAAAATGGACCATAAAGTACAGAGAGTTCCCATGGCCCGGTGGCCTTGTTCATGTCCAGTCTCCTCACTATCAATATCTCCCACCCAAATGCTACATTTGTTGCAATCTATGAACCTACATTGACACATCACTGTCACCATAGTTTACATTAGGAGTAGTTTTACTGCTCTGCTTGCTCATTCCTCCTTTTGCCCTGACTCTGGGCATTCACTGATCCTTTTATACAGTTTTAGATTATGTTGCCAGTGGGAAAAAAATGTAGGCTGTGAAGGATGCACTAAAATTAATGTCATTACCACAAGAACTAGTGGTCCAGGAGTGTTTGTTGATAAAACACGGAATGTGAATTCGATGTCTCAGGATAATCCTTTCTCACTGGATGGAAACCTAGCCTGCCTAGGGTGTTTCCAGATTTGGTGAATATTGGACTCTTGGTATAATCAGTTGAGTCCTGGAACACACGGAGGTTTTGAGCCAGAGGAAGAAACTGAAGTAAGAAAGGAGTTTTTGGAGTGAAGAGACCAGATTTATCATGCACATGTCCTGTGCAATTATCTATTTATTTTTTTTGTCAACTTCTGAAGTTTTCCTTAATTTTTAATGATTGCTACTCTTATCAATGTCTGGAATTTTTGCTATGTTGGGGAAATTATTCCTTGATTTATATTGTAAATATATTTCCTACATTTTACATGTGTGGGGACCTGAATAAGATATTTTGCTGTACAATTTTTTAAATGTTTATATACTGAAATGTTTTAATCTTTTCATTTATAGAATCTGTTCTGTTTGCAATGTAAGGCTAATCTTATTACGCAGATTTTGTGTTATAGTCTAATATTTTTATGCTTTCCTTTTTAAAATATTTATTTTTATCTGCAATTTATTTTTATGTAAACTTTTTTTTTAGATGATTGTACTGTGGTGCCAAACAAATATCTCTGAGTCCAGATTTTCCTGAATTCTAAAAGGTTTCCCTTCAATGGTATCCCCTATGGTTCTTCCTTCCCATTTTGCTTCATACTATACAACTTTGGTTTGGGTTTCACCTTGTCACAAGAGTTGAGCTTTGTGGGTTTCTGGTTTTCTTTTGCATTTCTATTTAAATGTAAACCTTGAAATTACTTTATATATAAAAACTAGATCTCCAGACACCTAGGTGTGTCTGTCAGTTAAACATCTGCCTTTAGCTCGGGTTATGACACCAGGGTCCTGGGATTGAGTCCACACTGGGCTCCCTGCTCAGCCAGAAGCCTGCTTCTCCCTCTGCCTACTGCTTCCCCTGCTTGTGCTCTTTCTGACAAATAAATAAAATCTTAAATTAATACATACATACATACATACATACATACATACATACTACATCTCTGTTAGGACTCCAACAGTATTTGTATTATTATCTTTTTAATTTCTGAAATCTTTACATCAGAAAGATAGATCATATCTCCATGCATACAACAAGTATTTTGGTTTTTTGGCAAGAAAACATGACCTGCATTGATGGAGTCCTCTTTATGGTTGTTATCTACCCAACTCATGCAAATATTCATGCATTTTTTTTTAGTGTACTCCTTATCCTAAGAGGGTATTATATAACATACTGTATGCACAAGATTACTACTTTAAAAAATCTGAAAGACATCTGGGCCCATTGATTCTGGATCTGTTTTATGGAACTAACTGATATATTTTCCTATTACACTGTCTATGGTACAGTCTTCCTTAATTTTATCTAATGTATCAACAGGTCTTGTTTTTTACCTCCAAAAATACACCACAAATCTCTCTCTTTGTGACATCACTGTGGTAAAAGCACCATTACATCTTCTCTGGTAGTCTGTGATAGCCATCTGCTTGTGCCCTGGTGTCCTCACTTGCTAGCGCCCCCTCACTTTACAGAGAAGCACATCTGAGACAGCTCCTTCCGGCTAAGGGAGGACCAACTGTTAGTTTTTCAGAATTTGTGCAAGCCGGTTGTTAAATAAAGCTACTATTAAAAATTGCATTTTATTAGATTACGATAAAATAAATGACTTTAAAACAATGACAATGAATACTCTCATCATTTGTAGTTTTCTTACATTTTACCATCATTTATGCCCTTCAAGTTATTTTCATCTATTAACCCTCTACGGTGGAAACGTTTATTACTCACTCCTGCATATGGAGAGAAGGAGTGGGGAGAAGGGAAAGAAAAGTGTTTTTTTTCATACAGGTTGATCAAGTTGGGGATCTGCCCTGTGGTGCAGCAGATCTGAGGGGTAGGACAAGCTGCCTTGCTTATCCGCGGTGCAACATCTGTGAGGGTGTCTGCCCGTTTCGTTTGCACATGTTTAGTAACTTTTTTAAAAAGATGTATTCATTCATTACGGAGAAAGGGCCTGCGGGCGTGCGAGTGAGCCCTAGCAGGGGGAGGGCAAGGAAGAGGTAGACAAGCAGACTCCCCTCGAGGAGTGCGTGTGGGGTGCTGGACCCCAGGTAGGTTCCCAGGATCCTAAGACCCTTACCTGAGCTGAGATAGAGAGTCAGAGGCTTAAGGGACTGAGCCACCCAGGCACCCCCCCAAGTCACGTGACTTAACCAGATACTCCGTGGCCGTGACTGCCTCATTGTGTGGGCAACCCTGTTTCTCCACCTCTCTTCAGATAACATTGAGCACAACTGAACTCCCATGATGTTGAAAAACAAAAAGCAAAACTACTTCATTATCGTAATGGTTGTATTATGGAATCCCTACCACTCATTTGACTAGTTCAACAGACAAATGATTTCATTTCTTACTCCTGGCTACTCCCTTTACTATTTAGGAATTATCAACTGCCCTCCCTCAACATAACTATTGAAAGTGTTGTTACTTATTGTAGGAATCCTATTGTTAAATTAATTAAACCCAGAGGCCCTTAAACTGAGGTGGCTTTAATGTCTTGGAAACCTAAGTAAGCCAACGGAAACCCATGCAGGTCAGACCATAAAGTTAAGAAATTGAAACCTAAGGACAACCACTTAGAAACACCCAACCAGGCTTTCTTAAATAATGCGCCAGCTTAATTACACCAAATAATTTTCTTGCTTTACTTGTGCTTCATCTCTTTAAATGTCTTTCCCCTAGCTCCTGTGGTGGACCACTTCCAGGATGGTGCTGCTTTTCTGCTCAAATATGCTCAAAAATTGACTATGCTTCGGCTTACCTTTTAACACTATTAATTTGATACTAAAATAATGTCCAAAATTCATCGCAATATTTCCACTATAGGTGATTTGTAGAAGATGACCATTGACTATCCTTCAAATTTTTTCCATGTTCTTAAATCAAAAGGCTTAATGGAATAGGTGTGCATAGTTTTCTATGTTGCATTACCTTGTTCATCTTTGTCCTTTTAATCTAAATATTCAGGTAATCCCTGTCCTGCAACTTTTAAAGAAGTTAAACATTTATGTCTCCCATTTGTTTGTGAGAAATCAGTCTTTTATCTAGACTCTACTTTTGCCTGTAAACAAATATCTTTCATTTTCTTCACATAATTTTAATTCTGCTTTTTTCCAAATAGAATTGCTTATCCTTTACCTTATGTTTTAAGAGTGACTTGTTTTATTGCCTTGCAATCATTTTAATGTTGATTATATTTTTCTTCTGCATTTCTACCCTCGTTTATGCCAGCTCACTTTTTCTCTCCACCCATAGTTTTATCTGTAATTCACTGAAATTTTATTTTATTTTATTTTATTTAGCTCTTGATTAAAAAAAGAAACATCTTTTACAACTTTTTTTTTTTTTTTTTTAATTCTAATTCACTTCTCTGTTGGCATGGCTGTTTGGAAATGCTTGTTTTCTTTGCCTTCCTTTCTCTTTCATTCTCTGTATATATGCTTTTGTTTATTGAAGGGGTTCCCCCCCCCTTTTAATTCCTTGCTTTTTATTTAATATTGTTATTTGCCAGAACAGGACTTTTCCCCCCCTGTGAATATAACTTCCTAAAGGGATATAGTGAGTCATGTTGAAAACGAAGGGTAGGAGACTGCTTGAATTTGGGTACATTTTCTCTAAAAGCACTCAACATATTTCTTTGAGTATCTTTCAACAGGGTTGCAAGAAGTTTACCTGGGTCTTAATGCTGAACTGTCTGTCACACAGTTTGTGGGTGATAATTCAGCTTTTAGTTCTCATGAGCTTTCCAGAAGTCTCTATCTTGATTTTTGGTCCATCTAAGTTGAATTTATGTTATTTTATAAGAAACATTGGACTTAAGTATAGAAGATCATTATGAGTGCTGTAGTTCTGTCACAACCAATGTTTTTACATCAGGCAGACTACTTAACCAGTTAGAGACCGAGTTTGTTGATATTAAAAATTGGGAAAATAAATGTTGAGGATAGAGAAATGTGATAGAATTACAATAATGTATTGTAGGGTGAGAACTGTAAAAACCGAGTGCACGATTGTAATGAGTAATAATGTAACCAACCATTTGTTGTCATTACTGTGACGAATAGAGAGGTAGAAGAGACATTCCCTGAACGCAACTAAAATCCAGTGGGGCCCTGGCCCGACAGTGGGGTGCGCTGCCCAGAGGCCCCTTCAAGATACAGGTGTGCATCCCAAGCCCGGCGAGTTTCTGCTGCTGACAGCTCCTAAGCCCTCTTCGGGGAACAGAGAGAACCATCTCATAATTCTCAGAATACAAAAAATCCCTCTAACTCTATTAGAAAATTCCTAACAGTCATCCGGCCCCAGAGCTCCTGGCAGGTTATCTTTGCTAAAACTACTACTTCTGCCCATCCCTGCTTCCCGCGCTCTGGTAGACGTTTTTCTGCTTTTGTTTTTGTTTTTGTTTTTTCCTAAAGGCACTTACTAGTCAACTTCCTGCCTGCAAACCTGTCTCTCGGAATCTGTTTCTTGAGAAACTATCCTCAAACAGTCTGAGAGACTTAGAAGCAGCATCCTGAAACTCAAGGATCCAGAGATAAGACAAGAGAAAGTGACTTGTGTGCTGAGAAAAAAACCTGGTGTTGCTCATAGGGCAGTGCTCATATACCCAGCAGGATATATCTTGTTAAATCTTGTCACAGATACTATGTATCCAGCTGGAATGAAATAAATCTCAACCAAACTGAAAATTTGGATTCTGCTGTTTTTTTCCTCTTTTTAGAGTTGGAGTCTGATGCACAAAAAAAAAAATTGCATCATAATAATTGCTTCATTAAACAGTATTATATGTTGCACTAGAATTGCTATTACCCACTTATATTCTATCTTGCATTACTTATTTTACTAAGGCGATAGACAACCAAGACCCATCATGCAACACAATAAATTAAAACTACCAATAAGTTACACAGCTCTCTTTATACTCTGCCAATCAGGCACTCTTTTCCCTAAATTCATCCTTGATGTAATTAACTAATCTGTCAAATGTGTGTGTGTGTGTGTATTTAACTAAACATAAACTACTTTTATTTGTTTTTAAATCAACCTAATATTTCAAAAGTTATATTCATTGTAGTCTCTCGTGGCTCATATTTTTTTACTAAGTATTATGTCACTGAGATCCCTTCAAATCGTAATATGGACATGTATTATGTTCAGGTTTTTGTGTAATATTCCTTTGGGCGAATATAGCATATTCAATTAACTATCTTCTTTTCAATGATTATTTAACTTGTTTTCAATTTTCTTCCCCTATTATCAACAGTGGCACCACTGAATATATGAATATATATCTCCTATTGTATGAATACATATAGAATATATGTTCTATATATATATATATACATATACATACATATATACATATGTGTATATATGTAGATATATGTACATACATATATATACACACATATATATCTAGCTATATATGTACATATGTATATCTACATATATATGCATACATATATACACATATACACATATACATACATATATATATGAATAGGAGATATCTATATATCTAATATCTATATATATAATATATAGATATCTCCTATTGTATGAATACAAGAGTATTTCATATGTATATTCTTGGGTTGTATACTCATTTTATAAGATAATATTTTTTCAAGGTTATCATACCAATTTATACTCCCATCAGCAATGTGTGTTCGTGTTTGTGTGCGGGTCTGTGTATACATATACATACTTATACAAAATTTACATATTATGGACACCTATATACAAATGATGAAGTCATTTGGAAAAGCCATGTTCTACCTGTGTGCACGTGTGCACCCACATTCACACGTGTTCATGATGCACCAACCCATTACTGTGTAGTGTTTAAATTTCCAGACTTTGGAAACAGATATAGGTTCAAGAGAGTCCATTTTTAATTCTATTACTACAAGCATGGCTTCCTCATCTGTAAAATAAGGATAATAACAATTACCTACATTATATGGCTTCTGCAAGAATCAAATGATATACAACCAGGTAATTGATATATTAGCTAAAAGATGTGAAATGATCAATAAAGTCTTGCCATCAGTAATGTTGATATTACCCTTTTATCTTTATGTTACATGTCATAAATTAAAATGTATGCCTTGTTTTTTAAATGTTTTCTCCATCTTCCTGATACATTTTTTAATGATTTGATGATTTCATTTTTAAAATTAAATTTTTAACTACTGATTTATTATTGAAACTTATTCCAATGTAGGGTTTTTTAATTCAACATTTGCATGTAAATTTTTAAGTACCAGTGCTACATTTTACAAAGATACAGACAAGCTACAACAGAACGGGTTGTTCTGCTCTGTGTGAATCACCAGTTGTTTTTTTGTGTTTTGTTTTGTTTTGTTTTCTAAATCTAATTTTGGAAAGATTCAATTGTGGGATATAGGAGGGGAATGAAAATGGCAGATATTCGTTTCTTTGTGTTTAAGAAACCCATATTCCCTGAGATGCGGGGGAGCGTTGAGTCCATTACTTCGCAGCATTATTGAAAATCACTCTATTTCCCCTCTGGGCTGGTGGAGCAGAGAGGAATTCCAGGCCATCGACTGCACGGCATTACTGAGGTAATGCATTCCATTGTCAACTTCCAGCCTTCAAAAAGTCTTATGTTTTTCAGTTTCTAACTTATTGCTGGGATCTAAACCCTTAGATTGGTCCAGGGTTTTGATATATCTGGATAGACTGTTAATGTTTTCCTTTTAAAAGTTGAGTTTGTGGTATTGAGTCTGTTCAGTTTTCCTTAGATAAAGCAAATATTGATGCTACAAATGCCTAGGCACTCTGGAACCTCTGCTCATCTCAGCGATATGTGAGTACCTTACGGTTCTAAAGAAAGTGAGAGGAGTTAACATGACAGCCAATAAGAGGCAATTTTAGGAAACTTATAAAACATATTTTTCTGTTAATTATTCTTAAAACCTCACTTTATTCCATTTTAAATGTGCACCTACATATATTTATAGAGAGTACTTATGGAAATTAAATGGAATAAAAATAAGCCATTAATTAATAATCAATAAGTTATAATTTATAATCATAAGTATATAAGTTGTTATAAATTGTACATCTATAATAAAATATTAATAATTGATAAATTAATAATATACATACAATAAATATTAATCATTATGATAACCATTGAATCCTCACAAGGAATACAGAAAGTATTATTTATGACCTTTACTGGATGAGAAATAATATACATCTTCCAGGTTCTTATAAAAATCTCCCTATCCTAAATTATTTTGGGTAAATATATGGTCAATAATATGCCTATGAATATGCATACTTCCCTTTTATTTTTAACATTTTAATTTTGGAAAATCCAAGGTAGAAATAGGAGGAAAAAGGTGAGAGTGGAAGAGCCGATGACTGAACCCAGAGGGAACGTTAGGTCAGTCCTGGTGTATGCCTCATGGATCAGTGGGGTCAAGGATGAAAAGGTGAAGAAAAGAGGAGATAAATAATATCACTAACACAAATATCTATTCCCAGCACCTTGATATCTTGTTTGTCCCGTGAGGTTGATGTCGTCTGCATGAGATTCCACATTTTGTGAACTCAAGGGCCGACTTTGCCTGGTGTCGGGTTCTCATTGCCCGTTCAGCTCCTGGCAGGCGGTGGGTGCACAGTCTCGTGAATGAGTGAATAATAATTAAATGGAACAGTGAGTGAGTCAGCCAGTGACTGAGTCAGTGGGTAAATGAAAAAACATATCCGAGGAGGCACTTATTTGACATAGTAACGTGCTGTTTCTGAATCTCAGTCCAGACTCAATGCAAGAAGCACGAGGAGAAAAGAAAGCATTAGCCTCCTTGACCACAAAGCCTGTGCGCAGTGCTAAAACGATTTGGTTTTCTGAGTAAAAGTAAGTTCACCTCTAAGAAGGAAATATGGAGGTGGCCTGTGGTGTCTTTGTCGACTGTTTCAAAGATCCTCCCTATATTTTTGCCCTTTAGAATAGTGTTTAAATCTTGCATAAGGTTCCACTCCTAATCATACTATTTGTTGTACATAAGAAAAATAGACAGGAGAACAAATATCTTGGGTATGTATAAAGAGACTGTACATAAAAGGAAAACAAAGTATTTTTGTCCTTAGCCTCAATCAAAAAACATCCTCTGTACTCTAACTAGAACGCACATCATCACTCATTCTCAGTCTCATCCTCCTTGATCAACGAAATATTTGACAGAGTTGCTAAACATTTTATTTATTTATTTGAGAGAGAGAGACAGGGACAGAGAAAGAGCAAGCAGGAAGAGAAGCAGAGGAAGAGGGTCAAGCAGACTCCATGCCGAGCGTGGAGCCTGACACAGGGCTGCACAGGAGGTTCTGCACCCACATCCCGGAGATCATGACCTGAGCTGAAAACAAGAGTTGAGGCTTAACCCACTGAGCCTCCCAGGCGCCCCTGATAAACATTTCTTAAATACTCTTTCTGGCAAATTATTAATAGGTATTTAGGGAACTAAGTTTTTGTGCCTTGGGTCTTTGGCTCATACTGTTGTTTTTCACTTAGAATATTCTCCCTCCATCTCTACAGTCACACTCTGGTTCATCAGGGCAAGTTGCACTTATAGCTCATGTACTCTAGGAGCCCTGTATCTGAACATACATCATACCTTATTTTCCCTTCATATGGGACTTCTACAATATCTGAACTTCTTATTTATTTCTCACCTTTTCTATTGTATATAATTTTAGAACCATATTGGTTTTTTTTCTTTTTGCCTACATCCACACTCAGAAATACAGTATAAGTTATAAGTAAATGTTAAATAGGTATTTATTGTCAGATGAATAGTGAAGTTACTTTATTTACTTGAACTACTATGATTTCACATTAGCAACAACAAATAGGTTCATGAGACAGTGACACATATGGTTGGTTTGGATGGAAGGGATGGAAGGAAAAATCCCACATAAATACGAAATTAGTAAATCAATTACAAGCCTGGGTAATGATCAGTTGCTTAACAAATAGGACTTTGGAAAGAGGTATTCAAGTATAATAAAGCAAAAAAATTACATGGTATCTTATAAGACAGAGTTAAATCATAGATAAACAAAATCCATATACTTAGTCATTCATTAAAATAAATACATTGGAAATATTAGTGAATGGATAATGGTGTTAAAATAGACAATATTCAGATAAACCAACTGAAAAAAAATGGGAGATTTCTAAGATGCAATTAATACCCTTTAAATATATTTCCTGTTCTACTAAATTTGCCTTTTTATTTTCCTTGGTCCAAAATGTATTCAGAAAAAAAAAAAATATATATATATATATATATATATTTATAATACATACACCTTTTTTCACATTTGTATTTATGTTCCCATTGACAATTGTTTGTGTTTGGTAGCAAAAGGAACCCCTGCCTGCTATTCAGGAGCAAAACATTTTTATTTTAATAACTCTTTTTCACAGGGATCAGAAGAAAAACCGTCCATGGCAATTAGCAAGAGCCATTTGAAGAGTATGTTTCTGGGAAGTACCTTTTGGCGTCACTCCCCACCTCCACGTCTCTGCTAGATGAATTATAGCATTGGCATTTGTTTAATGGAGCATGAACACAACATTTCACAAAGCAATCAAGATACAACTAGAACGAGCTGGTTTGGAATAAAATTGTAAAATTAGGTTGCAGAGGAAACTAAAGCACTGCTATTTATTCTACGTAGCAGTTTGATGACCTAATGATGTGAATCCAGCTCAGCAGTTGGACAATTTTGGAAAGAGACAGAAGCAAACATTCTATTATTGAGTGGAAATTACAGACACAATATGTGAGGTCAACAGCATCCCGACCGAAAATGTGTGCTGAAGCTTCAGCTGCATCCGTGGGAATAAAAAACGAAACAAACATTAAGGGACCTGAGATTGGAAAGAGACTTAATTCTGGAGATAACAGAGTTTGTTTAGAGAAATAATGCCGGCGGTGATTTTTCACTTAAAAATGTACTTGAAGTTGCTAATGATGATTAAGCATTTACGGCTGCTTAAGCAACACAACATTGTCCGCATGTGTGAACCACGGACTGAACAAGAGAACATCTCCCTCCTCCTCCCTCCTGACCTTCTGTTGATGATCTGCCTCCACCCTTTAGAGAATTAACTAACTCCCACTGTCTATGTTGTCCTATCTTGCAGCAATATGAATTATATGTGTATCAAGAACCTCAGTCTGCTGACACTGCATGTTTTCTTTGGCTTTTGGTTGTTTTAAACCAAAGACCACTGCTTCTTTGAAAGCGGTGTGTTCAGAGTAAAGCAAAAGGGCATAAAAATGTTATCCTGAATTTAAGCAAGTTTTTCCCTCTCACTAGCTTTTGCATGGACACAAGCAGAATAATCCTATAAAAGGGCCAACAGATTTGGCTGAAAATACACACAGAAAAAAGTTTTGTTACTCTCTTCGGCAAAGCAAGCGATATCAATGCTTGGGTTATCACAGAATGAGACCTTATTTTTTTGGAACTAATTCCTGGAATTCCTAGAAACTCTAATGAATATGTGTTTTTCATTTGGTGATTTCCTAATTGGCTTAAGAAAAGTTTCTATGTTGTGCAATACTACTAGTATTTAGAAATGTAAAAACAAAAATGTATACTGTCTTGACATATGCACTTGACTAATAATTTAGAGATATTTTAGAATTTTGGGATATTCAACATAACATGCACTAATAGAGATTTTGAGTAGTGAACTGAATCATTAATAAGTAAAATCATGTTGAATTTTAAAGGTAGAATGTACTTATGTACTTATTTAATATGATCTCCATTTATAACAAAAAACCCCAGCCAATTCTGTTATAGTAAGTCCTAAGTTAAAATAAGAGTTCATAAATTGTTGATAGCGGTCCATATTTTACCAAAGTAACTTTGAAATAAAAATATACTGCACAACTAACCTAAAATTTGGTGGGTTCAATTTATTTCCAGGGTTCACCTGGTTTGCTTTATTTCCTCACTTTCAGCTTTTGGGGAGAGAAGACTCATACAAAGTAATAATTCAGAGCTAATTACAAATGTCTAGACATTATTCTCTGTGCCTCAACCTTGGTTGATACCTTTTTTCAATTAAAATTTCTATAAATTATATCAAATAACACTTTTTTTTTCACTTTTTATGTATCCTGACAACTCTGAGATTCAACCACTACCTCAATATTTTTTGATTGCCTCTAATGTGCAAAGCATTGTGTCACATATGGATCAGGGCTAGAAAGCCCTGAGTAGAGTTTGAATCAAACTCTAACTTTGATAACTGCCACGTTGATAAGTAAAGGCAGGGTCTACTCTCCTTCAACCCCATACTTTAGACTTCCTCTCAGATCTTATCACAAAAGCCCATACCTTCACTTTTCTGATAGAACGTATCTTTATAAAATAATAAGAGTTGCAAAATGTAAAGTCCCAGCATTGTACGTGTAATACTTAAAACTTTTTAGCAAAAATACCTTTAAAAAAAGACTCTGACCTCTTTATGGTGTACAAATTAATCAAGGCGGATTCTGCCGTGTTCAGTGAAATGCAGTAGTCAGCTGGTAATTTAGGATTACTATTTCAGTCACAATCTGGTTCAAAAATCCATTTTCTTTCTGCCAGAGACACCTCATACAGCGGCAGCAGGCACAACTGGTTTGGGGAATTGGGGAGGATTGGTATCTAAGCTCTTTATCTGGATAAGTCTGACGAAAGTAGTCTGCATTTATAGGCTGTTCTTAGTGTAGGCTCAACCACTACTGTCTCCAGCATTTTTCAAATCTCACAATGAGCCTCTCAGAGTAAAAGCAGTTTCTGTTTGTTTCCCCAACTGTTTTCACCAGCACGCAGTGTACACCCTTCTTAATGTCTGTCCCATTTTGAACCGGGGGACTTGCTAGGCGGCGTGCCAGCTTGGTCCTCACCTCAGCTCATCTGCCATCCCCTGTTCACAGTCCTGGAGAAGTTACATTTCTTTCCAGACCCTCAGGAGCCATGAGGCCCCAGGAGCTCAGGCTTACTCAGGGGGCTGCTCTATGTTAGTAATTACCTAATGCCGTAAATGCTAGCTCAACCTTTGTTAAGCTAAAAGTATCTCTGTTTTTCTTTTGCATTGAAAAATAATTTCACTGTGTGTCCCTGTCAGGCTGATGTATTAAAAAAAAGAAAGAAATTCTTGGTGTATCGGTTTTCTCAACTTATGGAGGTATTTTTGACAAATAATATTGTATACTTTAAAGCTTACAGTGTGATGTTTTGACCTACATACACTGTGTGAAATAATTAGCACCATCAAGTTAGTTAAGGCATCCACCATCACACATAACTACCGTTTTGGTTTTTTTTTTCTGTGTGTCTGATGAGATTGTTTAAGGTTTACTCTCTTAGCAAAATTTCCAGTACACAAACCCACACCTGATACACAGAAGAGAAAGAGAAATTGAAGCATATCACTATAGAAAATTACCAATTCACAACGGAGACGGCAACAGAGGAAGAAAGGAAGAAAAAAACCTAAAAAATAGCCAGGAAACAATTAATTAGATGGCATTAGTAAGTCCTTACTTATCAATAATTACTGTAAATTTAAATGGGTTAAATTATCCAGTCAAGGCCCGGAGTGGCTGGCTGGAAATACGTACAAACACACACACATACATACAAACTAACAAAATCTAGCTACATGCTGCCACAAAAAATTTCCTTCTGCCTTAGAGTCAGAGGTTTATAGGTTCAAAGGGAAGGAATGGAAAAAGATATCCTCTGCAAGTGGAAACACAAAGAGCGTGAGGGGAGCCATAGCAATGGCAGTCTGGCATCAGTTTTTACGGGGCACATTGAGAAAAGATTCTGTCTCTGGCTTCCATGTTCCTGGGTGAAACTCTGCTGTTAATGTACCTATTATTATTTTTTTTAATAAATCATCTCTTTGAAATTCCTAGCTGCTATTAACATCTCCTCTGGGTTTTGTAATCTGAGATAACTGATATTTTGGGGTGTTTCTGTTGGTGGTGGAAGGCTAGGGCGGTTTGCTTTTAGCACACCTAATAGTATTGGTTGAGCTTTGTTCATATGACTATGATTTTTTTTTTTTAATACTAATTCTTGAGTTATCTTCCATCCTTCTGTAAAATATTCTCAATATTCTCTTTCAATCTCTTTTCTCATCTGGAATTCAAAAATGGTTAAAAAATAAGTCTTATTATTTGAATTACTATTTTTTCCCTTTTTTAAAATCCCTATCTACTATGGGTTTTTCTCTCTGTCTCTGGAAAAATCTTTAGCTTTACTTTCAGCTCATTGTTTAGTTGTGTTTGCAATTAATTTGTTATTAAATAACCCAGTTAACTTCGCATTTCAACAATAATGTATTTATTCCTAAAAGGTCTATTTAGGTGTGTCTCAAAACATGCTTGGCTATTTTTAATAGCCCCTTCCTTAACTGATAAGAGCTCTACTTTTACTGGTTTGGATCTCTGAGGATTTTTTCCTTGCCAGGTCAACAATGAATTAAGATATTTATCTTTAAAAAAGATCTTACTTTATTGATTTTTATTTAAGTGGGAAGATTGATCGGATTGTTTTGCCTCTATAATATTGGTAAACTTAATTTACAGGAGTTAATCTTGCATCTTTTTAATTCTGTAAATGAATCTCATTTTGAGACCTTCATAACCTTTCCTGTCTACAGTTGACTTACTAGAGGACATGGGGACTGGGTTAGGGCAGGAATTAAAGGTCAGTTTTCTGTTTTGGGGGATTGTGCACTATGCCTCGTATCCTTCAGGCAGTGAAGTTATTTAATCTTAAGCTGGGGTTTGCTCTCCAAGAAGGGTCATTCCCTCAAAATTAGGAGATCCCGACGGATGGGAGAAGGGCTCTCTGGTCGTCCAGCTAGAACTGGCTTTATACATGAGCTTTCCTTGAAATTTCGCTATCGAAATTCTCTTCATTCTTGCTCAATGACTGGAAGTTTCTGATCCCATGTGCCCTGTCTGCATGTGCAAATCTGAATAATTAAAAAGTCCAGTTTCCTGAAATGTACAAAATATAGAATGTGTTAATGCCTCTGTGTTTTGAATGATAAAGAGTAGTAAGGGGGTGCCTGGGTGGCTCAGTGGGTTAAGCCTCTGCCTTTGGCTCGGGTCATGACCTCGGGGTCCTGGGATCGAGCCCTGCATCGGGCTCTCTGCTCAGCGGGGAGCCTACTTTCCCCTCTCTCTCTGCCTGCCTTTCTGCCTACTTGTGATCTCTTTCTAACAAATAAGTAAAAATCTTTAAAAAATTAAAAAAAAAAAAAAAAGAGTAGTCAGGAAGAGAAAAGAAGGGGTGCCTGAGTGCTCATTCGTCAGGGTCCTGAGATCCAGCCCCACAGGGGGCTTCCTGCTCAAGCAGGAAGCCTGCTTCTCCCTCTCCCACTACCGCTTCTGGTGTTCCCTCTCTCATTGTGTGGGTCTCTCTCTGTGTGGGTCTCTCTCTGTCAAATAAATAAATACAAATCTTTAAAAAAGAAAAAGATATTAATTTTTTTTTTTTTTTTTTTTTTTAATTAGAGAGGGGCATGTGGGTGGCTCAGTGAGTTAAGCCTCTGCCTTCAGCTCAGGTCATGATCTCAGGGTCCTGGGATCGAGCCCCGCATCGGGCTCTCTGCTCGGCAGGGAGCCTGCTTCCTCCTCTCTCTCTGCCTACCTCTCTGCCTACTTGTGATCTCTGTCTGTCAAATAAATAAATAAAATCTTTAAATAAATAAATAAAAATTTAAAAAGTAGAGAAAAGAAGGCCAAAGATTATGAGTGATGAGTATGTGTTGGGGCGGTAAGATCTCTGGTTCTCATTTCCTTCCCCACGGCCACCTGAGGCCTAGGCGGCAGCCTCTTTGAATGGTAAAGCCAGACACAGTAATGCAGAAAAAGCAATGCACTCAGAATGCTGTTCTTTTTAGTCAATTTGGTCCAATAAGGTAGAGTCCAATAAGGAGTGGTTTTACATCTCATTAAAATTTTACCTTGAACTTGTAGACCAATATCTTTGCAAGTAACAACAGTACTGTGCTTTCTTTTGTCTTTGAAACCTGTGTTATCTCAAAGTCCTCCAGGGAAATAATTCTGCTGTTCAAACACAGGATTTATAGTATTGGAAATCTTGTGATTCCAACTTTTACTTTTTGTCTCCAAATAACTAGATGCAATACATTTAAAAATCCACCTCACAGGAAATGTCTAGACCTTACCTTGGGAAATCAGGGATCATGTCTGTAATTTGTTTATCATGCTCTGTCCCATAGATATCACCCCATTGATTCCAAACATGAAGCAGAGTTTTCCCTAATTTGAAATAAATAGAAAACAGGTAATAAAAGTTGACCCATCAGGTAAATATCACAGAACCACAGTTGGACAAAAGAAATAATTACTTGTAAAAGTTTGCCTTCCATTTGCAATTTAGCAAATGCCTAAAGCAGCTGTCCTATTATACAGTAAGTCATATTTTGATAAGGCCCTCAGTGCTAAATTGAAGAGAACCAGAGATAAAGGAGGCAGGAGTGCAGAGTGTCTAGTGGTTTGATTTGGGTGTATTCTGTTATCTCCTGGTGGAACTTTACAAGATACAATTATGTGGATCCCCTTTCCAGAGAATCTGGTTTAATTTATCTTGGATGTTATTTGGTGATATCTAGAGACATGAAAACTCTAATACACAGACAAAATTGAGGGGGAAAAAATGGTACTAGCATCGAAAGCATCTACGTTACTTATGGTTGAAACCCCTGCGCCTAGCCTCCTGTTCGGGATGGGGCAAGTTCCCAGTAAACATGGAATGTGAGTGAAGTGAGTGATGTGACAGTAAAATTCGTTCCCAAAGTGGCAAATGCTGAGTGTGGATCACAGTGAAAGCTTAGAACTCCTGGGAGCTACATACACAGGGGGTGTTGTACCTTTTCACAGGCTCTTCGCGGGATGATCATGGGAACCATTGGGCATGGTGCTGAAGACAGGACAAAGCGTTCTATTTGGTGTAGACCTGGTGGAAGGAAAAGGAGCGTTAAGCCTTCGGAGGATGGGCAGCAGGCTCTACTGCCTCCGGCGCACATATGAAGACCTATTACAGCTCGGAAAAGGGACAAGAGAAAACGCCCTTCTCTCTCGTACAGTTTTCCTCTCACTGGTAAAGGAGGTAAATCCTCAAGTCCAGTCCTAAGACCCAGAAACACAGTGGCTGCCTAGGAGAGAGGAGAACAGAGAAATGTCCTTCCCTTTAACCAGGCAAGCAAAAACGGCATAGCAAGCATCAACAGTCTGCTGCTCAGAGAAAGACCTGCATAGAGAAAGATCTATTTTGAGGTACAGGTGTGCAGAGAAGGTCTAAAGCAGGGAAGAGACATTAAAACAAGAATTCAATAAACCAATGGCCACCCTAAGAACAAGGTACCAGTGGAAGAATCTGAAGCCCATAGTACATTGAAACAATAAAACTCACATGAATTCAATGCTTGAATTAACTCAACTCTGCCCACTAACACCCTAGCAGAATATACAAACGTACTTGCAGTTATAAATACAAAGTAAAAATTCCACACTCAGATATGATCTAGCTGTCGGAACAGACAGGAAATTTAAAATAACTATGATTAATGTGGTAAGGGCTGTAGTAGAAAAGGTGTCCAGCGTGCAAGAGCAGTTGGGGAATTTATTAGAAAAATAGAAAGTATAAGAAGACTCAAATGGAAAAGGGAAAAGAATCACAGCAGAAACGAAAAGTGCCTTTGATGGACTGATCAGTAGACCAAACACACCCAAAAAAGAGAATCCGTAAAAAGAGGTAAATAGAAATTACCCATAATCAAACATTAAGAGAAAAAAAGTGTACAAAAATGGAAACAAACACAATCAGCATCTTTAAGAACTGTAGAAAATATTCCAGCCATTCAACATACTCATAAGTGGAATCCTAGAAGCAAAAGAGAGAACACAGTAGAAAATAAACAGTGGACACAGGGTCAAGATATTCCCCAAAATAATAAAAGAAATTAAAACATAGATCCAGGAAGCTAAGTGAATTAGAGAGGATAAATATCAACATAGACACATATACATACACACCATATTCACATTACTGCATATTTAAGATAGAAAAACAACAAAGTTGGGAATAAAATATATATTACATTGAAAGGAATAACGTTTACATTATAAGATAATGGATTGACATCTCCAAAGTGATGAAATCACAGCAAATCACTGCCAACACAGAATTCTAAATAGAGTGAAGGTGTATTTCACTAAAAATGTAGACTAAACTAAAACTGAGCAAGTTTATGACCAAGTTATATGTACTACAAAAATGTTCAAAAGTCATTAGGTGGAAGGAATGAAGCACTAAACTGAAATGTGAATCTTTAAAAAGAAACAATCATCAATATAAATGATTCAAATGAAGGTAGATATAACATATGTTTTTTAATCTCTCTGGATGAAAATTGCTTGTCTAAAGCCAAAAAAAGTAGCAACATATTGTTTGAAATGTATGAAAAATAAAGTGTGTAATAACAATAATAATACAAAGATGGGAAAATTAGGAATATAGTTGTAAGATTTATATATTACATTTGAAGATATGTAATATTTTAATCTATACTGTGATAATTGCATAACTGTATTGTAAATACTAGATGAAGGGAATATAAAGATAAAGACAAATCCATAAAAAGAAGGAAAAAAGAAAAGCTGGAATAAATCAATGTCTAAATGTCTATCAAGATAGACATTTAATCTAACCAGTTTAAAATTGCACTAAGTGCAAGTGTTCTATTCATATTAAATTACAAACAAAAATAGGTCCTGGCTATATTCTGTCTACAGGAATCGTACTTTAAATAAAATTACATATACTGCCTGTAAAAATAAATTATTGAAAATATGTATTTTGCAATACTAATAAAAGGAGGTTTTTTTTAAATCAGAAAAGGCAGACTCTAAGAAATATTCAAAAAGGAAAATGTCTGTGTATCTAAAAAGAGAAGCTCAAAGTCCAGAGAATTTTCTAGTAAATAGTTTCAAGTTTTTAAACAAAAAATATCTATTAACAAAATTTTCAAAAATAGAAGAGAAATTTCCCATCTAAATTTATAACACCAATATTTTCCTGACCCCACATCATTCTTAGAAAACTCATCATAATAACAGGGGGAAATAATTATGTGCAGATTGTAAAGGAAAAATAAAATTCTTCCTGTTCACAGACCATATGATCTTTCTACATGGAAAATCTCAAGTAATCTATTAAAATGTTACTAAATCAAATAAATAGAGCATTTTCACAGACTACAATGTCGATAAGCAACACTTATTGTGTTTCTATAAACTAGAAACAGACAATTAAAAACACAAAGTTAAACAACAACAAAAAGACCATTTAATCACAGGGTACTGTATGTAAGTGATGAATCACTACATTATACTTCTGAAACTAAATATTACAGTTTGTTAATGAACTGAAATTTAAATAGAAACTTGAAGCTATAAAAAACAAAAACAAAAACAAAAAAACACCCACAATAACACCAAAAACATCAATTACTTCTACTGAAATCTAAACTGTGTGTGTGTGTATGTGTGTGTGTGTGTGTGTGTGAGCTGTATGGGAAAAACTGCAAAACAACTTTGAAAGAAATAAATCAACACAGAATGAATGGGGCATGATTCTTTAAAAGAAACAAACCAATCAAACAAGTAAACAAAAACCTTTACTTCTACTTCACACTATATACTGGTAATCATCTGGAAATTTATTACGAAGAAATTCTGGTAGGCATCAAATATCATGAGATATGATATTTTTAGAAGGTTCTGTCAGTATTAACCTTAGAATTCAACCTTAGAAGTCTTCAAAACTCCTCTTGCTTTTCTTCTTTCTGAATATGGCTTCATATAGGAAACTCTTATGTGGCATCTGGGTGACTCAGTTGGTTAAGCCTCTGCCTTCAGCTCAGGTCATGATCTCAGGGTCCTGGGATCGAGCCCCACTTTGGACTCCCTGCTCAGCACAGAGCCTGCTTCTCCCTTTCCCTCTACTGCTCCCTTCCTTGTCTGGCTCTCCCTGTCAGATAAATAAATAAAACCTTAAAAAAAAAAAAAAAAAAAGGAATCTCTTATGCGTTTTTTAGTGCAGTCCCATTCAAAGCCAACTGGCACCAACTTAAAAGAAAACTCCCTAAAATGATGAGTTTTTCCCCCTCTAACATCTGATCAATTTTTATTGATTGATTTTTGAGAGAGAGAGAGAAAGAGAGAGAGTCTGTGTGCAGGCAAGGGGCAGAGGGAGAGGGAGAATCCCAAGCAGGCTCCACACCCAGTGCAGAGTCCGATACAGGGCTAGATCTCAGGACCCTGAGATAATGATCTGAACCAAAATCAAGAGCCAGAAGCTTAGACAACTGAGCCTCCCAGGTGTTCCTGATCAATTATTTTGGACAAAAATGAATGTAAGCCAAGCTGAATTATTCCTAATATCAGAGAAATCACATACAAATAATAATCAGAACATGCATAGGTTATGTCTGTCACTGTAATTTCACTGTAACTTAGTCTCTGAAATAGAACTTCTAAGAAGGAATAAAATACTTGATTTATACTTAAATACACATTAGTTATCCAAAAGGCTGAAAAGTCATTACTGTTGCAATGCTTTGCATTTATTCAATTTCATCAGTCATATAAAAGACCTCATTCTCTGGAATAGTTTTTTTTTCTTCTCTCTCTCTCTCTCTCTAGCTGCTTTTATTTTTTTATTTTTTTTTTATGTTTTAAAGTTTTTACTTAAATTCTAGTTAGTAAACATATAGTATAACATTTGTTTCAGAAGTAGAATTTAGTGATTCATCAGGAACCTATAACACCCAGTGCTTATCACAAGGGCCTTCTTTAATACCCATCATCCATTTCGCCCAACCCCCACCCGCCTCTCCTCCTTCACCCTCAATTTGCTCTCTATAGTTACGAGTCCTTATGGCTTGTGTCCCTCTCTTCCCCGCCCTTCTTGTATATTCATGTGTTTTGTTTCTTAAATTCACGTATGAGTGCTGTACTATGGTATTTCTCTTTCTTTGACTTGTTTTGCTTAGCATAATACACTCTAACTCCATCCATGTTATTGCGAACGGCAGAACTTTGTTCTTTTGATGGTTGAGTAATATTCCCTCACATATGAATATGCCACATCTTCTTTATATTTTCATCAGTCAATGGACGTTTGGGCTCTTTCCATAATTTGGCTATTGCTGATAATGCTACTATAAACATCAGGGTGCATGTGTTCCTTTGAATCAGTATTTTTGTATCCTTTGTGTAAATACCTGGTAATGCCATTGTTGGATCATAAGGTAGTTCTATTTTTAACTTTTAAAAGTTTCTTCTTCAAATTTTTATATGCTGTTAGTATATTTTTTTAAATGCTTACTTTGTTCACATTTTTTACCCTTATCATACAGTTGTAGATGTTTTCATTTTTCCAATGACTTCAATATTGTCTCTATTTTTTTCTTGTCTCTACTATTTTCTATTACTTCTCTCCTTCCTATTGCTTTGGCCCAATTTTTCAGTTCTTCATTACTTTTCCATCCATACACTTCTTATGATGTATTGAATATTCCATATCAGTCTATTTCCAAACTATGTATTTCTACCTAGTTTTTCCATTATTAATATATATATTTTATCTGATCTCACTGGAATGTTTACATATTTAACTTGACATCTTTGATCCATTTTTAATCATCAAATTCTATTATGATGTAGATTATTTGGTTTAATTTGTGTTATTTATTTCACAGTAGTTATGCTCTCATTTTCTTAGTTATTTCTTCTCTTTAGCTCAGACTTTTCTATTGACATTAATTAACATTTTAGTAAGGGTACCCTGGGTGGGAGATGTTCTCAAAGTTGGCCCTAGTTCCTTCTTGTTTTTAAGAGAAGTATTCAAGGATCCAAGGTGGAGTTCATCTCTGCAAGCTGCCCCTCCCACATACCAGGAGACAGTCTCAGAGAAGCTTCTCCTGTTTCTGACAAGGCATGTCCCCAAGATGGTACAAATACCTAATAAGCTTTCAAATTTTCATAGGATCCTCATATGTTTGCTTTCAATTAGTTTCATGTGCTACGTCTTGTTTTCCGACATCTCCAGATTCTTGGAAAGGGTTCAGAATAGTAAGTATTCAATAATATTTGATGAGTAAGTGAAGGAACAATCACATACCTGCTTTAAGTTAACTAATAACATATTTTGATAAGTAACATTGCAACAAACACTAATTCCTTTTTAAACTTTTCAATAGGGGGGTTTTATTACATCTTTACATATCACAGACAGATCTTAAGAACTATCTAGCATCATGGGGCACCTGGAGGGCTCAGTCAGTTAAGCGTTGGACTCTTAGTTTCGGCTCACGCCATGATCTCAGGGTTCTGAGAGCGAGCCCTGTATCAGGTTTCATGTCCAGTGCGGTCTGCTTGGAATTCTCTCCCTTTCCCTTCTGCTCCTCTCCCCGCTCCTGTTCATGCTCTCTCTAAAATAAATACATAAATAAAATATTGTTTAAAAAAAGAATTATCTAACATTTTGTTTTTTTTTTAATAGGCCATCATTCCTTAGATTTTATTCATTGGCCTGCTGAACTGTTCCTTTGCCAGAGACATAGGTACTATCCGAATATTTCAATAATCCTTGTTTTTAACAATTTTGGCCTGGTAAATGAAAGCACCTGAACTTGATATATATTCAGTGCTGTTTCCTATGAGAATTAACTCATCTTTGTGAGGCTTGAGAAACTGAACAAGCAATAGCTGGTCTGATCAGAACCCTATTTTTTCACACAAGAAATTACAGATTTGAACAAAAGACTCATTCTTCTGAACAACAATGTTGATGAGGAAGTGAGTCAACCCTGATATCGTCGTGTAAAGGAAGCCTGATGTGACCCCCGATCATGTTGTGCCCATGACAAGTAGAACTGTAGCCTATTTCTTCCTATGTCCCCAGTTTTGTCAGCCTGAAGCCTTTTTTTTTTTTTTTTTTGAGATGACTGAGTTCTAATTGATGTGGTTAAAATTCTCTGGAGACCTTCACTATGACTGTGTGTCCCTTCAGAATGATGTTAATATTTTCTGGAACGTCCGTGGTCCAGTTGCTGAGAACCGTCTTTGTTCTTGCAGTGGATACAGAAAAGAGCGCTGATTCCTGTTAGCAGTTACTGTTACTACACCTGTTAGTTACACCTGCTACTACAAGTGACAGATTTAGATTTTGGTGGCCCTGGCTATGCCCACACCCTTTAATTATTGTTTGCTGCAAAATTCAAAACAGAAATAGTTTGGCTCCTCAAAGACCCCAAAGGAATAGAACCAATATACATTTCACTATTACAGAAGGGTGACATATGAGTTAGGTGAGTTAGCTAGGGTAATAATTGTAACTTATTCCAGAACTTGTTCGGTATACCTTAACAATGGATGCCTGAGCTAGTTGCTCATCTGGCCATTCCTTACATAAGCTTTGATTGCAAATAGAAAATAAGTAAGATATCAATATGGTATTAAGCCATACATAGCCAGGATATAATGTGAAGCATGCTAAAATAGATGCTCAAAATGTTTTGAAATCACAGTGGAGAAGGATGTTCATTTGGAAATAAATTTTACAATGCATAGAGCTCTGTGAGAGTCTTTCTTTTTTTTTTTTTAAGATTTTATTTATTTATTTGACAGAGAGAGATCACAAGTAGGCAGAGAGGCAGGCAGAGAGAGAGAGAGGAGGAAACAGGCTCCCCGCCGAGCAGAGAGCCCGATGCGGGACTCAATCCCAGGACCCTGAGATCATGACCTGAGCCGAAGGCAGCAGCTTAACCCACTGAGCCACCCAGGCGCCCTGAGAGTCTTTCTTTTAATCAATAGTGTGGATGTTAATCTCACCACCTGCTCCACTACTTCCTCCCACCTCTTTTGTTCTGCCAAGTCTTCTTCTTTCCCTGTTGTTGAATTAACTTTATATCTTTATTCTAACCACAGGTAGATCTTTCTTATAGGAGCTGAGGTTCGGTCAGTTCGACTTACTATTTTTCTTTAAAGATTTTATTTATTTATTTGAGAGAGAGAGAACACAAGAGGGAAAGAGAAAGAGGGGTTAGAAAGAGACTTTTCACCTAACGTGGGGCTCAATCCCTGAGATCAGGACCTGAGCTAAAGGCAGATGCTTAACTGACTGAGCCACCCAGGTGCGCCTTGGTAAGTTTGATTGAGATAATAACAGCCTGAAATGTATTTCTTAAGTATAGCCATTGTTGCTTGCTTCTGAACCTCAATTAGGTGTTGAATCTTACATCTTAATTTCAATATGATTAGCTTTATTTTTCATCTTTTCCTGATCTGATATTTATGTTACGATCTTGTATTTCTCAAGAAATAAAGAACCTTGCTATAATGACTGAAAACATTTTAGTGTAGGTTGATTAAAAAAAAAAAACTTGGAAGCCCAAAAATCATATTAAAACCATCTCATATTGGGAAAAATGTACAATGAATCTTGGAATTAATTTTTCAAGTTAAGCCCAATTGCTAAAGGATCTTCGAAAGAAACGTTGTTATAGATGGTAAGCATATGTTAAAGGATGTTACTGTAGTCTCAAAATATTCTGGGGTTAATAGTTCTTAAAAAATCATTTTTCCAGGCGTAACAGAAATACACAAGTCATTAAGTAGGCAGGGAAATATCGTGTATCACTGGGGAGAAAGGAAAACAATCATCAATGTTTAGTATTCCAAAAGTTTGGGGGAAATGAAGCTACTAACTGTGAGGAGACTCTGCCTTTTCTGATGCTCAAAATATAGCTGGGAATTGGGAATTCTGCTTGGTAATAAGCTCTTAAGCACATTTGTAGTGTGGGATAAAGTTCTTACTTGGATGAGTGATGTTCATTCAACTAGAGCCGATTTTAAAGGGATAGAATATAGGCCAGCAGATTTCTGTGACACACTCATAACCTTTCTGTAAATGTGCTGCCTTTATTTCTTATATCAAATGAATGCTAGGGTTTCAAAAGATATTATTCATAAATAGAATATAGTTTCTCAAAGGGGAAAGAAACCAGCCCATAACATACTGACCCCTGGGAAATAAAACACCAAATCACTTCTCCTTTAACTCCAAAGGAAGCCTATATTTTTTTATCAGTCACTTTTTCAGGGGAAGAAATCACTAGAGTTTCACCATCTATCTCTGTTTCTATTAGGTTGTCAATTTGGTTTGCGTTTTCATCAGAGTTGGATTAACAGCTGGAAGAAGAGTTGTCTCATCTAAACATTCACCAGGGGGCAATGAGAAAAATGTATTAAATTTGACATAGGACAATGGTACTTACTCAAGAAGACACTTTGAACATTTGTAATGGAAAGGCTACTTTTTTTGTAAAATTTGTTCAGATAATTCTCACAAATGTAGGATTTGTGATTCCCTTTAATTGAAAAAGTACTTTAATTTAACAAAGGAGAAATAAAGAGATAGATCTATATGTAGTATTAATGAAGGCAATATTATTAATTACGGAATTAATGTAGGGTCCCAAAGGAAAATGTCTTATGATCCTAGTGCCAGATCTAATGCAAAAGAATAATTATACATAATACAAGACACATATTATCCTGAGATTTGTTGAAAGGAATGAAAGAAAAAGTGTTTGGGGATTGCTATAGTTATACCAATAGTGATATATATTTTAAAAATAGTGGAAATAAACATAATATTAATATTTACTAAGGTTCATTACATTCATTTCTAAGGTTTTCTATATATTTTAAATATTTTGTGGTTTTCTTTAGTTACAAAAATAATGAAAACTTTTATAAGAGAAAGAAAGTCTTTATTAATGATGTCATGAAAAGTAAATTTGATAAAGAAAGCCAAAATATTTGCAGAGTTAAATGTAAATCATAAATTTTTTTTGTAAATTATTTTCTACTAATTTAGACTTTCTAATAAAATATTAACCATTACCAATGAGGAAATAAAATAACCATATCCAGGCACCTGGGTGTGTCAGTTGGTTAAGTGTCTGTCTTTGGCTCAGGTCATGATCCCAGGGCCCTGGGATTGAGCTCCGCATGGGGCTCCCTGCTCAGTGGGAAGCCTGCTCCTCCCTCTCCCATTCGCCCTGCTTGTGTTCCCTCTCTCACTGTATCTCTGACAAATAAATAAATAAAATCTTTTAAAAAATAAGTAAATAAGCATATCTACTTTAGAGTTAGAAATAACTACCTATGTGAACAGTAATCAGAAATTATATATATATATATATATATATATATAAAATCTGTTTCATTGAGCTTTAAGGAGAGGTATGTATTTATAAATTGAAAATCCTGGGTCAAATGGTACATGAGTAATTGAATCAGAGTTATATAAGGCACAATTTATAAGATTATTTGTATTTTATTCTTATATAAACTATACAACAATTTCATGTTGTGTTAGAAAAACAGTTTCTGTGTGTGAATTCCACAGCACTATTGACTTTAGGTAGCCCCATGAGAGAGAGAGAGAGATTTTGAATCATCATTCTTGTATTACTCATTGGATATTAAAGGAAGTATCACGCCGTCTCTTACCACACACACCATCATAAAATTTTAAGTAGTAAGATATGAAATATATAACTTTCCTTTAATAATGAAGACTTTAATAGGTATGTTTTCTTCTAGGTATGTGCAGTCCGAGTCCCACAAGTCAATTTGACCTTCCGGTTGCTGCTTCAGTTGTGAACATTCCTTCTGTCAATTAGTGTCAGCATCATACGATAACTGGAATTTGCCCGTGCTCTCATATCCACCAAGCATTAGCTATAGAAGTAAAATATCTCCTGGCCCATTTTAACTGGTTGACCTGTACTTCTTGACAGAGATGTTTCAATTACTTTTCCTTCATGACTACTCCTCAAATTGAAATTCACTTATTGATCATGATGCATCTACAGAGATTTGAAATATATTCATGAAACATTCTGAGCAGTTACACATAATAAACTATCAAACTGTTATAATGTGTCTTCGGCTAGCCCTTTCTCTCAGGAATATTTTATTCATAGTAACAAAGTCTTATTCCTGGGTTAACATCTGCAAAAAATGTGTCAGAAGCAATGTTTATGATACAGAAATAATAACTATATTACCTGAAATTCTTTTCTGGCTCCCTATGTAAACAATACAGTCAAAACATGCTGTATTTTCTCTGATGGAAAAGACAGTATTTGAAATTGCAGAAATAATTGATGTAATGGCATTATTCAATTATTTGTTAATGTTCACTTATCTGTATAATATGTTCATTTCAGACCTGCAGGAGGAGCTATCAGGGAAAGTGACTAATCTAAACCCCTCATACATAGAGGATGAGTCAGGGTATCTCTTTACTGAGTACTGGTCATTTTGTATTTTGAGAAATCTTCCAATTTTATCTAAGTTATATATTTGTAGGCATAACATTATTTATAATATATTCTTATTTTCATTTTAATATCTCTAGAACCTGACCTGATTCTGTTTTTCTTCTCTTCTTAATAATGGTTATTTGTGTAATCTTTCCTTTTTCCTGGTAGTCTAAATAGAAGTTTATCAATTTTAATGATTTCAAAGAACCAATCTTTGATTTCACTGATATTCTCTATATTTTTTCTGTTTTCTATGCATCAACTTTTGGCTCTTGTCTTTATTTTGGATTTAATATTCTTTTCTAGTTTGCTAAGGAGGAAATTGAGGTCAAATTTAGTTGAGAAATGCTTTTTTTCTAACATATTTTAATATCAAAATCAGACATATTCTTCTTTATGATCCTTCAGTTTAAAATAATTTCTAATTCTTATTTTGATTTCCTAATTAAAATATTGAATTTCCTATTGACCATATCTAGTGAAATTTTCATCTGAACATCTTATTTTTCATCTTCTAAAAGTTTGATTTCTATAACTTTTTATATTTACTGAGTCTTTGCTTATTTGGATATCTGGAACATATTTATAGTAAGTTTTTAAAGTTTCTTTACTACTGATTCTAACATCCGTACTTGTTCTAAATTGATTTTAACTTATTACCTTATATTCTAAGTATAGTTTGCATTATCCTGCCTTTTTCTTATATTCTAGTGGATTCCAACTTGATGCCAGTAACTATGATTGCTTTTTGTATGACATCTAAAGTAATTTTGCATAGCTTAAGATCACAATAATTTTATCCTTTCTATCCCTTTACCATTTTTCTTTTAGAGTATTTACAGAATTATATTTTATAGTTAGGTCTACTATTGATCATGAGCTAGTTTGAAACCTGTTTCTTCTTTTGAATTTTTAATTGTTCTACTTCCCTTTCTTGGCAAATTATAATTTATATAACAAATATCTTCATAAATTTGTACTAAATTTATAACAAAATTTAATGTCCCTGTCTGCTAGTTCTGAAATTGAATCAGTTGTGGAATGATTTCAATACATTTATTATTCTCCTCAGTATGAGTCTTTTTTTTCCCCCCTATTGCCTTGTTTTTTAATTTTACGTCTCAGGCATTCAGATGAGTGACCAACTGACCTATGGTTACATTATAGAATAGATAAGTTATTTATTACATGTACTGTTGAATTATTATGATAACATGGGCAAAGTTAAAAAGTTCTGTAGAACAGCAAGGTTCTGTACCCAGTGTTCTAGAGTCAAGAAAAAAGCCGGTGGAAGAAGAATGTTTCCTGAAGCAAATTCTGACAAATATTTATTCAATGCCTTACTATTTCTAGAAAGCTGGCAAGGAAAGAATACTCATCAATTTGGGGGATAGATTTATTGGCCTTTTGGATTATAAAAATGTCCAAAATGTCCAAGAAATGTGATATGTCCTGATACATCAATGTTGGTCCCTCACTAAAATTCTTCCCACATATCCTACTCTGCCTTCTTAGATTCTTTTTTACTCATATCACTTTTCTTATTGTCAAATTCCAGGAATCCCAAAGTGTTATTCCTGGACCCTTCTCAAGAATCATGTGCTGTAGTTTCTTTTAACATTTTGCCTTTAAATGATCCAGTATATTTTGGTAGTTATTAAACCTTAAAAAGAGCCAATCATGCTTCAAGAAATGAAGGAACTGACTTTAGTTTGTTGACAAAAAATTAACACCAGATTATGAATAGCATTTTCCACTAAGCTAAGACAACTAGAAATCATTCTGAATATGCTGGAGGATCAAAACCCAAGCATAAAAACAAATCCATGACTTAAAAAAATATATATGCTAATACCATCTTAAAAAGAGATTAAAGGATATTTCTTACAGCAATAGGAAAGATAGCTTGAAAGAGAGGAGAGTCTGCGGAGGAGAAGAAAAAGACTATCTGATGAAATTTGAGATATACAATATTGAAATTCTCTTAATTATAAATTATATAATAGGTAGGAGGTATTGTTTAAACATGGATTGAGGAACAAATGCCAGACTTTGGAAGGTCAAAACCAGAAGTATTATCTTTTTTATGCTTCAAAATATTCACAGTGTCCAAAGACACTTTGGGTCTTCTTTCTCTTGCTTGGACAGATGTTGAAAGCAATTGTGTCTCTATGTCTCTCCAAATTAGGAAAGTCACTGACATAAATAAAGTCAGATGATATTAATTATAACTGACAGTGTTAAGATTGGATAAATTCTAAAACTGTTACTCAAAAAAATGGACTACATTATTAGAACTTAAAACATTGTTTTTATATGTTTAATTGTGACATTCTTTGAGAGAGACTATGTTTCAAGTCAAGTAGACACAAGTAAAATCTACTTGCTGAGCATGGTACTTTCCATTTTACATGCATTATCTTATTTCACCTTAGAACAACTTTCTATACTTCAACTATCTATATTACAGACTGGGAAATGGAAGCACCCTGCCACAGTGTTAATAACCATTTGGGGACTTAGACCACAATCAACACAGGAAGCTCTTGAATTTCCCTCCTTTTGTGGGTGCATTGAAAGTACAGCTGCACATGGATCAATTCTCTCTGAAAGAAATTCAAAAAGTAGCTAAGTGAATACTATATATTAGGTGACTGACAAAATACCCACCAGAGACCCCACACTCAGTATCATCCAGGTCAGAGGGAACCATCATCTCTGAGCTTCTTCCCGAGGAACAACGAGCTTGGACCACACAACTAGAACCCAACTTTTAAGGTTGCCACCTGACGGAGGCGCCCCCAAAGCACCTAGATCTGAGAGCTAGTGGGACTTGCATTCAGGAATCCCACAGATACTAAAGCATATAAAGAAACAGTTCTTAGTGGGCACAGAAGCATTCAATGGCTAAATGTGCAGGGCTCAGCACAGAAGAAAAGGAGACAGGCCAAAATGCCCATCTTCCAAACTTTCCCTGGAAGGAGTTTGAGTGCTTACTTTCCCATGTGTTGCTTAAGGGTCCAGCTTCTAATTAGCCTGCATATGGGGTGCAGATTATAATCTTTCCCTTGGGAACCTGACAGGTTTTGGCACACTCTACCACTATGAGCTACTAAGAACAGATGGAAGCATGAATAATCAAAAATATTTGAGAGATAATCAGGAGCTAGGACCAAGTAGATGATAAGAATAGTCTGTCAAGATTGGGAGAGGTGGGTATTTTGTTTAATGTGCAGAAACCAACATAGAATGTTAAAAAAAAAAAAAAAAAGAAAGAAAGAAAGAAAGAAAGAAAGAAAATTTGTTACAAACAAAATAACATGAAAAACCTTCAAATCTAATATTTATGTAACAGATTAATGGTTTACCCATATCAGAGAATTACTCAGCAGAAACCTTGTGGGCCAGAAGGGAATAGAGAAATATATTCAAAGTACTGATGAAAAAAAACAAACAAACAAAAAAAACTTGCCAACCAAGAATACTCTACCAGGCAAAGTTACCCTTCAGAGTAGAAGGGGAGATAGTTTCTTAGTAAAAACAAAAACCAAAAAAACAAAACTGAAGGAGTTTATCACCACTTAGACCAGTCTTATGAAAAATGATGAAAGGAGTTTTTCCAAGATAAAATAGAAGGATAACAATTAGTAATAAGAAAACAGATAAAAGTATAAAACTCCTTCACAAAATATTACCAAATAAAATTCCATAGTACAATGAAAGGACTTTATACCACGATCAGTGGGATTTATTTTACAGATTCTGAAATGGTTCAACATCTGCAAATACCACATCTGATATACCACATTAATAAAATGAGGGATAAGAATCATATAATTTCGACAGGTGCAGAAAAAGCATTTAACAAAACATAACTTCCTTTCATGATAAAATTTTCAACAAATTCAGTATAAATGGGATGTACATCAGTATGACCATGTATGATAAGCTAACATTATACTATGTGGTAAGAAGTTTAAAGCTCTTGCTCTAAGATCAGGAAAAATACCAGACTGCCCACTCTTATCACTTTTATTCAACATAGTAGTAGAATCCCTGCCACAGCAATTAAGCAAGAAAAAATAAATAAATAAAAGACATCTCAATAGAAAAGGGGCTCCCACATGACCTGAGCTTATATGTAGAAATACCAGAGACTCCTCCAAAAAACTATTAGAACTAATAATGTCAGTGAAATTGCAAGATACAAAATCAACATACAAAACATACCTCTTTTATTTTTATACTAACAAAGAAATACTAAAAAACAAAATTAAGAAAACAATCCCATTTCCAATAGAATCCAAAAGAATAAAACACTTAGGTATAAATGTAATGAAGAAGTGAAAGTTCTATACACTAAAAACTATAAAATATTGGTGAAAGAAATTAAAGGAAAAATAAACAAATGGAAACAAATTATATGCTTATGAAATGATAGAATTAATATTGTTAAAAATTTCCAAAATTTATG
This sequence comes from Mustela nivalis, assembly GCF_964662115.1. Taxonomy (NCBI): domain Eukaryota; kingdom Metazoa; phylum Chordata; class Mammalia; order Carnivora; family Mustelidae; genus Mustela; species Mustela nivalis. The sequence goes on along the minus strand of NC_139033.1, from coordinate 30,037,693 downwards.
ATATTACTCAAAGCAATCTACAGATTCTACACAATTCCCACAAATTCCAATGGCATTTTCCATAAGAATAAAAAATAAAATCCTAAAATACATACAAAACCATTAAAACCCCCAAATAAAAGGTAATCTTGAGAGAGAAGAACAAATTTGGATATTTAACTTTCTGACTTCAAACTGTATTATAAGTTTATAGTAATAAAGAAAGTATGGAATTAGGACATATACATACCAAAAGGCATACAGATTAATGAAACAGAATAAAGAGCCCACAAGAAAACTACAGCATTTGATATATAATCAAATTATGATGAAGGAGCCAAAAATATACAATATGAAAAGATAGTATCTTCAGAAAATGATGCTGGGAAAAATGAACAATGATATAAAAAGAGTAAAACTAGACCTCATTTCATACCATACACAAAAATCAACTCAAAATCCATGACAGACTTGACCCTAAGACCTGAAGTCATTGAACTCCTAGAAGAAAACTTAGGGAGTATGTACCTTGACCTTGGTCTTGGCAATTATTATTTTTTTATTTGACATCAAAAGCAAAGACAAGCAAAACAAAATAAACAAGTGGGGTTACATCAAACAACACATCTGCACAGAAAACAAAACCATCAACTAAATGCAAAGGCAACATATAAAATAGGAGAAAATATTTGCAAACTACATATCCATTAATGGTTAAAATCCAAAATACACAACAAGCTCAAACAAACAAATGGCAAAACTACAAATAACCCATTTAAAAATTGGGCAAATGCGGGCGCCTGGGTGGCTCAGTGGGTTAAGCTGCTGCCTTCGGCTCAGGTCATGATCTCAGGGTCCTGGGATCGAGTCCCACATCGGGTTCTCTGCTCAGTGGGGAGCCTGCTTCCTCCTCTCTCTCTCTGCCTGCCTCTCTGCCTACTTGTGGTCTCTGTCTGTCAAATAAATAAAATCTAAAAAAAAAATAAAATAAATAAATAAATAAATAAAAATTGGGCAAATGATCTAAATATACATCTTTCCAAAGAACACATAGAAATGACCAATTGATACATGAAAATTTCTGACCATTACTAATCATTGGGGAATGCAAATTTACCCTATGACGAGATATCACTTGACACCTGCTGGGATGTAAACTATCAAAGAGAAAAGAAATAAATAATGCTGGCAAGGATGTGGAGCAAAGGGAACCCTTGCTCCTGCTGGTGGAAATGGAAACTGGTACAGCCACTATGGCAAACAATAGAGTTTCCTTTAAAAATTACAAATAGAGCGCGCCTGGGTGGCTCAGTGGGTTAAGTCGCTGCCTTCGGCTCAGGTCATGATCTCATGGTCCTGGGATCGAGCCCCGCATCGGGCTCTCTGCTCGGCAGGGAGCCTGCTTCCCCCTCTCTCTGCCTGCCTCTCTGCCTACTTGTGATCTCTCTCTGTCAAATAAATAAATAAATAATCTTTAAAAAAAAATTACAAATAGAACTAATACATGGTCCTGCACTCCCACTTCAAGGCATACCTACAAAATCAAAATCACTATCTTAGAGGCATAGTTGCACCGCCACATTTATTGTGGCTTTATTCATAAGAGTCAGGGTGAGAAAACAACATAAATAAAGTTTAAAAAAATAAACTCATTTCATTTAGAACGCAGTTATCTGATGTTAAACTCCTTCACTGACTTACCTTTTTTCCAGCTTTATTCAGGTAATATTGACAAATAAAGTGGTATATATGTAAGGTGTACAATGGAATGGCTTAATGCCATATACTTATATTTTGAAATGATGACCACAATCAACTCAATTCGCACATCCATCACCTCACATAGTTACCCTGTTTTTTGTACCTTTGCAACGTGTATTTGTGAGTTTGGGAGGAAGGAATTCTGCATTAATTCAGAAAACTGTGCAAAACAATTATATGTAATCTCCTGAGTTGTTGTAGTCCAAAAGTCTATAAAGATTTCTGCTTTGATTCAATTTCAAGTGACTTATCAAAAACCCCAAAGTTCTTCTAGGCCTAGGCCTATTTCACTGTAACATCAAAAAATTAATATTGAAAAGAAAATCTTAAAAAGCTGCCAGTAGAAACGATATGTTTTCTATAAAGTACCAATCTGTAAACTAATAGCATTTTTTGCCTTACTTGAAGTTGATGTTTGTTTTAGTTGGGTTAAGCTACCAAAAATCTCCCAGTAATCTAAAATAAATCAGCCTTTAATTTTTCCCCTAATAAATTCCAGTGCAAACATTCAGCAGATAGCTTGGGTCAGAGACCTTGGTTCCTTCCACAGGTGTACTCCCTGAAACCCTATGGACTCAGAGTTGTCCAGGGGAACCTGTCTCTAGCTGGTAGATGCGGGAAGGGCAAGTGAGTTCTTACCCCTACTCTTCACTGACCAACTTCTAACCACAATCCATTCCTAAACACCAGCCCCTGGGCTTCACCCAAGTAAGAGGCTGGTCTCAGTCTAGCCATCCCAGGCAGAACAGAGCATTAGCACTGTTTATGAGAATTGGCAGTCTTTCCATATTATTATTAAAGAAAGGAAAAATCAACCCATCGAATAAGAGTAAAAATATATAACTACTCAGATCAAAGCAAATACTAGAAGAGAAGAGCTCCATCAGGCAGTTATTAAAAGAACTATATGACATAAGAAGAAAGATTTTCTCTGTTTCAATCTGCACTATCACAATTTAAATATAAAGCCACATGCATACATAGAAATGCTATTTTTCTTTTTTACCTTTTTGTGTGTTATGTTTATAATTCTTTTTCCTAAAAAAATTTGTTAGTGACAATGTTCCATTACAATATATGAATGGAAGCAAGATTCTTTTGTTGCTTTTTTTAAATTTTTTTATTTTTAGTGTTAGTTGTACATTACTTATATTGGGGCTTCAATCAGATGCAACATTCTAGTCAATGAAACATACCTGAAGCCTTGTACAAGCCGATTTTACAATTTACAGGATTCTGTTATGTTGGCTATACTCAGAGTCAGGTCTTTTTTTCTACACCTATATTCTGTTACTCCAGGTCATGATTTTCCCGGGGTCTCTCCTGAAAATTGATACAAATACAGAATTTTATCATATTAGCTTTTGATTTTTTTCCTAACAAAGGCCTTTCTTCACTCTAGCTGGGACCCTAAAGTCCTTAGGCATATGAGACTACCTCCTGAATTTATGTGTCTCTAAAATGCTTCTGTCAATGGCAAGGAAGACATATCTATCCAATCCAAAGATCATATTTCTGCTTATTATTTTGAGGTCCTGGAGAAGCTTATTTAGTTTACTGAGATGAATGATTTAGCCAAAAAAAAAAAAAAAAAAAAAAAAACCCTTTATGCTAATAGGTATTATGATTGATATGCCAGGCTTTATGACTCACAGTTTGCCATATATATCATCCTTGGGAAAAATATATACTGCTAAAATAGATGGATTTAAGAATCTGAGAGACCCTTGTATTCTACAGCAATGATGCTTTTAATGTTCCATTAAAAATTTCAGAATTCCCAAGAAGTTTCCTTTCATCTGTTTTTAGCATTCTCTGGCCAGCATACCATATATTCCATATCAAAGTCTTTTGGTTGACGATTTGTGCAATAATTTAAATATTATTCATATGCCATGTTTTATCAACTCCAAGTTACCACTTAATATGTAATTTGTACTAATATGTAAAAGGAAATTATGGTTGTAAATTGTGGATAGTGAAACATTTCTGGATTACTGATAGACAAATTTGTGAAAAATATGCATCTTAACTTCAGTGTAATATGCTATAACGTTAGAGAGATAAGTTTAAAGTATTTTAAGAAACCAATCAGTCCGATGCTCCCTCTTCTACAATGAAATCATGGAAAATACTGATTTTGCAAAGAGTATTTCTGTATATTGTGTATATTGGTGGCATATTATGTGAAAATTAAAATTTTAGTGTGCATATTTTCTTGTGTCTATTACGTGAAATCCTAATTTGTAAGGCTGGATGCAGACAGTAGTGTGCCATGCATTTAGGACCCTGGGGACACAGTTGATTGACTCTTGGCAATACCGACCATGGCAATAAATGGCAGGACTCAGACACTTTAACTGAGCATGCAAGTTCTTCAGTTGTGCCTCCAATATTAATTGGTCCATGATCTCATATGCTAGCAAAAATAGACTATCAACTTTCTTCAGAAATTCCAAGTACAGGTTCAAAGAAGGAAAAGGACTTATGAATGGTACTTTGTGTAAGACACCACTTCCAAGATACCTTGTGGTTCTCTTTTAAATAAAAGTTTATGAATTTGCCCAGTGTGTTTGTCTTGTAAAATCAGTCAGATTCAGGGGGATTTTATAAATAGAAAGTTCCTCGGCATAGTAAAATAGTTTGTAAAAGCCACTGATAAATAGCATATTTGACAACTGTTTTTAGGTTGGGAAGCTATCAAGTCATTAAGTAATTGTTCTTAAATCCTTATGATTGAGAGTAGAAAAATTCAAAAGTAGGTACCCATCGTCTATGATGAGGTATTATTATCATACTTGGGTGTAAAGTCAACTTCTTTCTGCAGAGAATGACGTCAGGTTAAAGCTCTAAAATAAATCTGAATTGTTTATATATAATGACAACCACATAAATTAAAACATGCAGGAAATGCAGAATAAATCCCAAGGCATTACAATTCTGTGTAAGGGAAGACTGGCGAAGACTCAAACTTTAGTCAGGCCCCTGGAAATGTCTCTGAAGCCCACCTACGCACTTTCTTATAAAACCCAGTTTTAGTAAGTACCCTGCTCAGTCAGTTTAACCAGAATCCACCATGGAAGTTTCCTCTTAGTAATGTTCTATCCACCGATTCCCACCCTACTCTTGGCTATAAATTCCCACTTACCCATGCTGTATTTGGAGTGGAGCCCAGTCTCTCTTGTATGCCTCTCCCAGTAGCTCATGTATTAAGCATATGCCTTCGGGCTCAGGTCATCATCTTGGGGTCCTGGGGCTGAGCCTCACATCATGGTGGACTCTCTGCTCCGCAGGGAGTCTGCTTCTCTCTCTCCCTCTGCCCTTCCCGCATGCTCTCTTTCTCTCAAATAAATAAATAAAATCTTAAAAATAAAATAAAAGTTTGGGTGGATGCTGTACCACTAGGACATAGTCAAAGACATACAGAATTGTAATTTAGAAATATGAAAGATTCGTAGAAGCTAGAGTTATTATACCTAAAAAAGGCACTTGTTAGTACATAGTAGCCATAATTTCTCCATCTTAATCTTTTTATAAAGATTTTATTTATTTATTTAATTGACAGAGAGATAGCAAGAGAGGTAGCACAAGGAGAGGGAATGGGAGAGGGAGAAGCAGGCTTCCCACAGAACAGGGAGCCCGATGTGGGGCTAAATCCCAGGAGACTGAGATCATGACTTGAGGTGAAGGCAGACACTTAACAACTGAGCCACCCAGGTGCCCCCATCTTTCTTAATCTTAAACTAAAAATCTAAGCCCTAGATCTTGCAGAAGAATTATAAACTGAGTCAAGGCTGAATTCTATGTGTAAAGCCCTCAAATCCCACCTTTCAGTATATTTGGTCATGGGACTCTAATCCACATTCATCCCTGCACACACAAACTCTGAGAAAGGGGACCCCAAATTCTAGTTTCACCTTAGATGAGAATGCCCAGCAGATCCTGAAAACATGGTGAATGTGTTAGCCACCAGCTCACAAATGGGCAAAAACTGTCCAGAGTCCCAATTCAGACTCCTTCCAGGGGGAAGTCATAGTGATTCTCTGATATATTTTCCATGCTTATAACTGTTACAAACACAATTGGCAGGATTTTAACCTGCTTTTCTGGTTTGTCTTCCCAGCAGATAAACTCTATAAACTGCATGCACAAGCCTACTGCATGCCCGGGCTGTCTACATGCACTAGCCGACTGCATAGGGACACCGAATTTTCTAGAAAATAGAAATTTGTAAGGACAGTCTCTGAAAAATTGGTAGAGGCAGTTCCTGCATTTTGCCCAGTAGGTCAGACTGAACAAAAATAAACATTCGTAAACGGAGCAAAGGTGAAAGAGCAGGTGAGTACCTTCGGAGAATGACTAACATATTTGAATGCCATTTGAGAATTGAAACCACAGAAAATGCTCTTCGGGGCCATATTTGTCCATGGCCTCCACCCCGAAGTTCAAAAGCAATTTTAAATCACTTTAGTGAGTAGAGCTGAGACGCAGAGATTCTGCACGAACTGAGACAGATGACTGATCACTGTGGAAGCTGTCAGTCCAGAAATGGGGATGATACAGACTCAAAATGTATGGCCCTCAATTTAGCATTTCTAAATTATAAAGAAAAAAAAAATGTGGGACCATCAGGATCAAGGGAGGAACTGTCAGTCTAAGAAAGTCAATAAAGCTAGTTCATGGGATTTTACTTTTTGGTGTGTCTAATAATACAGTAAGCTAGAGACACTAGAAAACCCAGTGTTTTAAGTGATTTTTTGTCAAACACTCCCAAAAGCTGTTCTGGGAGGGGAAAAAAATGAAGGACTTGTCAAGTTTGAATACTGTGAGCACAATCTAAAAAGAGATTCCATCTTGAACTCCTTTCCATCTCTGTTTCTAGAACTTAGATCTCCTTGTTCCAGTGTGAAAATCATATCAAGCCAATGGACATTAGGCTAATTAATCTATGTTGTGAAAAAATAAAATTATCTGCTTTCAAGTTCACTCCCCCCACCTCCACCCCCAAACTGTCTAAGCTTTTTGTAGAAAGGGAACATTACCTCTTATAGAAGACATTTTAGATACATTTCAATGTAAAATTTATAAGCCACAAAATTCTTATGGATTCAAATCTGTTCAGTCTTTCTATCATCACAGAGTAGAGATGCATAAGAATAAGAAATTAAATTATAATATATGTTAGGTAAAGAATATGCCATTTAGTTACCGAGGCAATCTCCTTTGCCCTGAGGAGAATGAGAGCCAACTCCTAACAGGAAGTACTCACTTGAGCCACACACAGTCATGAGAAGGAAAACCCAGCAGATTATTTTCATCAGTTCTCCTTCTATATAATATCTTAAATTATATTAAGTAGGTTGTAAGTTCTTATAACTTGCCTACAATGTAAAATCTTATTATTCATATATCAGAAAAATATTTCCAGACCCCTTATGACCCTTGGCTACCAGCTACTCTGGCCAGCGGGGTCCAGGTGAAACATAGCAAAGAGACGGTGGGCATAGCCTTAAATAAACGAAACGAAACTGAACTCATCCTCCTTCTAGTAAGTAGTGACTTTCTGTTTGATTATTTTTCTTTGAGATTCTGGACTCCTAATTCACAGACTCATTCTTTTCTGATGAAATGGGAGTTTGCCAAATGATTTTTCTATGCTCTATCAGTGGCCTTTATAAACATACCTGTTTGATCGCTTTCCACTGCCTACATTTCTTTCCTGGTGCTCTATTTACCTAGATAAACATTCTTTCAGTTAAGTGATGTGCCCTGAATGCCAATATCTGACTTGCACCAAATCCTCTGGCTGGCCACACTGAGGACACCAAGAATTGACGTTTTACATACATTGTATTGCAAAGCTAAGGAGAACCAAGAATGTTAGCCTGCCCACCTGTCATAAGCAGTTTCATTTTTCCTTAGCATTTACCATCTTAATGAGTTTCCTAAAATCTTAGCAAGTATAGCTTTACTAAATCAGATCATCTACCCTTCAGAGAATGTCCACTCCCTGAGTAAATTGTACACTGCTCTGTGATAATTAAAATTTCTAAATGAATTGATTAGACCATAAGGAAATTCTTACCAGAAAAAATTATCAAATGAAAAAATTAAATTGAAAACCTTTCAAGAATATTTCCCAGCTTGACCTAGACCATTCCCACCTTCAAAATACAAAGAAATTGCATCTTTGTAACAAACCAGACTTTATGGAAAAAAAAAAATAGTCCATCTCCCATTTCTTTAGGAGTAAGTTCATTTTTGCTGTTTCATGATCTGGTTTTTGAATGAACTAAGAGCCTTTGAAATAGGAGAATATCACCAGTGGCAAAAAGACAGTTACTCCTACTTTGTGCATAATCATTGTGTGCATAGTTCCTAGCACTGGTGACATATTTCTGGGAAAGTGACCCAATCATATAGATAAAATGATGTGATTTTGAGCAACTTTCTTTCAAATTATTTCTTCCACAATTTGACTTACATTGCTAAGATTTATGATTCCCAAAACAACAACTACGTCTGACAACATAGTTAGTAGGCTATTTATTATCACAGTTGAGTGTAAAATTTCACCTATAATGGTTGTTCCTGCCTAAATTTCCAAATGAAGAACCAATACATGGTTTTTGCTAAATTTATGCTGTATAACTAAACACCCTGAAAGCGTTTCTTTCTTTCACTTATCTGTGGATTGGATAGAGAAGATTTGTTTCAGGCCTGCAGTCAGTTGGCCTTGACTTTAGGCTTTGAATTCCATTTAGATCCATTTAGATCAGCTCCATATTGGCTCCACATCAGCTCTGGTTCAGTAACTAGTTTGTGTACATTTCTCTCATCATGCGTCACAGGAGACCAGGAGACAAGGCAGAAACATGGGTAACCTCTTGAAGTCTTAGCTCAGAACTAGTAAGACTGCAATTTCTTTACCAGTTCCATTGACCAAAAAAATCCCATTGCTGGGCCAAATGTACATTCTGGACAATTTCTTACTTTGCAATGTAACAAGCTAGGAGGGAATAAATAAAGAACAATGATCTAATCTGCCATAGCAAATTTAAATACTGGAAACTAGGCTTATAAAGCCTTCCTTGGACAGCAAAACACCCTGTACAATGAAAATGTAACAGAAGAAAATACCTAGCGTGACTTCCTATGACGTTTAGGGATATAATCTTCAACAGAAAAAAGAAAAATAATAGTCATGGTAATTGAAACTCAGGCTCCCATGAAGCAAAGAGAATCATGAGTCAGAATAAAAAAATAATTGAATTGGAAAAAATCCACTTTAAGAACTTCTGAATAGTAGATCTATTTCTCTGCAGACAGCAGGGGGAAACTTCAATCATCTGGACATTAGAAGGAATAATCACAAAAAGTTAAAAAGAGAATTGTGTTATAATTCACCATAGGAGCTTTTGTTATAATCAATCCTTCTTCACGGATAAACACGTGCATATTCAAAGGGATGTAAACAAAATCAGCCGTTTGAACATGTCTGAATGTTATACCCGGCAGCTGCCAAGATTGGAACCAACTAACCCAGTAGGCCATAGAAAGAATTCTCAAGTTCCTCTACTTGAGAAAAAAAGGATTTTATATAGAAACGGATACTGTTGATTAGTGAGGTTGCGCCACTCTCCTTTAGGGAAGCACTAGAAACTGTTTCATTCATTTGCTTGTTTTTTGTTAAATGGGTAGTTAAATCGTATTAGGTGAAGATTCGGTACACGATGTGATTTTGTTTATACAGATTGACTCGTTAAAGGCAGGCTGAGAGCATATAAAAATTATTGGTTCCTCAACTCCAGTCCAGTCCCCTGATCGCTTGCAACGTAGCTCATGGTTTGTGTCACGCGTGCAACTGGGTTCCGACCAGATGATTCATGGAATAGGATTTGGAAAAGGGGTGAGGCTGAGGGGGGTAGGCAAACGTAATTACTTCATAACGTTGTGGCTATCAGGCAGCAAGGCCCACCCATGTGATCTTTGTGCCTGGGTCAGAGAGGACGTATTGTGGCCACGCAGTAGGAAACTTCCTTCTCTCCATATGGTGAGCAAGGCGGGCACATTCTGACTGCAGCTAGACTTCCTCTCCAGTCTCACAATTACGGCAGAAGGAACCGGTTCCTCAGAGGACTAATTCTAGGATGTCGCTCTGTTATTCTTGGAACCTCCACCTAAAGCAAGCTACTCCTTAATTCACTGAACTAAACATTTGTTTTTATAAACAAACTAGAAAGCTTTGTCTAATCTCAGGTTTAACTGACGCATATCATGAATTACTCAGACATCAGTTACGGTAACTTCTGTAACTATGCGGACACACACATGGATCTACTACTTTCTTCAAGATATGTCAACAGCTATAATTAAAAGTGATATATTTCGTTTTCTCATACTGTTGTTACTCATTCTGGAAATCAAATGTATTAGGAGTCTCCAGAGAAATAGAACCAATAAGATGGGCATTTGTCTATAAGAAGAGATTTAGCAGGAAGAATTGGCTCATACAATTATGGAGGCAAAGAAGTCTCCTCATCTGTGGCCTGCTAGCTGGAGATTCCAGAAAAGTGGATGGTGTGATTCAGTCTGCACTTGAAGGTCGGGAGCCAAGGGAGAGGGTGATGTAGATCTAATCCAAGGCTGAAGGCCTGAGAATTAGCAATGTGGAGAAGAGAAGATTGGTGCCCGTCATTAAGGCCAAATTCTTCCTTTCATAGACATTTTATTCTATTTAAGCTCTCAGTGGGTTGGAGGATAACCACCCGCACAGGAGACAGCAAACTGATTTACTGAGTCCACTGATTCAAATGTTAATTTTATCCAGAAACATCCTCACATACCCAGAAATAATAGTTAGCCAAATATCTGGCCATCTTGTCATACAGATGAGTTGGCCCATAAAATTAACTACTACATCAGGTTTATTATTATTTTTTTTTTGATACACAGAATGGATTGGTTATCTCATTGCTTTTTTAGTATTTTGAAGAAAACTTTCCTACAAGAGAATTTATTGGTTTCTGGACATATTTTCATAACTTACCCATAAAGCCGTATGTCACACACACATACACACACAGGGTGGATTTGGTATGGTTTAGTTAATAATACTTGCATTTTATCATTTATGTGTTTTTCATTATTATCAATGATTCAGGATTTTCCAGAAGATTTTCAGTACTTTCCAGCACTTTTATTTAAATTTCCTAATTTATTGGTAAACAGTAGTTTATGGAGGTCATTGTTTCTGTATACCTATTTTACCTACTGTATTCATCTTAAATTTTATATTTTCCCACTTTTCTCCTTTTCTCTTCTTCATCTTTTTTAACTTTATATATCTAAATTGATAAAATATTTCAATTTTCAAAAATCAGAAAGTTAGGACAAAGTATATATATATATACGATGTCTCATTACCAAAACTTTGTCTAATCCAGCTGTCAGACTTTACACACATGGTAGTATCTTACATGTATTCTGTGAAACCTTACTTTTGTCACCTGTCAATACAAGCTAAAGGTCTCAGCATTTCCATATATTCAGAACTGCCTTTTTTCTCTAAATGTACAAAATTACAAATTTCATTCAGTTTTTTATATGAAGTTATTTCCAATCTCTTATTTTTATAATCATTGATAAATGAGTCATTTTGTACACATACCACATTGGCATTAAACTATTTCTTCTCAATGACTAGGAACAACCTATGTTAGCTGTATATGTATACATAGATGTATATCATATCTATACATCTCTTTCTATGTCTGTGTGTTTGTATGTAAGGGTTTGGGGTTTTTTTGTTTTTGTTTTTGTTTTTTTATTTAAGTCGTCTCTATGCCCAACATGGGACATGAACTCAAGACCCTAAGATCAATAGTTGCACACTCTTCTGACTGAGTCAGCCAGAGGGCCCCATGTGTGTGTGTATGTGTGTGTGTATACATATATATATATGTGCATGTGTTAAGCCATTGTGACATGAACCACAAATATCTTGTCCATATTGTGTTTTTTGACTGAATTTCTAAGCTAGTTAGTTTTATAGATCAACTTTATTTTATTTTAAGATCATAGAGTCATCAACGGACTCTAGATTTGGAATCATGGTTTTAGAATCCCGCCAACAGGGCTGGTGATTAAGCACGTGGTAGTGATACCAGGGGCGATTTCCCAGCTAGGGACTGGTCCTGGATTCTCTAGCAGCTGCTGAGTCACTTAGGCAATGTCCTGTTCCAGCCCGCCCTCTCCTCTCCACCCCAGCGGCCCAGGCACTGTCAGACTGAGTTTTCGAGCCAGACCAAGTTTTCTTCTCTCCTTACTGCAACATTATATGCTGAAGTTAAAATGAAAACCCATTCTCTGGAGATAGATGGATCCCCTGAAGAATGCTGGTATGGATTCTTTTATGCTCTCACATATTTTTACCCTGATATACATTATTTCACATGTATTTGAAAATCCTCCAAGACTTCATTATCAGCCAGGTATTTTTTTCCACAGAAGAGTTGCCTTCTCTTATCGGAACTCATATATGGCAAACTTCAGTTTTGAACAAAAGTATAAATAATTAGTATACAAATTACAAATATTTGAGAATAATTTTAATATAGAGTGCGATTAGGAATAGAGAAAGCTGCATCTAAATGAAATGACAAAAATATATAGTTGAACTTTGAGCAATGCAGGGATTAAGGGCTGCCAATTCCCCAGGAAACTGAAAAACTGAAAAGTTTTGACTCTCCAAAACAACTACTCCTAGCCTACTGTTGACCAGAAGTCTTACCAATAGCATAAACATTAGATTAACACCTATTTTGTATGTTGTATGTATCATATACTGTATTTTTATGATAAAGTAAGAAAGAGAAAAGAAAGGTTATTAAGAAAGTCATAAGGAAGAGAAAAGACAGGTTACCAGCAACAGTCTGTTGATTGAAAAGTCTGTCTCTAACTAGACCCAGGCAGTTCAAACACATGTTCTTCAACGGTCACATGGATAACAGAATTTTTTTTTTATTAAAATATTTTATTTATTTATTTGACAGACAGAGATCACAAGCAGGTAGAGAGACAGGCAGAGAGAGAGAGAGAGGAGGAAGCAGGCTCCCTGCCGAGCAGAGAGCCCGATGTGGGACTCGATCCCAGGACCCTGAGATCATGACCTGAGCCAAAGGCAGAGGCTTAACCCTCTGAGCCACCCAGGCGCCCCAGAATTTTTTAAAGTCATAAATTTTTGATATTTTAGATTATAACTCACAAAGTAGGGAAAGTTCGATTTTCTATTTCCTTGCTCTATCTGGGTCATTATGTGTTGTGTAAGACTCATGTTAAATGGCCCTGTGAATTTTGTTAAACATATACTTCTCTTTTCACCTATTTACGTGTATCCCCAGATGATTTGTGACATGGTTTTGGAACACTATGGATAAGACTATAACATATGTTCAGATCTTTCTCCTTCAAATACTTTAAATCAAAAATCAGTTTTCTTAACTCCGAGTTTACTTTCAAATTAACCAATATTTTCTTCTGGAACACTTAGAAAATCCTTTCTACATTTTAGTCATTAATGCATTTGGTGTTTATTGTGGCCTCATGTATGGAATGGATGCAATGTTTATTTTGAAATGATTCCTCTGCTTGCCTTTACTGTTGATCAAAAGCCCATTTTACATACATCAGATTACAGACATCACATTTACCATGTTTTAAATTTCTGTATATGTGGGTTTTTTTCAGAATTGTTTACTTTGTACTCTACCTATTTATAATCCAATACTATATTGTTTCAATTATTAGAGTTTTAGAACAGTTTTTATCTGATCATCTAGACTCAACTATTCTGTTTTTGGAATGTTCCTCGTTATTATTGTTCATTAATATTTATAGTTAGACCTTAGAAACTTATATGATTCCAGTAAATGAAAACCAGACTGTATCTTTATTCAAGTTGCTTTAAGTTAATACATTTAACTTGGAGATATTGTTATGATGTTGAGTTCCTCACTTCAGGAACACAATATAATTTCCTATTTGTTCTAGTTTACTTTTAAGCCTTTCACAAGTAACTTGAGATTTATTATTACATTTTAGGCATTTGCTAAAGTAATTCTTTAGCATTTTATGTGTTCTGTCTTTTGTTGGTAGAAATAAAGTCTAGGTCTGCATATTAATATTATATCTTATAAGTTAAGAATTTTCCTATTGCTTGCAATAGTTTTCCAATTGGCCGTTAGATCTGCCAATTGTTTTCAAATTCCTATCTACTGATGTCTAAGTAAATTAAGTATAAATACCTGTGGTGGTCATAAGCATGACTTTTTGTTCTTAATCATACAAAGAATGTGTTTACTGATTCCCATATAGAGAAGATGTGGAATTTGTGGTGTTTATGTGTATTTCTATATATTTATATTCATAAAAACTATTAAACTAACCATTCTTCCATTCCTCTGTTATTAACTGTTATCATCATATATGGAGATACATGTCCCCTTAAAAACAATAAAATGATTCATTATATTAATAGTTTCCCAATTTTTATAATATATACATCCTTACAAATAGTTCTAAATGAGTATGATGTATTGCTTTTTGATGATGACATTGGATTCTATCCACAAATATTTTCTTAGGATTTCTGTAACAATATTTATGCATTTGATATTTCTTTAATATCTGTAAGCATGATTGATTAGACACTTCTTAATATAAATTTCAAATAATTAGAATGATGTTATAATTACTTAATTAAAATTATATTTCTCTTATTTTTGTATGATATGAAATAACTTCATGAATTTTGAATTTTTTTTTTTTTAGGGTTTTTGGAAAACTCCCCTGAGGCACTGTTTGAGCTAAGTATTTTGGGATGTCTTAGAAAACTTTCTCTATTCTATGAATGAAGATTATCTACTTAGACTTTTCTACTTCATCTGAGATTAGTTTTGGTAAATTACATTGTAAGCTGGGTTTTTGTACACATTTGCATGGACCAGTGAAAAATTGAATTTTTGTTTAAAGTTTCATCTATTTTGATGTTCATTCCTCCTTTGCTACTTCTTATTTTGTATGTTTGTATTTCTTATTGTGTCTCCAGATTAGGTCACTGAGAATTATATTTCTTTATAGTGATTTTTCCTTAGAGGCAAACTTTTACATTTATATGTATGTATATCAATAGTTTTTCTGTTTTCTGACTCATTATTTTTTAAAATATTTTCTTTTATTTATTTATTTATTTATTTGAGAGTGGGAGAGCGCACAAGCAGGGGCAATGAGAGGGACAAGTAGACTCCACACTGAGCACAGAGCCCAATGCAGGCCTGAATCCCACAGCCTTGAGATCATGACCTAAGTGGAAATCAAGAGACAGACACTTAACCAACTGAGTTATCCAGGTGCCCCCCATTAATAACCTTTTTATATTTGCTTCTTATTTAGTTCTACTTTTGAACAGCTTTCTTAAAGATGTTCTAGCTTTGGGTAAATAATTCATGTATTTCATTTAAAAAGTGTTTAAAGCTATAAACACATGAACAAACACATGCATAATGATATGTTTCAAGCCACTTACTGCTTTAGCTCTACTGAGAAAGTCTAATATGAGATCTTTTCACTATTATTTTTTTTTTATTTTTGAAATCATGCTTTTCCGTTTGTATTTCCTCTTAGACCTGAGATTTTTCTGCTTTGTCTACTTTATGCAGAGCTTTTAAATTTCACAATAAAATTATCTGTTGCTTCTAAATTTATGTTTCAGTTTCAACTCTTTCTTTCTTTGGATGCAAAAATGATCATTTCTAGTTTGGGGGACTTACTGAGAATTTTCTAGTGAGCAAATATACAATTAATCTTCATAACTCAGACCTGGGCATTTGGAAAGATGTATATTGTTTTCTTCTACATTTCTTATTTATTATTACTTGAAAACATTGTACTGAGAAATGCAATACAATTCAGGAAACAGATATATAGCTTAATAAATTATAATAATATCCATTCATTTCCCATCCAGCACAAGAAAAAAATATATTGTCTTCATGCCCTTCTCTGCCATTCTATCATTACTTTTGAGATTTTCCTAGATATTGTATTTGAAAGAAAAATAGAACGATACATAATTATATGAATCCAATATCCATGATTCAGAATTTTACAGTGAGATGACTTAAAGTTTTGAGTCACTTCCTCTGAAGAATGGTTTAATTCAGGATTATTAGCTATCCAAGATGCAGCCTTTTAGGGTCTAAACACCAGGCTCAAGGAGTTTGCCACACATAATGCTGCATTCTGTGATATTAACTTTCTATACACCACTCAACATGATTCACCTAACTAGATGCGAAGTGAGTACACTAATTTTAATGTCTACATTAGTGCTTACGGGCCGAACCTCTTTAGTACCAGCTGTGTCAGCTGTGTCCTCTGGAATGCACGTGCCAAACCCAGGTAGACTTGTAACAAATGTATTGTTATTAACTCCTCTGAATGGTAGAGGGAAGAAGGAGTAGTAGCAAGCACGGAAAGCCTCCGTTGCAATGCAAACCAGATACTACAGAAAGGAAGGGGAAGAAGGTGCAGAGGTAATGATCCCTGTTATCTCTCCATTTAATCAACCAGTTGGCTCCTGGATCCTGAAGAATGGCTGTAATCTACCTCAAGTTCAACCAAGAACTGGGAAATGCAGCTGCAGCATTGAATGTGGAATCTTTGTTAGACCAGATAAATATGGCTTCAGGTTTGTGGTCACTTGATTGAGCAAATGTATTTTTTCCTATCCCAATGTGAAAGAAAAATAAAAACAGTTTGCACTCACAAGGAATAGACAAAATACACACTTACGGTTTTGTCTGATGCTACTTTAACTCTACAACTCTCTGTCGTGATTGCTGGATAGGTCATGAGTACCAGGGTATTACTCATAACATTGTATTGGTTCATTATATTGAAAGCATTTTTTTTTAACTGAGCAGGGTGACAAAGAGGTGACTAGCTTTCTGGAGGCCTTGGTTTAAAAACAACAACAACAACAAAAAAAAAGCGAAAGAAAAAAAATGTGACTATGTGCCCCAGAAGCTGGGAATAAACCCTATCAATATCCAGGGACCATCCATTTTAGGAATATTTTTAACATTCAGGTGAATACTGAGATGTCCTCCCCCCTGCTTTTTGCATCCGTTATCACATGGAAAGACAGATAACGACATCTATTAAGCCTCTTTTGTTATGGAGACAACAAACTTCACATTTAAGAATAGAGCTCCTGGGCGGCTCAATGAGTTAAGTGACCTCCTCTTGATCTCTACTCGGTCTTGATTTCTGGCTTGTGAGTTCAAGCCCCACGTTGAACTCCAGGTGAACCCCACATAAAAAAATAAAATTAATTTAAAAATAAAATTAATGATAATAATAATAATAATAAACGTTCTTTCTATATCCAAGGAGACATGAACATCCACCAAGCATCAGCGGAGTCCTTTAGATTCGTGGCATCCTAGGACCAGCAGCCATGGGAAGGATTCACCATCCTAGCAAGGGTAACTCTGATCACCAGGAAAAAGCTAGGGTTGCTGCTACCTATGAAGCTGGTGAGGACTGTATGTGGAATATAGATGAACCTCTTAGCCATCTCTAATCCTCCCTGGCCCCAAAGTGATTGGAGGTACAGCAATCCTAATGTAAGAAAGGTCTGGTTACCAGGCAAGCAGATCTCTCAAGAGTGAGGGCGTGGATCACACCATTACGAACGCCTCTAAAACTTCAGTATGTGGCCATGCTCAGGCAGTGGCTGAAGTTAACCAGGGAAAGGAAGACTGTCGTGAGGGTACTACAAAGGCACACAGAGGAATTGTGTCTTTCCGCAGTTATCAGCTTTACTTGATCATAAAGCAAAGTTAAATCGCAAGTATGAAGCCGTTCAGGATTCCAAACTCAATGACATTCCACCATGGGGTTAAAGTTGGCGTCCTATAGGGCGCTCAAAGTAGGACAGAAGACAAACCGCACAACCAGCAGGGAGCAGAAGGGTGCAGAAATGCACCGAACCCAACACGAAGTGCGTTTGTGGGTGCACGGTTGAGATAAAGCCTAGCTCTGGTCCGGGTCAGCTCTCGGCACTCACTGCTTCTCATGTTCAAGCAGGGAAGGATCTTGGTTCTGTTCAGAGATCAATCAGGCTGCAGTTGCCTTTTTAAAGTGGTCAGACATACAGGGGTCATGTCT
Source organism: Mustela nivalis (assembly GCF_964662115.1). NCBI lineage: Eukaryota > Metazoa > Chordata > Mammalia > Carnivora > Mustelidae > Mustela > Mustela nivalis. Next base: position 30,019,720 of record NC_139033.1, on the reverse strand, counting down.
GGAGGTCTGACGGTTGTTGCCAAAGTCCTTCCCTTTTTAAAGGGATTTAATTGGTTTTGGGTCCCTGCAGACCTCCTCTGGTTCTGCTTGTTATCAGTTCTGGGGTGTCAGCTGACGTCGGTCCGAGCAGTCTCTCCTCGCTGCAGAACCATAACTACTCACATCATTGCTTGACAGAGGCTCCTGCTTGACATGAGAGACTCCATGCTGCTCTCTGCAAAGATCTAGGATCAAATGCTGCAATGGGTAATAAAAGCTCCTCAGCCAGAGGCTGTCAGCTAACTGCACTCATCACAACTGATTGACAAGTTATTTCCTGTCAGAAAATTCTGGCTGCAATCTATGGATCTTCTTTCCAGCACAGGGAGGAGCACCTCCAAGGTTCCGGTGGACCTCTTTTTCTCAGGGGAGACTCAGAAGAGATAGATCCTTGCGACCAACCTGCAACCCCCATTGCTGGTTGGTCATGGCCATCTTTTGTCACTCAGCCTCTCCTCTGCTTTTAATTCTACACCCTCCTGTTGCTCAGGGATGCCTGTACCTGCAGGTGGTCTCATACAGCAATTCATATTCATCAACTCAGTCTTCTGCTATTGTATCTACAGTCCACCCAAGACACTCAGCTATCCCAAAAGAAGCAAGTTCCATGGCACACCTTGGATCTCTTCCTTCTTCTAGTCCCCTCCCCCACTTTTTGTGATGTCATCATTTTCCTTTTGTGGCCTTTGCTTTCTTTATGGAACAACTAGATCATTTAATCACCCTTTACAACCAATAGACATGATTGCATTCTTGAGTGTTCCATCTGTTGTTATTGGATTGCTTCATCAAAGGGTGTTTTCAGCTGGTCTTCCTGTTAAGAACCTTTATATGCCTAGAGAGATCTTTGCTGCGCTTGCTTCTCAAAATGTTATAATGGCTACAAAACTATAGAATTAAATTTGTTTTCCTTAACACTTCAAAAATTGACTTCATTGTCTCCTTGTATCCAGTTGAAAGTCTGTGTCCAGCTGTTACCTTTTATCTTTAGTTTTCTCTCTCAGTATCTATTGACTTTTCTTTATTGCCATGGACTTCCATGTATTTTAACAAAATATTCCTAGATGCTTTCTGCTCTCCTTTTTTGGCATTTATTCTAGTAATTTATATCACCTTCAGTTTACTATTTTTTTTTTAAGATTTATTGACTTTTGTTAATTGATGAGAGGGCAAAAGGCAAGGTGAGGGCAAAACACCCCACAGACCACCCCACAAACCACCCCCTTAAGGTGGGATATGTGTAACATTCCTCCGGAACTAGTGACTGCCTAAGAACAGTGACAGGGGAGAAACAAATGGTGAATTGACAAAGATCCCAGTCATGCAGGACATGAAACTCCACTATAGTTTATAACTGTCTTAATGATTTACAAGAAAAACACAATCTTAGTAATAATCAGACTTCTAGGAGCCTTCAGATCCAATTTCCTGGAGCACTAAAGTCATCTTCCCTTCTGTAGGATAGAAAACCCAAATGACTGGTCACTCCTCAGAGTCACAATCCAGCCCTTTCTGCCCAAGCGTCCTGTCCCTGTGCTTTAATAAAACTTCTTTTTGCATCAAAGACATCTCAAGAATTCTTTCTTAGCCATCAGCTCCAAATCCCAACATCTTTCCTACATCCCTGAGATACTCAACTTAAGAGTTGACCACAAGAGAATACATTCTGTCCTTTAATATGAGGCCAATTATACTACACAGTAACACACATGAAATATGTAGCATTTAATTTCTATGTTGCAGAGAAGATTAATTAGTTTACTCCTAGATTTGCATTTTTTTCATTGGATTAGCTTCTAATATCAGATTCTTAAAGTATTACCCTAGATAAATACTTGCATTTCAATTGCTTTAAGTAGATAAAAATATCTATGATATGAGTAAATTAAACATAAATAAAAGTCATAATTTGTCTTTTAAGAAATAGTCAATTTATTATTTACTAGAACTGCTTAGTATGTCTGATATATTTTAATCCTTAAATAACTGATACAGGTTGTATTATCTTTCCAATAATCATCATTGGTGATAGATGTTAGTGGGTATGGTTCTAAGTACAAAGAGTGTGGCAAAATATATATTCAGAGTCAAACCAAATATAATATCATTTTCTCTCACTATATTTTGAATTATGTGATTATGAATATCCAGGGTGGGATGGTACACACGTGAAATATTGAAGCCAAACATCATGAAACTAATGTATTTTCTTCCCTGGAATAAATCTGTAGCTAGCACACATAAAAACTGAAATTTTTGATTTATTCTCTATGACAAAGAAAAACATTTTCTTTGGAATTGTTGTAAGCATTAACAGAAAAGTACTAAGTATGAAGAAAAATACATCTACAAGGCCCCATGTGCAGACATAGGAACATCTCCAAAATAATGTATTATAATGAAGAAATACTGGAATAATAAATAAGTAGCATGAGAATGCCATGAATAATTCAACACATTTTAAATGATAATTCTGGATATTCTGAAGGAAAATTAAAAGTAAAGGTTGACACTTCATCCTTAATCCACATTCTTCTCTCTCAGTCATTTTATAAGACTATACTTTCTCGTTTATTTTCTACTTTACACTAGCACCATGGGTTTATATTTGATAACTAAAATAGTTGAGATTAACATGCAGACTTTTGAAACAAAATTTAGGGATTAAAATTTAAAATAAAATAATCTTTTCAGTATGGTACAGATGGGATTCTGTTAGGTACACACACACACACACACACACACACACACGATGTTTTTAGGGCAGACTAGGAAAATGTTGCCAGCCTACACCATCACTCTGTGAGCTTACTATGAGCTTTGAGGTACTCGCTGAGTCTCAGGAAAACAATATTATTGTCTTCAGAATCTAATGGGATGGTAGCCTTCACTTCTTGGGCTCCCAAAGAAGGTTCTAAAGTAGTTCTCTACTCACTGGAAAAATATGTTACTGTACCCATGTATTCAGAAGATTCTGTTGAAATGGGAATTTATGTGCAGCCTATATTTCCCTATCCCTAACCCTTTGTATTTTAGGGACCATTTCACTTTTTTGAAAAAGAAAAAAAAATTCTGAGCAACATCCTTTCCTATAGACAACTTTCTTTCTTCTAGTCCATGTTATTACTCTGAGAATCAATCATTCAACACTACTCAAAAACCTCTGAGGAATGAGTTGAAAACATCCTTAATGCTTAGAATTTAAATATTGCAAAGACATACTTAGATGTAGAGAAGTTGTTTCTGAATTATTATGATTACAACACCCTCTTGATGAATCTTGTTTCAGCTTTTCAGATTCCTAGAGCTGCTTGCTCTCCCTCTCTGTGATACTTAGTGGGGCCATTTTTTTTCATAGATTAATTCCTTTGATTAACCAAAGGATACTCTAGAAAACACCTGATTTTGCTTTCTGTTTTCCAAATTTAACTTTATTGTCAGAAAAAAAAAAAATCAAACAAAGGTAGGTAGTCTAAGGACCACTACTTTCCCAGAGACATTATCACAAGTTCGAGCTAAAATTGTCAGTATCAAACTTGGAAGATTTATTAAAAAATATTCAAACATTTACAGCATATATGTGTACACTGGACAACAATAAAGCACTTAAAAAGGTAAGGGAACTTAACGGTGTGTTATTTGCACCTGCCGAACACTCTCCTAGTCTTCACAATGATACTGAAGAAGTCAGCAGACATCCAGGGTATGACTCTCGTCCTTATTCTGGAAGAAGCGGAACAGACCTTATTCTCAAATAATTGTGTTTTTCTGTTTTAACCTGTCTGTGGGCTACTGTTTGCAGGCAACATGATTACATATATATACATATACATATACATATGTATATGTATATACCACCAACAATCATTAGAGCTAAAACTAGTAAAGTAACAGGATAAAAAAAAATTAATATAGAAAAGCCTATTGTGTTTCAGTGCACTAGCAATAAATTATCTGAAAAGGAAACCAAGAAAAAAATTCCATCTGCAGTAACACCCAAAAGATAAAATACCTAGGAATAAACTAGTAATAGATTTGTACACTGAAATCTACAAAACATTGCTGAATGAGATTTTAAAATATTCAAATAAGTGGAAGGATATCCCATGTTCATGAATTGAAAGACGATCTAGATTCAATGAAACCCCTATCCAAATTCTTATGACTACAGGGAGTCTACGTGGCATGGTCAGTTGAGTGTCTGAGCCTTGGTTTAGGCTCAGGTCATGATCTCAGGTTTGTGAGATTGAGCCCTGCATTGGGCTCTGCTCTCAGTGCAGAGTCTACTTGCAATTCTCTCTCTCCCTCTACCCTTCTGTCTCTCTCTCTCTCAAATAAATAAGTAAATCTTTAAAAAAAATTCTAGTGACCTTTTTATAGAAATCCCTAATTCATATGCTATTTCATGGAACCCTAAATAACCAATCTTGAAAAACAAGAACATATTTGGGGGACTCAGATCTTCTAATTTCAAAACTTGCAACAAAATTTTCATAATCAAAATAAAATGGTGCTAGCATAAGGATAGACAACTAGACTAACAGAATAGAATTGATAGTCCAGAAATAAACACACACACACACACACACACACACATATGGCCAATTCATTTTGAAAAGGGATCCAAGACAATTCAACAAATAAAAATGGTCTCATCAATGTATGTGCTGAATCAACTGGGTTTTGACCTGCCAGTGAATGACATTGGACCCATACCTCATACAACAAACAAAAATTACCTCAAAACGGATCAAAGACCTAAACGAAAGAGATGAAACTATGCAATTATTAGAAGAAAACATAGGTGTAAATCCTTGGGACCTTAGCTTTAGCAATGGATTTTAGATATTACAGCAAAAATATATGCCACAAAGAAAACATAGACAAACTATGTCTTATTAAAAATAATAAAGTTAAAAGTTTGCATATCAAAGGGTATTATTAATAAAGTGAAAGGACAATCTATAAAATGGGGAAAAACTATTTGCCAGAGATCTGAGAAGGGTTTGGTATCTAGAATATATAAGAACACATAAAACTCAACATCCAAAAGATAAACAATCCAATTAAAAAATAGGCAAGGGAGGAGCCTGGGTGGCTCAGTGGGTTAAAGCCTCTGCCTTCAGCTTGGGTCATGATCCCAGGGTCCTGGGATCCAGCCCCACATCGGGCTCTCTGCTCAGCAGGGAGCCCGGCAGGGAGCCCGCTTCCTCCTCTCTCTGCCTGCCTCTCCACCTACTTGTGATCTCTGCCTGTCAAACAAATAAATAAAATCTTTAAAAAAATATAGGCAAGAGACTTGAATAGACATTTCTCCAAAAAAGATATACAAATGATCGCACAACACATGAATTGAAAACAGGTGCTCAAACAAATACTTTGTAATGCAAATGGTTATTGTAGCACTACTGACTGCAACCAAAAGGTGGGGAAAAACCCAATATTCCTCAACAAATGAATGGATAAACACACCATTACATCCATGTAATGAAATATTATTCAGTCATAAAATGAATTAAGTACTTATATACACTACAATATGGCCAGACCTCAAAAGCATTATACTATGTGAAATAATCTAGACACAAAAATGTCACATGTCATTCTATTTATATGAGTATTAAGAATAGGTAAAGCAATAGAGACGGAAGGGGACTGGTGATTGTCTGGGGTCAGAGAGGCATGAACCGTAGAATGGCTGCTTAGTGGTTATGGGAATTTTGGGGGTTGACGAAATGATTTGAAACTTGATGTAGGTGTCTTGCACAATCCAGTGAATGTACTGTCACTGAAATTTACACTTTGAAGGGGTTATTTTTAAGGGTAAAATATTATTGATATAAATCAGTGTCAATAAAAAAATCAAACTAATATATTTATCTTCCGAAATTAACTAAGCAGTTTGGAACCAACCAGACTCTTCAGAGTGGATAGGAGTGATAGCCAACATCATGCACTGACCGTTTTAAATGGAGGAGGCTTCTTTTTTGTTGTTTTAAATTTTATTTATTTATTTATTTGAGAGAGAGTGAGCGCAAGCAAGGGGATCAAAAGTGGGAGAGGGAGAGGCAGAAGCAGGCCTGTCCACTGAGCAGCGAGCCTGCTGGAGGGCTCAGTCCCAGGACCCTGAGATCGTGACCTGAGCTGAAGGCAGACGCTTAACTACCTGAGCCACCCGGGCACCCCTAAATTGAGTAGGCTTCTAATTAGGTATACGGACAGAAACCCATCTTAGCTTGATCTCACCTGCATGCATTTTTATTCAACCATGCGACTACCCACAGCTACCTCCCCTATCATGTTACTGCTATATACTTGCAGAAATAGAAAAAAAGAGAGAGAAATTATTTTCACTGAATTTTGCCCACCAGGGCCCATTTGCTTCATCAAGACAGAAATGTTAGAAAATAAATCATTTATGTGTAGAATATATACATTAGCTAAACTGAATTCATTCTGAGATTTTTTTTTAAGCTAAAAGACACTTCTGATTACTTCCTCACCTCTCCTCTCTGTCTCTGTTTCTGTCTCTCTCTCTCTCTACACACACACACACCCCTTTATCACATTCTACTTATTAACGTTAGTTTGGTGTAGTGAAAACATAATTTATATTCAAAATCAGAAATTGTTTGCAAAAGAAAATTATATCTTAAAATGTTTTAGAAAATTTAGGATGAAAATCAAAGGTTATAAAGCCATAGAAAAAAAGGTTATACTGTTGTAGTTTTACTGCATTCATCTATGATGAAATACAATGGTCCTCTCAGAAGTGGTAAAGAAAGGGTATCCAATATATGCTAGAACTACAAAGGTTAGGGTAGGTCGGGTTAATCTCCAGCAATCAGTAGGATTAATGTTTTAACAGAAAATATTGATTATAAAATATATAGCTGGCAGTTTAAATGCAAATAAAATTTATATGGATTTTTTAAAGTATAGGTAAAATGAAATACATTGATGTAGTATTATCACTCAATATATATTAAATGATATAGACAATGATGTATGAAGGGTTAAATTAAAATTTCTGCCTAATATATGTCATTTCCTGAAGCTTCCGGTCTTTGCTAAATTTAAAGGCAGTGGTCATTGTGCTTATGCCAAATATTGACATCTCATTCCATTTGGAATCAACCTTTGCCTCTGAATCACAATTTCAGATCTCAGACAAGAATTTAATTTTATCCTTGCCTTAAAACATAGAAAGCATCCACCAACTGTCTTCCTGCTGATGTTGAGACAATAGATTCTGCTGTTTTAACCTCTAAGTTACACTATCACCATGCCCTTTTTAAAATGATCTTTTAGGGGGAAAAAATGCCACAAAAGCTCAACTTCAGCAAAAAGCTGCTGTCAGAATTTTATTCATACTAAATGGCCTCAGCATGTCACTGCTTTCCTATGGGAACCGCAATGGCTCCCTGTCAAATACCAAATTGATTTTAAAATTGCTTGATGGCTTCAGAGGCAAAGCAGTTGGGAGCTGTGTATTTATCCCAGTCAGTGTCAGTGCACGAGTCAGTCTCTTCCAGTGGTTGTGAAACATGTTTATGCCGCGTGCCAAGCACAGACGTCCAGCCGCAGGTCCCACCCTTGAACTCGGGCATGTGCGGATCACAGCACTGCCCTCATCCACGCTTGAATATTTAGTACATGTGCGGCCAACGTGAGCGCCTCTCGAGTATTAATATTCCTACACAAGGCACATCAAAATTTAAAAAATTGTTTTAACATATGTGACCTTTTGTAGTTCAACTGTGACATAGAAACATGCCGGAGACGCATTATGGATGGGACTGGAAAAAACAGAAGTTTGCAAATATGGTAGGCTCCGTGACACTCTGAAATTATGAAAGAGCACAAAGGATAAATCAACGGGACTCGTGAATTCTCTGAAGATTCAGTGAGTTTTAAGATAATTAATCTTCATTTTCATTGTGCCTATTAACATTCATTTGTTCAAAACTTACAGAACGGAAAAAAGAAAAAAGAACCCTCGCAGAATGAAAAATTGCACCCGGTGACCCCCAAGAGCACATAGAAGGAAGATCTAGTTGGTCATTGAGCTTTTTTGTACTACGTCAGTTTTTGAAAGAATACAGATGCCTTGATTTTGTAAGAGAAAAGAGTTGATGATGAGGGAGTTTAAGAACTCAGGAATGTAGAAAAAGACAAAAGAAGGTTTTAAAAAAAAAATCAGGTCAATTCCTAACACACAAAATTACCATCTTTAATACAGCAAACATTATCCTTCCTAGTGTGTGTGTGTGTGTGTGTGTGTGTGTGAGAGAGAGAGAGAGAGAGGAAAGGGAATACACAGGGTCACCGGGAACCCCACAGAAGAACAAGTAGGACATTTATCCCATGTCCTGTGGTACCTGATGCAGAGGATGTAACACAGAGGGGAAAAAAAGGCATTTTAGGGCTATGAGAAGGAAGTAATATTCACAGGGAGTAGCTAATTTTGCAAATGAGAGACTGTGAGTGACTGTGAGAGTGAACCTCGGAGGATTTCGGAAGGTCAGAGAGGCACTGGGGATGGGGTCCGATTGCTGTGTTGCCTAACAACACCGGCAAACACATTCATCTGACGATGACAGCCCAGAGATGCTTCATTGTGGGCGGTGACTGCGCGGGGTGATTCGGAAGGCGCGCTGGGATCCGTGTGATGACGTCTTGGGGAGACTATGTGCATGGAATCAATTTTAACGTTATGAATTCTCTCCTTCCCCCGTTTCCTTTTTAGATAGTGAAAAGAAAGAGTCAGTGGTATGTTAACAAGAAAGGCAGTTGTGTCAGGAAGCAGAGCTGCTCTGGTGGGCTTCCCTGAAGCCTCCCGGTAGCAGAGCCCCAACCAAAGAAAAGCCCATCCAGCCAAGTACCTGAGACCCTGAGTGTATGTGTGTATATATATATATATATTTCTTTTTTTCATTTATTTATTTAAGATTTTATTTATTTGAGAGAGTGAGTGAGCATGAATGGGGGGAGGGGCAAGCAAGCAGCCTCCTGCTGAGCAGGGAGCCCAATGTGGGCTGGATCCCAGGATGCTGAGACCATGACCTGAGCAAAAGTCAGAAGCTTAACTGACTGAGCCACCCAGACACCCCCCCACACACTCCGGCCACTGCCCAGTGTCTTTTATGTATCATTACCAGGGGGACTCTCCAATACTACAGTGGCTCCAGTATTGATCTTAGAAAACACTTCAAACAAGATGTTTTGTCATAACTTATAAAATAAACATTATTGAGGATGAATGTTTGTATGACTTTGTTCATGAGCAGAGGGGATCCTTGACTATGCCAAAAATAACAACAACAACAACAACATTAACAATCGTACATCCTAAACAGAGTTGCAAATAGTGAAAATGTTTTCCAAGGGTTATTAACTGGCAGGTCATTTACCTCTCTTACTCCAACCATAACCTCAGCCAGCTGTCCATTGTGGAGTCCTTCCCCTGGACCCATGCACGTGAGCAGTTAGTTTGTAGAGGGGAGTGACTGAACAAATATACAGACAGAATTAGAGGTGAACATTTTGGAAAAGTTGAGAATATTGCATCTTTTCCAAACCGTTCTCTTGTTGAGTGGAAGCGGAATGTTCCAACAGGTCCGGTTAAAATAGAATCATGTGTAGATAGCGATAGATTTTCAATACAGGGATTGTCTGTTCATCTCCAGAAAGATGTTTAAGCATTGGACCCATGTCTCTTGAACATTCCAGGTAGGAGAAGAGACATTGACAAAGGAAATATTATATCAATGCCAAGAAATTTTGTGTATTTTTTTGTGTAAATAATATTTTCTTTTTGTTTCTATCAAAGTCTTGTGTTGGTCATTTGTGAATGAAAACACGGAGCACGAGTCTGGACATGAGTCATCGAAGATGTGGAAAGTCTCACAGTGAAGACTTTCCCAAGCACTCACTGTGTGAAACATGAATTGCTAGATTTTTTTTTTTCAAAAAGCGTATTTATTTACAAAAGTACAGAGTATAAACGGGAACAAGAGCAAAGAAAATAAAGCCATAGGCATTCGTATTTACACAGAAGTCGGCAAAACTTATCAATAAGATTCTTTAAGTATTTCTACTTCCAACAATTAAAATCAATGTCTGAGGATAATTTTTGATCACCTTGGGAAGGATTTTTAGGAGACTCAATCTGAATGATTCAAACTTTAACCTTTTTTTTTTTTTTAAGATTTTATTTATTTACTTATCAGAGAGAGAGCACAACCAGGAGAAGGGGCAGGCAGAGGGAAAAGCAGGCTCCCCACTGAGCAAGGAGTCTGATGCGGGACTCGACCCCAGGACCCTGAGACCATGACCTGAGTGCAAGGCAGATGCCCAACCCTGAGCCACCCAGGCATCTTCAAACTTTAACAATTGTAATGAAAAAATACTTTGTATTCTTTGAAAATCTCCAAGTCCCTCCAGACCAAGTAAACCAGATCACTACCAATTTTTAAAAGACTCTGAAGTTAGGAAGTCATAATTGTTTTAAGAAATTATTTTCAAGGGGCGCCTGGGTGGCTCAGTCGGTTAAGCATCCGCCCTGACTCAGGCCCTGGGATCAACCTCCTCCTCCGGCTCCCTGCTCATCAGGGACCCAGCCTCTCCCTCTCCCTCTGCCTGCCACTCTGCTTATGTGTGCTCTGTCGAATAAATAAAATCTTTTAAAAAAAATTGTTTTAAAAAATCCAAAAATGTTATCATTAGCTGAGTAATGCAATATATTGTTTCTAAATCCATTAGAATGATTTCTGTTATCCTCTAGTGAGACCTTACTGCTCTCTAATGACCCACCTTAAGTCATTTACTGCTTAGCTCTTAGGACAATCTTATGTATTCAGTATTTAATAACATGATTGTACATGAAAAGAGAAATGCATACACCTATTGCTAGTTAAATCCCTTTCACTTACGACACATCTCACTGCATATTTTACGGTAAACTACATGTTCTTTAGTGCAAATATTGTTATTACATCATACTTATACTTCAATCAAATCTCCCATACTGCATTTCATTCAGCAGATGTTAATGAACATTTTGTTTATTAATATCAAAATATTTTGTCAAATATTTTAAATATTTCAAAATTATGTTACAGGATCCTGAGACCTGTTGAAATGCCCTGAGAAGGAAAGAAACTGTTATTTAATTGTTCCTTATTCTTGGCTAAGTCATATTTCATTTTGGAGCCTTAATTTCCTTTTGTGTAAAATTATTTGCCTTGCCCTAGATCAGTCTCGGGAAACTCCATGGGAGAATGTTTAAAACTAGGCGCTTAGAAGTCAAATCTCTTGGTCTTGAAGTCTGAATCAGCCCTTTATTAACTGTGAAGTTGGGTAAGTTTTTTAAGCTTTCCGTCACATCTGTGACAGGGATGCTTGAGTGCTAAGTGCTAAATGGCTGTGAGTGCACCTGGAATGAAAGTATATCTCTATTATTATCATGAATTGTTGAATATAAATAATTAAACATTAATAGTTAATAACTAGCCTTAAAATTTTAGAAGAAATTACCTATAGGGTCAATTACCAGATAAAATATTTACAAAATAGTTCACGTCAGCCTATAACATAGGAAGCAACATAATCTAGAACATAAGATAAACTTATTTATTCAACGATCTAAATTGCTTTAAAGTGACACAAAGCACTGCAGTTAAAAATCTTTTACTAACATCTTCAGCTTTTTGAATTTTTTTCCTTAATAAATGGATTGTATCCTGCAAACCTATCCATTTGGTGAAGTCGATTTCCATGCATTTTTCAGAAGATCCGAATACATTTTTCTATTTAACAACAGGAAGTTGAGAAAGCAGATGAAACATGAAATTGAATCTTACAAGAGATAAGGGGAACAATTATGGTAAAATTACTTTAAGGTGGTTCTAGCATCCAGTCCCTCAAACAGCATTAACAAGAAAATCTTAGGAGAACTATGAAAAAAATATACTGACAATTAATGGAGGAAAAATATGTTGTAATCAAAAACTTCTTAAGAAAGATTTTTGTATTTGGATTTCCTAGTGTGAACTTTAATGATATTTGTGTGTTGAATTTCTTTTCCCACCGAGGACTGTGAGGACTCCTATTTTTAGTTTATTTACAAGTGTAATGCTACATATTTTCACTTTGGTTGCTATATCAAACTCTGGCTTTCATTGTTCACTCTGGGCTAAATGGGACTGCCCGTGTTTTCGTATCCGTAGTGCTCCTGTAGAACATTTTGGGCACACATCCAAAATCAAAATGTGTGCATATGATCAAGTTCGCATTAAGAAATGTGGCTCTGTGGTAGAGAAACCGTACTTGGTGCACGCTTACCATTAATCAGTTCTTTCATCTAATGCTAACGTGACCCACTGATCCAAGAATCCAGAGATGAAACTATTGTTTGACATACAATCATATCATAAGATTTACTCTTTGTTTTCCTATAATCTGCTGTTTTTATGTTATATTAGTGAAGAAGTGCTAAGCTACTTTGACATGAGATACTCAAACAACTTAGTGGCTTAATAGCCATTCATTTCAGAGGTGCCTGGGTGGCTCAGTGGGTTAAAGCCTCTGCCTTCGGCTCGGGTCATGCTCTCAGGGTCCTGGGATCAAGCCCCACACGGGCTCTCTGCTCAGCGGGGAGCCTGCTTCCCCCTCTCTCTCTGCCTGCCTCTCTGCCTACTTGTGATCTCTCTCTCTCTCCCTCTGTCAAATCAATAAATAAATAAAAATATTTTTTAAAAAATAGGCATTCATTTTTCTTACACATAATGCCTCAGGGTGAATGTTCTCTATCTGTGGGCAATTCCTTCTCATTTGTGGATGAAGACTCAGGACCTTTCTACAGTTACTCCATACTCTCCTAGGGCTTACTCGCTATTTACATGGTTAAGACCTGGTTGCCTTGTCTAGGCTACAGGAGGCAAAATGGAAATGATGTGGAGGTAGCCTGCCGCTGATGTCAAAGTCCTCGGTCAGAAACAAACACTTCTGCCCACACTCTGTGTCCTTCTCCAATAGTCACACCTGCATGGCAGGGTGTCTGAGGAATGAAGTCCATCTCTGTGCCCATTATGAAGGGGTGGGTGAACAATTCTGATGGACAGCTAACAGTCTCTACCACTCCATTAATTTTCTTGATTTTTAATGTGACAAATCTTCTCGTTTGGTATTTCACGTATTAGTGGAGTTACTTAGAAAGGGAAAATACCATCCCAACATATTTCATTGCATTAATTACTTAATACGTTCATGTCAAAATGAAGTGATACAGATGTTATTCATTCATGTCCTCATCCTGCGCTCACCTGACAATCCCAGAGGACAGATTGTGCCTGTGACCTCAGCAGGTAGCACAGGTCTGGAGCAGACTATGAATGCGTTCAACACCATGATTATGGTATGAAGAGCTGTGGCCAGCCAAAATCATTGACATGATAATGACCAATTATCTTGGGCGGGGGGGATAAAGGATTAAGTGAGAACATGAAAGTGGTTTCAAAGAGACATATACTGTGTTTCTGTGCCTTCAAAGAAAATATACACTTTTTAATCAGAAGTTCTTTGTTCAATTTAAATAAGTACATTCTTAGATATAACACGGAGTCAACCAAGATCGTGACAGAAGACTCTTTGCTCTCTTCCTGCCAGGAACATATTAAATGTACAGCCACATGAGGAGCAATTTCCTCTGAAGGGAGCCACTTCTATAAACCCACATCTAGGAAGCAGGGGAAGCTGAGGACACACACTTTCCATAAACGCCATTGCTGACACAGCACTGTGTCCTTAGGAGAGACCACCCCCACCCAGCTCCAAGCTTCTCCCTGAGGAGTGGAGAGTTTGAATCCTGCATCTCTGTTTCAACTTTTAGGATTCCCACTGAAGGGACAGGCTTCTAAAACACCTAGTTTGACATCACTAATCATCAGGGAAACACCAATAAAAATCCACAGTAAGACATCACTTCATACTGGTTAAGAATGGTTGTTATCAAAAAGACAAGATTTAATAAATGCTGGTGGGGCTGTTCAAAAAGAGAGCACTTTTGCCCTGTTGGTGGGAATGTAAATTGACACAGTCACTATGAAAAACAGTATGGTGGTTCCTTGGGAAATTAAAAAGAGAACTACCATATTATTTAGTAACCTCACTTCTGGGTAGCCAAAGGAAATGAAATCAGTACCCTCAAGAACTATCAGCTTTCTGTCTTCATTGCAGCACTACTCATAGTAGCCAAGATATGGAAACAACTTAAGTGCCCATCTATGGATAAACAGGAAAAGAATATGTGGTATACATAAACAATGGAATATTATTTAGCCATTAAAAAAAAGTAAATCCTGCCATTTGCAAGAACATGGATAGAACTTGAAGACATTATGCTAAGTTAGGCTAAGTGAAATATGACAGAAAAAGACAAATACCACATACACCACATAGGATCATTATATGTAGAATCTAAAAATAAAATAAAATAAAATACAGTTCAACTTATAGAAAGAGAGAGCAGGCCAGAGTATGGAAGGTAGGAGGGAATAGGGAGAAGTTGGTAAAAGGGTACAAACTTCCAGTTATAAAATGAATTAAGTTGGAGGATCTAATGTATAACATAATAGCTATAGTTGACAACATTGTATGATTGAAATTTGCTAAGAGAGTAGAGCTTAAATATTCTCACAAAAAATGATCAGCCAATCAATCCCCAGTCATTTGAAGGTGTCATAAAATAGCTTTTGAGTGTCTCATAGACAACATCCCTGCATTCTGTTTGTTGTAGGATAATGACACCTCTAGCACAGGTGGAAATCTTAAAATTCTAGATCAAAGGATCAAAGCCAATGTAAATATTTAAATACGTTTACTATAAAGGTGAACTTCAGTGTGAAGTCTGTATCAACCTAAATGCTAGCTTCCTAGACAATTTTTCAAAGGAAAATGATATTTAAATAATTTCAAAAATGTTTCTACTAATTAATAAAAAGAATACATTGCCTCAGCTTCTGGATATGAACTGTGGGAATATTTATTTTTAATATAGAGAGAGTGAGAGTATATAATACACACACTATAACATAATATATGTATCTATAATGGATATCTATGTGCACATATATTCATATACATATACACAGTTGACCTTTGCCCAACACAGGTTTGATTTGCATGGGTCCACTCATATGCATATTTTAAAAAATATAGTACAGTACTATTCATGATTTTCTCTTCCTTATGACTTTCTGAATAACATTTTCTTCTCTCTAGATGAATTTATTGTAAGAACATGGTGTATAATACATATAACACGCAAAATGTGTACTAATACACAATGTTATCAGTAAGGCTTCCAGTCAAAAGTAGGCTGTTAGGAGTTAAGTTTAGAGGGAGTCAGAATTTTTATGTGGGTCTGCAACTCCACAGGGAGTTAGTGCCCCTAGTCCTTGCGTTGCTCAAAAGTACAAGAGAGATAGAACAGAAATGAGAATCAGTTCATTCTTAGAATTTTAGGCTGCAACATGATTGTTAGGCTAACAGAGGTTGTGCCACAAAGAGTATGAATGGGATCAGGAAGAAAATAAAAGTTTATGTATGAGAAATTAATTTTTCCCGTTGAAGAAAAAAATTAGGGGGCTGAGCACAACAATTGCTTTTATTTACTTCTTTTAAAGATTTTATTTATTTATTTATTTGACAGACAGAGATCACAAGTAGGCAGAGAGCCAGGCAGAGAGACAGAGGAAAAAGCAGGCTCCCTGCTGAGCAGAGAGTCCAATATGGGGCTTGATCCCGAGACCCTGGGATCATAACCTGAGCCAAAGGCAGAGGTTTTAACTCACTGAGCCATCCAGGCACCCAGGCACCCCACAACAATTGCTTTTAAGTAATCAAAAGGGTAGTCTTGCGAGAGCTATTAGATGTGTAGAATAAAATCCCAGATGGGAGAGCTAAAATTAATGGATAGAAATTGTGGTGTAGAAGATTCTATTTCAAAATAATATTCTAAAAACTACAGAAAAAAATGGACTAAAACTTTTCTAAGCAATTAACTTTTGATTATGAGTTCCTAGTATTTTATCAAACCCCATTATAAGTTATAATTAATTCATGATTATATTTAATGGAATATTCAGGAACAAGAAATATTCATATACATAATATGTATTTCTTTATTCAAATGATTTGTACCATAATACATGTAACACTTTCATTTAGAAAAAATAAATAATTACTGACAAATTCAAAACAGCCTAGAGGTATGGATTCATTTATAAAAATAAATACAAAATGTTACAATACTTTCTCACACTCAGTACTGCTGAAAGTCATGGCTAAGATGTATTGATGTTTTCTTCATTTTGCCTTTTATTTATTAGGGTTTTATTTTCCTACCATTAGTCAATGTTAAAGTAACTTAAATAAACTAAACTAACATTGTTTATTTTGTTCTGTTTTTATGAAACTTGGCTTTGCTATTTATAATAGTGATTAAAATTTCACAAAAAATGCCATTTGTAAAATGCCAAGAAAAAAATGAAGACTTTAAATATTTATTTCAAATTTTCTAAATGAATTGGGTACCCAAGAAGCTTTCATCAACTTTAATTCTGTTATACTGCCAGTTACTAAATATATTAAATTTGTATTGGCAAATATAAATTTCATCAATTTCACAATGTACCTATCTGTAAGCAACCTGCAGCATATGGGCTACATAATTATTAGAAACCTAAAATAATTATCTCTCAATCTAAATATTTATAGCTTTCTTTCATTTTTAACAAATATGCTTCTTCGAATAATGCCTCAAACAATTTCCCAAGAAACCAATGATATATGACAACATTGAACATGAAAGTGTTACTCTATGTGAATGGTTAATTTTATGTGTCAGTTTGGCCAGACCATGGTACCCAGACATGAGGTCAAACATTATTCTAGATAGTTCTATTTAATTAGTTTTTTTTAATAAGTTAAGATTAACATTTAAGTCTGTAGACTTTGAGTGAAGTGGACTATCCCCCATAATATGAGTTGACCTCATCAATCAGTACAATAAAGACTGATGTCCTGAGGAAGAGAGAATTCTACTAGCAGACGGGCAGACGGCCTTCAGACTAGAATGGGAGCACCAACTCCTCCCTGGGTCTCCAGCCTGTTGGCCTATCTTGCAGAATTTGAATTGACAGATACACACTCCTTGCCCTCTGTACAGTACGGTAACTTTGCCCTCAACCATGCCTGGGAGCTCCAATCCAGAGACTGCTTTTTGTGTTCTGTGAGAAAAACCTGCTGGTCCTCAGGATACAGGGAAGTGACCTTAGGGTGCCGAATGGGACAAGGGATCTGAGTCCCTGAACTCTACCTTCAGAGATATTTGCCTTATCTTTCTGCACAATTTTAGCCTCAAGTATAGGGAAACCCAGGGCCACCAATTCCAAAGCCTTTTGTGAGTTTTCTCATTCACTGAGGTAGCACCTTGACCTTGTTTCTCTATGAATTTTGGGTTCTACTTTCTTGCATCTGCTAGGTCAGTTGTCACTATTACATCACCTCCCAACTTTTGAAATTTTTTAGAAGATTTATTTATTTATTTTTAGAAAGAGAGAGAGAGAGCGCACAAGAGGGAGGGCAAAGGGAGGGAGGGAATCCCAAGCAGCTCTGAGCTGAATGTGGAGTCTGATGGGGGCTTGACCCTATGACCTGAGCGGAAACCAGAGGCAGTACTCATTTGACTGAGCCACCCAGGCATCCCCCAACTTCTGGTATTTTATTGTTTTCTTCATTTATATTCTCCATTTATTTGTGGAGACATCTCTTTAAATTCCCCAATATTGTCATTTTAAAAGGGGCTTCTTTTTTTTTTTTTTTAAGTTTATTTATTTTAAGAGCGGTAGAGAGAAGGAGTGGGAAGGGCAGAGGAGAGGGAAGAAGACAATCTCAAGCAGACTCTATGCGGAGAGTAGAGTCCTACTCAGGCTCCATCTCAATCCTGACCATAACCTGAGCTGAAATAAAGAGTGGGATGCTGAACTGACTACACTACCCCATGAAGGGGATTTTCTGAGGCAAGAGCGATAATCCATATATTCAGTCCAGTGGTTTATATGAAATGATCATAAGGTTTTGAAAATAGCATTTTTATAGCATTGCCTATCTATCCTTTATCTATATCCTTGAGGTGCTCAATACTAGAGGAGGAAAAAAAGAAATGGTAATCATGATGGTGGACAGAGAAGCAGAATACTGTTAGAAAGTGACATTTCACGTACAAGCTGGCTGATATTAAAGTGCTTGAAGAAGACGTTTCTTTCCGAACTATTTGCTCCTACAGTCATATTCTATTAATCACACATATGAAAATAATTATGTAAGTTTTACCTCAATCGAAGTATACTATCAAAGCCAGAAAAGAAAAAGTAAGAGAACACACAAAGTCCAAAATATTTATGGGGCCCTAGATCATCTGGTACTTTCAATACTGTCAATTTTCTCTTCATGGTATATGAACTGTTCAAAGATGCATTGGCACGGGTGCCCTAGACTTATACTCAGTAAACAAACCTAAGTGTAATTGACTGGTAGGTCTCAAATATATTGAAATTGACTTGCCTTGTTTTAAAGGAATACTTTAAAGTTCTTTTTCCAAATGTGGTTTTTTGGGGAGGAGGTATAAAAGTTGAATCTTCAAGAGACAAAATACGCTCTTTCAGTAATCAATGTTTTCATCTGAGAGAATTAGGATGTGTAAGTCAATTCAAATTTCATCATTTGGAACTACTGACCATGCTGAATAACATAAAACCTCGCTTACAAATAATGAACCCCATAACTAAAAATTATACAATTTTCAGTAGTATGTAAACATTTCTTTTAGCTTTTCATTTGTTTATCATATGGGATGGAAGCAAATAGGTGTATTAAGGAACTAGTGTTAGTAATTATCTGGTAATTTTCTTGCAATCAACTAAAAGGCTTTTGTTGCTATGAAGGAGGCAATATAATATGGGAATAATATAAATATGAACTAAGGGTCAGCGTCAGAATTCTGGGTAAAAGAAACTAAGTGCACCCGAAAAGCACTATTATTTCACCATCTTATCCCACAAGGTAATAAATTGAAATATCTGTTCTATGACCTGCCGAGAGAGGAAATCCTCTTTGTTTCTGCTGAAGGCAAACATGACCTCTATCTCATTGAAACAAGGTCACCCAGTTTGGAGAAGAAATAAAACTTTGTGACTATTTTTCCTTATATACACTATCACACCCCTCACACACTCACCCCCCCCCCCACACACACATACACAAATACAGAGTGAGTTAATTCTGAGGAAGAGAAGAAAGCTCAAATATAAACTCAGGAGTATGAGAATGCAGCAATATGGAGAAATCGCTGGGTATCTTTAATTTACATCATTACATGTTTTTGGAATTAAGGGGATATCAAAACACATAGAGAAAAGTTTGGTCCCTTACACAGATTTTAAAAATTAGGAATACATATACTGGGGCAAACCCAAATCAAGTGTGATCCACATGTATGCAGTTTCATTTACCCAATTTTATCCAGATAGTGTTTTAAAAGACTAGCATTTTGAACCCAAATCCCAAGATGTATTTTTTTTTATTTCAAGGAAGATTAATTTCTTAATTTAGAATGAGACATGTTTCTGTTAATTCATGGTACTGTCTCCCAGAAGAAAATCCTTGATAGAGACTAAATTATAGACAAGAATGGTGCTAAATAAGGGGGAGAAATTAGACCAACAAGGAATATTTCCACAAAACAATGGTATACGTATTACTGCCATACACTCAGGCTTACTGTTGAGTTAAAATACAAACAATAACAACAAACACGAAGAAACTATTTCCTTTGTTATTTCCTCAGTGATTTCCTTCTTTTTACACAAAACATACCAATCTCTTTAAAAACACTTATTTCAATTACATTCCAATTTGAAGGCATTATTATGTGAACTTAAATGCTCAGTTTTAGTCGTCATTTTTTAGCCATAAGCATAAAATGGACTATTGATAAGAGTTTCTCCAAATGCTACTCCCATTTCTAAGATGATGATTTCTACTTGTAACATTTCAGAGGAAAAGGCATTCTATCTGGGGTATGTCACCTCCTACTCAGGGGCATTCAGGACGTAGCTCACCTCCTCAGTATTGATTGATTTTTTTTTCTTTTAAAGATTTTATTTATTTATTTGACAGACAGATCACAAGTAGGCATGGAGGCAGGCAGAGAGAGAGGAGGAAGCAGGCTCCCTGCTGAGCAGAGAGCCCGATGCGGGGCTCCATCCCAGGACCCTGGGACCATGACCAGAGCCTAAGGCAGAGGCTTTAACACACTGAGCCACCCAGGTGCCCCACTGCTTGATTTTCTAAAAACCTTAGCAATATGGATGAATCACAAACACACACAAAGCATATTACTCCTTTAGGAGAAAGAAATGCAATTTTTTGCATTTTTTTCAAAGTGAGAAAGTTGGATCCCATGTTAGGAAGGAAGAAATGAAGGAATGAAAGCAGGAAGAAAAAAAAGATTACACATACCATGCCAAATTAAAAGTAAATTCTCTTCTTGGACTATATAACACCATGAGAGCAAGACTTTCGAGGTTTACCAAACCTCCCTACACCTAAAAATTCAAAATAATAATAAAAAAAAATAATGATGATGCGGGGCGCCTCAGTGAGTTAAAGCCTCTGACTTTGGCTCAGGTCATGGTCTCAGGGTCCTGGGTTCGAGCCCCACATTGGGCTCTCTGCTCAGCAGGGAGCCTGCTTCCTCCTCTGTTTCTGATTGCCTCTCTGCCTACTTGTGATCTCTGTTCAATAAATAAATAAAATCTTTAAAAAATAATGATAATAATAATAATAAATGTTAAGCAAGAATAGGCAATGGAGGTACAGAACAATATTTGATCAATGAACTTGTCAAAGTTCAACATTCCAAAATCTGTTATTCAAAATTCTGGTGGCCATATATTTTTTCATCACTAATTTTATCCAAATAAAAATTATTTTATTGATACATAATGGCGAGACATTCTGATCCCTGGATACAAGACTAAAGAAATGACATATATTTCCATCTGCCAAGGACTGAGTGTTCATATCCTCATAAAATCCTTATGTTAAAATCCTAACTCCTAAGGTGATGGTATTAAGATGTAGAATCTTTGGGAGGTGATTAGAGCCTTGGTGGAGCCCTCATTATTGGAATTAGGGCCCTTACAAGACCCCTGAGAGTTGGCTTGCCCCTTCTGCCACCTGAGGGTAGAGTAAGACAGCTATCCATGAAGGAGTGCTGATCAGACATTGAATCTGCCAGCACCTTGATCTTGGACGTCCCAAACCTCCAGAGCTGAGAGAAATAAGTTTTTGTCATTTGTAATTCATGTCAACTGTGATATTTTGTTAGAGCAGCCTGAACAGACTAAGATACCAACATATATCTCATTTTAATTGTTACATATTTGACACCTTAATAGTACTGATCTTTTGATCCATTAATAGGACACATCTGCTTAAATGACACAGATCACCTTTAGTATTTCTCAGCACTAGTGTTCACTCTTGTCAGAGTTTTCCTACAAATTTGATTTTTGATATCATAAATTATTTTGATTTAGTAACAATTTCTGTTTCTTCATGGCTATATATAGAATATAACTGATTGTGTGTATTAATCTTGTATTTTACAGCTTTACCTAACTCAGTTTCAGTAGCTTTTTTTGTAGATTTCATAGGTCTTTCCACCTGAAATGCCACACCATTTGCAAATAGAAACAGTTTAATGATGACTGCCTTCATTTTCATTTTCCTGTATCATTTAAAAAGGAAGATACTGAAAATTTCCTGAGGACAAGGTGTCTGAAGGGATTTAAAAATATATTGAATAAAATAATAAGAAAGGGATTATATTTAAGAGTATTAAGAATATTAATAGAAATGACTCTAACTCCCTTTAATTACCGTCCTACAACTAAATGTGACATGTGTTTTAGGTGTGCTACCAGGAATAATAATAGTAGTGTTTTTCCTTGTCATGCACAACAAAATAATTGACAATAAGTCTGACTCTACAAAGTAAAATGGTTATTGTCTGCCTTCATCTTTGTATTAGAATGAAGCTACTTCCATTTCTCCTTCCACACATGAGATTATACCTGTGCTGCATGTTTCATTTTTTACAATACACTGTAGAAAAAGAGGATCCCAGTTCATTTACAGGAGTCAGAGGGGTAGCAAAACACTCGTCTGTGAGAAATGATTGCAGAAGGAGACCCACTTAATTAGCAGGAAAGAAAACTTGATCTGAAGAGAAAATTGCATATGATAGCTGACAGTGGAACCTACATATCTGAAGGGCAAGCACGTACCCAAAACCTGCCCCAGCCCACCTACTTGCCTTCCTGTTCCTTTAAGTAAATCAGGTAGTACTGGGTTTTATTAACTCAGTTGGCCTTCAAAGTTTTAACATGGTGACATTTGTCTGATTACCGCCTTGCTCCTGAAAGATCCAAATCCAAACTTCACGTGTTGGTACTGGTGACAATATTTTGGCTCTATTCTTCATAATTAGAAGAAAGATAATCATTAATGTTGTTGTTTCTTGAATTTGTATTTGGCAGAGGTAGAAGTTTTCAAACTTTTCAGCATCTTGGCAAATAAATTCGAGATAAAGGACAATTACTGAAAGTTGGCAGGGTTGATACCATGAATTATTCACTAGTTTTTATTAGAAATACTTGAATAACACCACCAAAATTTATCACATTCAGAGGAAGGGAATGTGTGCCTATTTAGACAGTATTTTCAGAACAGACCTCAATTAAATTTTTATATGAAATAAATAATACAACTTTTAAAAGTTTTTTTTTGTCTTTATTATAATTTTTCTCCAAACCTAAGAAACTTTTATATTAAATATTCTATCTCACTGAAAGAAATAGCCGTAAGATCTAAAAACGACTCAGATTCCATCCCCATGTTTTTCTAGTTCTCTTTTTCCCTATTGATGTGTACATCTCTCACTTTTAATATTATTTTCACTAGAAAAGTGGTTCTGGTTAATTTTCATGTGGGCTTACATATTTTGGTAAGTATCACCGATAATTAAAACTGAGTGTTCTTTCAAGCTGTTAGTCTCTATGAATATTTAGTTTAAATCAACATAGTCCAATCATGTTTATGAAATATGCTCCATTACTGAGTAAATTTGGAGTATAGTCCCTTATGGACAATATTCAAACAACATACACAAATAAAATAATAATATAGGTGAATTTAAACATAAATCATTTTTAAGACTCCATCAAATAACCAAGGCTCATAAAACCTTGTTTTAGCCCCAGGAACTATTTGTTTTACATACATTAAGTCACTAAATGATTGCAGATTTATTATTAGTTCCCTCCTACATAGAGAAAACCAGGACACAGAGAAGCTCAGAATCGCTCAAGCCAGAAATAGTTGAGCTGGGTTCACACTCAGGCTATGAGGTTTCACAGATGCCCTAGCAAGTATTTCCAATTTGCATCTTGTGGAATGCTTCTTGTTGAAATTAAGAAATATGTTTGTTGACTTTGCATTTTATGCAATACCTTTTATATGATTAAAGTAGGGACTCATGTGCGTTAAAGTTTTGAATGTGAGAAATTTATAAAGATCGACTCCAAGTTTCAACTGTTTTTCCACTTCGCTGCAAATATGAAAAAAAACTACTCACTAATGTAAATCATTTCAATATCCATAACATACTACGGTATAAGGAATGTGCTCATCCTGCTAAATAAGTCACAAATTTTTCATTAATTTGCATATCATACTTCTGATAAACTTCAAACTTCAAACTGAAATCCCAATTTAAATATGAATCGTTAACACTACTACTGTACAAACCAGGTAGCACTTTTAGAAGCTTTCCAAAGTCAGGCCACTTCCCAACGCTTTCAGTCATGTGTGCCACGGTAATACTTAATAAATTATAGAAAGAGTGTTCAACTCTCACGGAGATAACCTCATATAATTTTGAGAAGAAAAGGAATAAATCTAAATTATTAGGTTAAAGGGGAAAACCTTGCTGCAGTGTAAGTTTATTGATTCATTACTTATCCAGCATTTATTTCACATCTATTTTAAAGCTCACATCCATGTTATCCATGATGACGGACCATTGGTGGTATATCTAAATCGTCCAGGGAGAGTCCACAGTCTCCTTTTAGTCTATGTGTCATAGAAACTCTGCTACCAAGCTGCTCAGAAATACTTTTGTCTCTCTTCCTGAATGTCAGTGAGATCTGCCTTCTGCCTAAGGATGGTTCTTCTGTGGGAGTCCGCTACAATGGCCATGTCATGTTATCTCTTCTCCTGTTGCTCTTTTGGTGTTTTTTTGTTTGTTTGTTTGTTTTTCTCATCCTGCTCATACCAGGTTCCTCTCTGGAGTGGAGATTTGACTTATTTACCTCTCTCGCCTTTTTTCACTGTTGTCTATCAAGCGTGGTCATTTTCCCCCATTTCTCATTGCATGTCTCTCTCTCTCTCCCCAAATCTTACCTTCATTATAGATGTCTGAGATCTTAACACAGATGATTCATCCTGTCCACTCTACCTACCCACTCTCGGGATCATACCCTGAAGCCTGTCACTAACAAGTAATTATTTTCCCTGTTAAAAAAAAAAAGGAAATTTAGCTATCTCATGAAATAAACACCACCATAAAGTCTCCTTGCAGTGAATACGGACACCTATTCCCTAAGAGATTCTCTATGCTCTCTACAGCTGAAATGATGGCTCTAGAAGGTACATATGGCTATAAAATACATATATCAAATATTGCACCTAATAAATATTTAACAAGTGTTCTTATTATGGGCACTTTTTTTAAGGAGTTTGATTTTATATCTGCAATGCAAAGGCAGGCATGAAATATTTTCAGCAGTGGTGGGACATGATGCAGCAAGCACTTGAGGACAAGGACTCTGCCAGCTGAGCAGCTCTGAAGGAGACAGAGTCTGTATTAGAAGTGTTTAGAGACTAGCTAAGAATAGTTGTCACAGTCCAGGTAAGAACAATGGCTGGGAACAGGAAGATAAGGATAAATGTGGAGATAAGTGAATACATTTGAGATCTGTTTAAGAAGTAGAAGCAACAGAACTTGATGATGGCCCATTGTGGATGAGTTAGAAGTGGGGAAGATGATATATTACAACTAACAATAACCCTCATCATCTTCCTTCGCTCCCCGAATTAGGACTGAAATCACTGACAGTGCAATTCTGGTTTGAGGTTTTGCCAATGAGAAACTTTGAAAGGCAGAAAAGCAAAGGCAATTTGGAAGGCAAAAGACGATTAAAATCCATATTTCTCCCCTAGTGGTCTCAGGCATAAGCCAGGGCTTTGGCAAGCATAATTTGCAAAGCTCTTCTGGTGTTCCCCTAAAAATTCCCCTGCACGCTGCTATCGGCAATTCCTATTATTGTCACAAGTTCCCTTGCATTTCTGCAAATTACTGATTTTTCTAAAAAGTTAGATGGAAATGGAGAGTCAGGAGTGCTTTTCCAGGCCTTGACCTCTCTGGCACTCGAAAGGAATTTTAAGAATGACATTGTCTGTTCTAAATACTCATCTGCAGAAAAGAATGATTTCTTTTCTTTTTTCTCGCTCTTTGACTTACTTAGAGTGATACAAAGGAAACCTCCATAGACTCATCACTTAGTCCTATAAATTGTATTTAACGATTACAAGATTAGGACATAGAGTCAGTTGTTGGATATTAACAACAAAACAACCACAAACTCGACGGTGTTTCTTATGATAGTCTTATGAGTTCCTCTGAATGATATGGGTGTTGTGTCTTTGTTTTTAGATGTTTGTTTACCTGTTAAGGAGAGTATCTAAATAGAGTTCACAAGTTGAGACTTTAATGTGTGATAGTAGTGATTTTTCATAAATGACCATTGAACCCGAAACTTCTAAAATGTTTGCCCAGGACTTTGATTAAAAGGTAGTTTTGGGTTTTTGTTGTTGTTCTGTTTTGTTTTGTTTTGTTTTTGTTTGTTTGTTTTAATATCATCAGATGCCACAAAACCGAGAGTCTGAAGGAATAAATTGTATACCGTTAAAAATTGTCTTTGCCTTGTGATTTTAGCCAGTTTACTACTTACATTTATTTTGACACTTGTCAAATGCAAAACTTTAATTTACAAGAAGTCACAGGAGATCTTTCACCTGCTTGGCACTTTTCTTATGTCTGACATAAGACTATATAAAAATAATATTGGTGTAAATCTATGTAATATAAATGCATGAGAGCATCCGGGTTGCAGCAGTTCATTTAATTCTTATTAACTTGAAATAGGAGGCATCTATGACCCAAAAAGAGCAATCATCTCTCTCAGCCCAGCTTTAACCATTCTTCCTATCGAATAAGTGAGCTTTGTAAGGATAATTTATACCTATCCTAAGAGCCTAATTTATGATTTCATTGATGACCTATTAAGCACTCAACTCTGTACTCTGCCCCGTGATTATTAAAGAGATAACTTTTTGGTGTGATAAATTAGGATCAATTCAGAAAGGAGTAACAGATATGAATAAAAAAATCTAAGTGAACTAGAAATAAAAAGATAAGTAACCACTATATCTTCCTATGTCCTGTGAAGTGTCGCTATGGGACTTTGCAAATGAAGTGACTTGCATTTAATCCCTTTTCTAAATGTACTCTCTATGCATTTACAAGTTTCTCAAAAAGTGAATATGGATGGAAACAGGGTTTTAAAACCGTTTTGGAATATGCTCCACTGGTGTTAATTCTGAGATTGTTAAGAAGGCTGATTCACCCCGGACTATGCTTCAAAATAAAATTGCCCATAAATATACTATAGCTCTATCCTGGCAAATTCATGTTTTAGAAAAGTTTCCATAATTCTTTAGTAAAGCATTAAACTCACTTCACTGTTAAATTATAAAAGAACAAAATGATCTACAGGCTTTTGCTTTAAAGAAATGACAGGGATGGTCACTACTTAAAGAAGATCACTTTCTTATGGGAAGTACTGTATATGATAATCACTCTACCAAAAGTGTCCATTCAAAAGAATGGCTGTATTGGGAGAAATTATGAATGAAATGTGGAGTTCTATGTGAAAATGTAGGTTATTTCAAAGTCACACAATCTTCTTTGAACCAAGCCAAGTTAAAGCAAAGCTGACCAATGAAACCAGTGCTGTAAGAGCATCACCATCAAGGGATGAAAATACCAGAGAACCAACAATAAAAAGTAATTGTTGATCAATAAATAGACCAAGTAGTGGACCAATCCCTTTGAATATGTCCAATTCCAAGCTTAGATAATACTCACCTGGATATAAAGGACATAATCTGTTTGCTATTATAATTATAATAAATCTCAAGCATCCAGTATCTTATAATTACAGTATATTTTCAGATACATTTTCTGATTTGATCTTAAAATAACCAATTATGGAAAGCAGAGGTGTTTAATGAATTCCTACAAAGAACTGGAATTGGCACAGAAAAGTTATGACGATCTAATTTGTTTTTCTTCATCCTGTCCTCTTCTCTCAGAGAGATAGGGCTATATTTGATTTTGCACACGAATAAACTGAAGTAGAGAATTTAAATTACTTGTTCATACATGATAGAACCCATACAAACCCTGCTCTGCCATCATAATCCAGGCAAATTCCACATATTGTTTAACTCTTAGGACATTGAAAAGAAATCACTACATAAAGCAGTCAAGTAATAATAGCTGAAACCCTGGTGGGTTTCAAAAGACTACCTAAAAACAAAAGTTGGAAAACTTTGGCCTGTGCGCCAGCTAACTGATTTTACAAATAACATTTTCTTTTTTCTGTCCAATATTTTATTTATTTATTTGACAGAGAGAAACACAATGAGAGAGGGAACACAAGCAGGGGGAGTGGGAGTGGGCGAAGCAGGCTTCTCCCTGAGCAGGGAGCCCGATGCAATCCCAGAACCCTGGGATCATGACCTGAGCTGAAGGCAGACGCTTAGCAACTGAAAACCCAGGCTCCCCTAAATAGGGTTTTTTAGAACATAGCAACACCCACTAATTTATGTATTGTCTCTGACTGTTTTACTCTACGAAAGCGAATGTTGAAAGTAGCAATAGAAACCATACTGACAGCAAGCCTGCTGTGTTTACTCTTGGGTCTTTTAAGGAAAGATTTGCTGACCTAGGACTATAGGACTGTTGGCTGTGCCTAGGACTCTAAGAGCCACAGAAAATTTCAAATTACAACACAACAGTAGTGAAAAGCAGAAACTCAGAATGAGGAAGCTCAAAACTGAGCTTCTCCCCGAACAGTGAATGGCTTAAACCGCATATTGAGCACCCCAACATTTAAGATCTGCACCTAAGAGATAAGCCCCCCAAACATCTAGCTTTGAAAACCACCATAAGACCCACAAAATAGCAGTGAACTGAGAAGCCTCTCTTAAAGGGCCTAGACGCCCCAGGGCCCAGCCAGAGAGCCCTTTGAAAAGCACCCAAAATTTACATGAAAGAAACCCATTTGCTAACCTTAAAAAGTTGGCTTGAGGGTCAGGGCCTGTGGACATGCTCCGAAGAGGGAAGCCGGTGGGCACCACCATTTTTTCTTTCTTCTTCTTTCCAGCTGGTGCCAATTTTATGCTCCCCGCTGCCTTGCTAAAAATTGGGCAGGGGGGTGGGATTCTGGCACAAGCAGCAAAGTATAAAGAGTTTCAAAGATATCACTCCTATTCTTACAATAATAGCAACAAAAGCAGAACAAATTAAAAATCACTGAATTCTCTTCAACACAGAGAACTGACCCCATGGCCGGGAATGTTGCGGGACAGACTGCCACGCTGAGAATCTGCAGACAGGTGAATCCAATAAGGCACAGCTTGATCTGCTCGCCTGGAGGATTGACTAGGTAAGGGGAAAGATTGCCGAGCAGAGACAAAGCCCCGGGAGCCGCATTCTTTTGTGGATTTGCTCTTTGGAATTCCAGCAGGTTCTCTTGGTAAAGGGCCAAAGCACCAGAAGAGGAAAGGAAGAGGGGAGGAAAGAAAAAAAAGTTTTCTTGTTTTTCTGGCAGTAGGAAATGTGAACATATACCCAGAATGTTCTCTGTGGGCCCACAGAACGGCCTAGCTCCATGTTTACTCTCTAGGGGAGCGACCCTACCAGACACATACCCACCCGGAGACAAGGGCATTTCTGTCACTCTAGCTCCCACTAGGTTTCTCTCTCACCTGAAAGGAGAGAGGAGCTAAGAAATGCTTGTGAGGGTCAAAGAATAGGGACACAGTGTCATGAAAAGAGATTAATCACACACTGGAATTTAATCATAGCATTATAGAACGCTTACCCGCCTTCACACCTTATCACCACATCACCAAACACCAGTAAATGAAAGTGCATTATAGATGAAATAATCACAAAACGTGGGCTCTATGCAAGGTAACAAAAAGACAGTAGAAGAATTTGAAGCAATAAATAGAAACCAAAGACTAACATGATAGCGGTTATTCATATATATGCATAATCACTTTGAAGGTGAATGGTATAAATATAATCATTAAAACATTGTAAGAGTGGATATAAAAATAGCTCACTATATAGTTAATTGTAAAGACGCAAATAAATTAAAAGTAAAGGCATGGGAAAGATGTACTATGTTAATATTAATAATAAAAAAACTTTAATCAGTATATAAATTCCAGAAGAAGTGGATTTTAGAACAGGGGAAAGCATCAGGTGTACAGAGGGAGATACAGATAAATATGTCTATATCCATAGATAGGGATATAAATCTATCTATGTATCTGTACATTTATCTGCATTTCTGTATATAGATAATAATAAATCTTTGTATCTATATTTTTATCTATCAAATCTATAAATCTATACAAAACCTTTACATCTATAAATAGATTGATAAAGTAATGGATTCCCCATGAAAACATAATTTTTTAATGTGTGTGGATCTAACAAAAAAGCACAAACATATGAGGGGGAAAAAAGCTCATAGAACTTAGAGAATAAATTGAGAAGTCCATTATTTAGTTTGAGGTTTCAACACCCTCTTTCAGTAATTGACAGTTCAAGCAGGCAGTAAATCAGAAATGATATAGTTGGCCTGACCAGCACTATCTTTCAATCAAATTGACATTTATAGAATATTCTATCCAACAAGAGTGGAATACATATTCTCAAACTCCCTTGGAACACTCATTAAGACGGACCATTGTCCCAGTGATCAGAATGCCTTGACAAGTTTTAAGGAATAGAAATCCCACAAAGTATATTTTCTTACCAAAATGGAGTTAAAGGAGAAGTATAAATGAAAGATACCTGAAAAATCCTCAAATATTTGGAGGCCATGGAACACACTTCCAAGTAATATATGGGGCAAGGTTTATTTTGAGAATAAATCTCAAAAAATTTTAAAAATTAAAGCAAGTGTAATAAAATCACGATTTTAATTAAATTTAAATTTAAGTTAAAGTGTTATAAAAAACATGATCTAAAAACAATAATCTAAGTTTCCATCTTGGAAAACTAGAGAAAGGACAATTGAAGACAAAAGCAAGCAAAAGAGAACAAATCATAAAATCAGATAAAAAAATCAATGGAATTGAAAAAAACCATAAAAACAATTGACAAACTCAATAAGACCAAAAGGTGATTTCTTAAAAGGATCAATACAATTAATACAAGTTTAAGCAGGACAACCAAGAGGGGAAAAACAGTGGAAACACAAATTATAACTATTAGAAATAAAGGGGGGTTATCAATATTAATTCATGAACATTAAGAGGGTGATAAGTGAGCACCGTGAACAACTCTGACCACAAATCTGATAAATTAGATAAAACAGGCCGATTCATTGTGACACAAACTGCCAACTCGCCCAAGAAATCTTACAAAAAGGAAAACACCAAGGCCAGATTATTTCATATATGAATTTTATCAAATATTTAAAAAAAAATCAAATTAAAACATTGAAAGAAAGGAAAGCTACCAATCAATATGAATGTGAATACGAAATTCCTTAAACATACATCAGCAAACCAATGTGCAAAGCAAGCATTAGTAAAAACAACGTATAAAAAAGAATTATACACCATGACCATGCAGGTTTACTCTGCTAAAAATGCAAATCTGGATGAATACTTGAAAATCAGTAAATGCAATGCACAACATCAACAAAGTTAAACAAGAAAAATCAAATGATCATACAAGTTATTGCTTAAAAATAGCAAAATCCAACACCTATTCATGATCTTTAAAAAAGAAAAACTCAACAATAAATAAATAAAATCTTTTAAAAATACCCAGCAAACTAAGAATAGAGCAGATATCCATTACATCTACAAAAAATTTATAGCTAACATCATATTTAATGCTAGCAGCTAGACTCTTTTACTCAAGATGGGGAAAGGGAAGGATGTTCCTTCTCACCACTCCCATTCAACATCATATTGGAATTCCTATCTACTGCAATTAGACCAAAGAAAGAAAGAAAGAAAAGAAAAGAAAAAACCAAAACTATAGTTTGGAAAGGAAAGGAAGAATTAAAAATAGGTTTGCTTGCTGGTGACATGATTGCCTGTGTAGAAAATCCCAAGCAGTTAAAAAATCAAACAAATCTGGAACTAATGAGTGAGCATAGCAAAGTTGCAGGATACATGGAAAAAAAAAAAAAAAAAAGTCAATTGCTATCCTATACACCTGTACTAAACAATTAGAATTTGAAATTGAAACTGGAGTGCATTACAATTTAAATTAGCACAAAAATACCCTTACATGTAAATCTTATAAAATTTGTGGAAATCCACAAAATCTGATGAAAGAAATCAAAGATCTAAATAAATGGATATTCCTTGCTCATGGACTAGAAGGCATAATGTTAAAAAGGCAATTCTTTCCAACTTGATTTATAGATTCAGTGCCATCCCAGTACAAACCCAAGTAAGCTATTTTATAGATGTAGGCACACTAATTCTAAGCTTTACATGAAAAGAAAGAGATCTAGGATAGTCAATACATACTGCAGAAAAATAACTAAGTTGGGGAATTCACACTACCAATTTCAAGCCTTGCTTTAAAGCTGTTGTAATTAAGACAGCATGGTATTGTCATAGATCAATGGAACCAAATAGAGAGCCCAGGAGAAAGAACTACACATAGACTCAACTTATGTTTGAAAAAGGAGCAAAGGGAAGTCAATGCAGAGAGGATAGTCTTCTAGCAAATGGTGTTAGAACAACTGGATGTACGCATGAGAAAAAATAAACCTAGACAAAGACATCATGACTTTCCAAAATTCACTCCAAAATGGATATGGATAAATATGGAACAAAAAAATAAAAAAAAAACTATCTCAGAGGAAAACCTTTCGGAAAATCCATGTGACCTTGAATCATTTAATGAGTTTTCTCAAAACAACATCAAAAGCATGATCCATGAAAAAGATTGATAAAATACTTTATTAAAATAAAATCTTCTACTCTGCAAAAAAACACTGTTAAGAAAATAAAAGGCAAGCCACAGACAGAAATAAAATACTTGAAAAACATATCTGGAAAAAATATTTTATCCAAAATGCAGAAAGAGCTCTTCTTTTTTTTTTTTTTTTTTTCTGTATTTTATCCGAAATATAGCAGAAAGACTTAAAACTCAACAAAACATACAACCTAATTAAAATATGGGCAACTGGTCTGAGCAGTCACCTCACCAAAGATACACAGCTGGCAAATAAGAATATGAAAAGAAGCTCATGATCATTTGTAATTAGGGAGATGCAAATTAAAATGAGATACAACTGCAAACCTATTTGAATGGTTAAAATCCAAGAAGTTCCCAACACCAAATGCTTGTGAAGGTGTGGAGCAACAAGAACTTTCATTCACTGTTAATGGGGATTCCGTGGTATAGATATTTGGGAGCACAGTTTGGTATCTTTTTATTGAGCTAAACACAGTCTTACCATATGATCAAGCAAACACTCTCCTCCGTTTTTACACAAGTGATTTGAACACTTATGTTCACACAAAAACCTGTACAGGAATATCTGCATGAGCTTTATTCGTGACTGCCAAAAAGGAGGGCAACCAAGAGGTCCTGCTATGGACAGTGGTGAATGGTGAATGGATAAACAATTAGTACCAGAAGTGGTACATCCTTATAATGCAATTCTATACAGCAATAAAATAAATGAGTTATCAAATCACAAAAATATCTATGATTGTCTTAAAAGCACTCTGCTGTGTGAAAAGAGACAGTCTAAAGGGCTGCCTGTTGTATAATTCAAATTATAAGATATTCTAGAGAAGGCAAAACTATAAAGAAAATAAATGACCAATAGCTACCAGATTTGGGGGGAGAGAAAGGGAAGAAGAGTTAAATAGGAAAAGCACAGGGACATTTTTAGGACAAAGAAACCATTCTGTATGATAATGTGATTGAGGTTATATAACACGATGCTTTTTTTTTTTTTTCCCCAAATCTGTTGAACTTATAGCACAGAATGAACTTGAGTATATGCAAATAGAAATATTTAGGAGGTTGAGGGAATCTCAGAATTGAATGCAGAATGTGACCAAACAGTATAACTGTACAATATAACCACATAAATCCATAAAACAACCTCACTGAAAGATGGCAGGGGAGAAAGATGCTGACTTAAGTAACTTTGGAAATAACTAGAGTCTGTAAAAACTAAGGTAAAAGAAATTGTTCTTAATCCCTGTAATCTAGGGGATAAAGTTTTGTCTCAAAGGGGAGACTGGCCATAGCTTGACACTGGCTCATAGCTTGACACTGCCACAGATGTACATAGAATTGAATAATTAAATAAATGTCAGATATGAGAAGATAGGTTGCCTATTTGGGGAGCCGAGTTAAATATAATAATCGAGTATAGAAGGCCAGGATGATCCTTGGGCTAGTGGATTAGTGTGGGAAACATGAGCATAGACTCATATTTTGCTTAATGCAGATGCAGGTGGTAATGTGTGGAAATATTTATGATATGATTAAGATATGTGTATATACAAATAACAGTAAACACACGCATATATTCCCTTGCTCTGTGAGCTGAAAGGACGTAATAGGAAAGAAATAATATCCCTGCAGCAATAACAACACCTATTGCCCAAACTTGGTTTCTAACATCATTCTCCAATAACATTTACCATGACTCTTTGGAGAAATGGCTGCTTCCAGGAGTGGAGCAGGGAATATACAGGACAAGCCTAGAGCATGTTATAGTGCTGAGAAGTGAGGGAATGCAACACACACACAGACACACACACACAGGGCTATGTCATAAGGACACAAAAGCCAAATATAAGTACTCCCAGTGACCAAAGATGGAACACTTTGAGCAACAAAACAAAGTAATATTGTCTTAATCTCACAAAACAAACTGAGGGTTGTTGGGGGGAGGGGGGCTGGGAGAAGGGGGGTGGGGTTATGGACATTGGGGAGGGTGTGTGCTTTGGTGAGTGCTGTGAAGTGTGTAAACCTGGCGATTCACAGACCTGTACCCCTGGGGATAAAAATATATGTTTATAAAAAATAAAAAATTAAAAAAAAAAGTAATATTGTCTTGTAACCCAAAATAGAACAGGAACCTCTGTAAGTACATACTGATATAAATGAATGAATAAATAAGGGAATAAATCGGGAGAATAGACTCATATTCCAAACAAAATAATCCTAAAAATTATGTACTTACTCTGTCCTCAGTGAGGGGAAGCCTAACTTTCCATGCCCTAGATGTGGGCTACACATAGGTACTTCTTTCCAAAAAGTATAGTATGGAAAGGAAGAAAAAAAGAGTAACTTCAGAGTGGAGAAAACTGGCAAACCCTACCTCAAGCAGGTAATCAGGGCTGACTTCAGCAGCAATAATCCATGCTGATAGTAAGAACCCTTGAGTTACCATGTAATGAACATGGCGATTTACCTCAGTGATATTCCTCCCCCAAACCCATAACCCATGAACTTCTGATCATTAGGAAGGCACTAGTCAAAATCCAGAAGAGGCACATTCTACAAAGTACCCAACCAGAGCTACTCAAAATTGTCAAGGTCATCAAAAACAATGAAATCCTGAGAAACCGTCACAGCTAAGAGAAGCCTAAGGAGAGTGAAAACAAAGTAATGGAGTAGGTACCCCGGCTAGGACACTGAAACAAGAGAGACTTCAGGTAAAATCTAAAGAAATTTTGAATAAATTGTGAGTTTTAGTAATGATGTATCATCATTGGTTCATTAATTATAATAAATGTGTTGCACTAGTGGAAAAATGTTAATACTAGGGGGAACTGGACATGTGTTTTTGTTTTTTTAAAGAATTTATTTATTTATTTGAGAGAGAGAGAGAGACTGAGAAAGCATGAGAAGGGGGAGAGTCAGAAGGAGAAGCAGACTCCCTGCTGAGCAGTGAGCCCAATGCGGGACTTGATCCTGGGACTCCAGGATTATGACCTGAGCCCAAGGCAGTCGCTTAACCAACTTGAGCCAACCAGGTACCCCTGAACATGTGTTTAATGGGAAGACTACACTTTCATCATTACTTTTCAGTAAATCTAACATTGTTTTTAAAAATCAAGTATATTCAGAATTTTCTTGGGAGGAAGACATCTGTGGCCAGGGTTATTTTGTAAATTAAACTCTGTACAATACCAACTGACAAATGAGTCATGCAATACAGCCCGACTGGTATTCACTAAGTGCAAGCCTAGCTTTGAAGTAGTTCTCGTGTACCTACCAACAGAGCAAGGTGTCACAAGCAAGCTCTAATATCCAAAGAAATTCCACTGTGTGGAGGTACATGTGTTAGGGGTATGGTGTGGGATCTGCAAAGGTCATGTGAATGACCATATCCTTATCAATCTTCTTCAAACCAAGGCTCAAACGTCATCTTCTTGTGAAGCAAAGTGTATCCTCACTACTTTTCTCTGCCATCTCCCCTACCGCCATGAGCCAGCGAGTGGTTCCCTCCACCATGTTCCAAGTCCACTTTATATTTACCTCCAGTAGCATATGGATTGTGATAATGTACTGCTGTGCACCTGCCTCTTGTTTAGAATGTGTTTTGGTGTCCAGAGACCTTGTGTTATTCTTCCTGATTGTCTCAGTATCTGCTAAAACGCTTGCCATGTAGTGGGTCCTCAAGAAATATTTGTTTTTTGAAATTAAAAATGGAAGTTGAGTAAGTGAGATGGCTTCGTGTCTTTAGGAAGACCCTAGGATGAAAATATAGCAGAACAGATTCTCACTATCTTATGTGTGACTTCTGCCGCCCATTATATATTTGTAACGGTATTTTACATTGCATAGCTAGGTGTAGTACTTAGGGTAAGTGTGTGTGTGTGTGTGTGTGTGTGTGTGTGTGTGTGTGTGTTACTTAGTATAGTAGAACCAAATCATCCTAAAAATGAAATGATATAGGATCAATCATATTGAGATCGCATTCTAAATATATTTAATGGTATTTTTAAAGTGGATCATTTGATGAAAGTAATTGCTTAGGAAGTAAAATATCTTCTAAAATTTTCATTTTCACCTCTTGATATATTTCATAGTGGAAGGACACTTAAGGGACATATTGACTTACAAGTAGTTTAACATTGTCTTAACTGTCTGAGATTTAACTTTTGAAAAGATTAACAATGCTAACCATACGCTATATTTCCCCCAAGGATACCTACTAAATACTTGAGTATTCCAAACCAATATCCCTTGACTCTTCTATTATTAATGCAAAGAAGTGTAGGTATGTTATTTAAAATTTCACTATTATTCTGATCTTTTCTCATCGGAGGCAATGTCTTAAGGCAAAGGCTAATTATAAAAGCCACATCTCAGATCACTTCTACTTGAATTAAGGAACTGCCTGGAAAAGAGAAGCATCTTCAATTGCTTGATAAAGGTGATGATGTTGTTGAGATCCCCGTGTCTCTCAGTGGGGCTGTTGCCATATTTAACATATTTAATACATTTAAGAAGCCTCCCTTTCAGAAAAGCAATTAGAGGTCATAATGAAATACTCTGATTTACTTAATGTTATATACAGTATCAAAATAAATGGCAGTGATTAGGGAAGGGAGAATTGGGGGCTGAAATCTACCTTAGGGAGTAGGAGACATGCTATAGAAAGTAGCATCTGGCTTTTAGAATCGTTTGGCATGTGACAAAACAAGAACCAACTTGGAAATGAATAGCTCTGCCTCCATAATGCTCTTTGAGTTCAAATCCCAAGGCTCCACCAGCTTTGTGCAACCAATTTAATTAGAAAAGAGAACACATTATAAAGTAGCAAATGATTTACAAGGGCAGAAACCCTTCTGCAGTCTGGAATGTTAAATACTCTAGGATGATTCACTCATAAAAGTCTAAGATATTACTTTCAGTTCTAGTTATCTCTACATATTTCAGTAAATCTATCAATAATCATTAATGTTACAGAACAATAGGAAAACATAATTAGAACCTACAGGAAATTTGGGATTTTAATGTAATATAAAGTTATACAATTCTGTGTGGGTTGGTGCGACTTCCTTATACATATTCAATTATATTCCCTCCCTCTGAGTTGATAATAGTAATGCTTGCCTTGGCCCAAGATACAGAAGGGCAGTCTTCCATCTAAGTCAAATGGGTAGAATGTACCTATTGCTGGAGCCCATCTTGCCTATGACTTGTCAACCTTGCCTTTGCCAGATAGGAGCCGAACCTCAGTTTAGTAGTAGGAACAAGGATTTTAATTACTTAGTAAGGAATACATTAGTTATTCCATGTTACAGACTGCCCCCCCCCCCGTTCTAATATTTTCTCTAAAAATATAACAGAGAAGGGATTTTAGAGTACTTGCTTTCCACCAGGAAAAGTAGAAAGAGAGCATGGAAAGCAGTCTCATAAGCACAGTTGCCTTTCTTTTTTTTTTCTTTTCAGCATAACAGTATTCACTGTTTTTGCACCACACCCAGTGCTCCATGCAATCCGTGCCCTCTCTAATACCCACCACCTGGTTCCCCCAGCCTCCCCCCTCCCCCCCCACGCCCCTTCAAAACCCTCAGGTTGTTTATCAGAGTCCATAGTCTCTCATGGTTCACCTCCCCTTCCAATTTCCCTCAACTCCCTTCTCCTTTTTAAAATGGGTCTGGATCCACGGCTCCTGGATTTATTTTCTGTATCTGGTTTTCACCCTCACTGGGTTTGTGATTTTCAGGATTTTCCTGATTTGACCCTAATTTGACCAGAAGACATTCTTAAATCAGGAATTTCAAGTTAAAAATGCATATTATTAAATCGACTTGTATTGTTTGTCGGCCACCTTAAAAATCCATACCACATTCGAATATATTTGTCAAAAGATCAGAAATAAATCAGTTACAGTTCAGATGTGCGAAAAATTGGGTGATGCATGTGCTTCCCAATGTGTTCATTTGATACTAAGAATCGCTGGGCACCAGAGGGAACCTCCTCTATATTTTTATCCCGAGTGAAGTGGTCGGGCGCTAGAAGAATCCGTAGGCTTGACCTAAAGTGCGCGACTGATCGTGCCTATTATCTTGGTATTTGGGGTCGTCTGTTGGCCAGTGCTGTCTCCTTTAATCAAGGAATACTACATCCCTTGATAGGATACAGACCGTGCAGTCTGATATCAGAAGGGAAAAGTTAAAGGAACGTGTCAGGCTTATTATCTTGCTTTCCTTCCTAGAGCACAGATCACTGCTGACAGATAAATCGGGAACCAGGCCTGATATTAATGTAAGCTTACCTTGTGTTACCCCCACGCGCGAATCACTCACCAGCCCTGTGAGGGAGTCTCAGTGCTCCGTTCTGTCTCCAGGAACCTCAAAAGCCTTAAAACCTTAAAAACAGCTAATCCGTCTCTAGCTGATGATTAAATGATAGCAAAGAAGACAAAAAAAAAAAAAAAAAATCAAGCACATTTTAGTGTCAGTGTCTGTATTTTTGATTCAGAAAATGCCAGAACTTAGGAAGATCCCAGGAAGAAGCCAGAGAAGTCATGAGAGCAACGCAAACGAATGGCCGTTGCTGTGAATTCTCCAACGCAAACTTAGCGGGGTTTTTAAAAAAAATATTTTCTTTTCTTAATCTTCTTTCTTTCTTCTGCTCATCATTTATTTGCTAATTATGATGATATAAAAATCGCACACAATTATTGATTCGAATATCCTTTATGGGAGGATTGTTACTATGGAGACAGAAAAATATAAGTCATATTAAAAAGCCTCCAGGTTAATAACCTAAGGAGTTGAAATCATTGGATGGACAGCACAGTGTAATGGATAAAAGCCTGGAATCTAGAACTAGCTTGCCTAGG
Organism: Mustela nivalis; assembly: GCF_964662115.1. Lineage (NCBI taxonomy): Eukaryota > Metazoa > Chordata > Mammalia > Carnivora > Mustelidae > Mustela > Mustela nivalis. Next base: position 29,980,262 of record NC_139033.1, on the reverse strand, counting down.
TGTGCATTATTGCTACTTATTACATATATGACTTCAGGCAAAATACTCAGTGTCTCTTTGTTTCAATTTCCTTGTTAGTATCCTGGGAATAACAAGGGGGCCTCCCTCACATAACAAATGATTAAATTAGATAACACATTAAAAAATAAAAGAAAGAAAAAAGAAAACCACGAAGAATATGACTTAGAAATACATGTGCTTAAAACAAAAAGAATGAGAGAGATTTAGGGGATCAGCTTTGTTTGATCTATTCAGATAGAAGAATACAAGTCCTCCCATTGTTAATATTTTCCTCTTTTTGCCTAGTAGCCTCAGTGGAGCACCACTAAGCGGCAGTATTCCTTGCAAAGCACAGAGGGGAGCTGGACTCTGCACCCAATCTCGTGCTGGCTGTAATTCTGTGTATTCTGGTCCCATCCAGTCCCTTCGGTTCCAAGTGTTCCTAGTTGATATTTTTCTGGCAAGGACCCTGACATTTCCTTTGCTGAGATTCTAGTCCCGGCTTATTACATAGCACTCCACTTACACATGCTCCCTAGATACCGCCAATGGATAAAATCTTTGATGTTTGTTAGTTTACGTATTGAGAATGAGTGAACCTGATGTGAGACATACTTCGAATTTTTATAGTTCTCAATTTTTCTTAGCCTGTGCCTTGGTACAGATTTCATTTTCAGATATTTACACAAAAATAAAGTACGATGCAGACCCTATTTTATAAAGAAGAAATTTTTGCTCTTAAAAACTGTTATGATTGAACAATGTGTGATAATGATAAGTTGCTATAGATAAGTATACTATGTGATTTATCCACTTGCAATTTAATTTATACATTTAGTAAAAAAACATTTTCAATCACGTGAAATTCTATGTAAACTGAATATATCAAGTGCAAATATGTGTTAAGTTTTAATGAAGGTTAAAATTAGGTAATTAGCGCTGTAGAAAAACTTCCAGAATAACAGAGAAGTCATCTGGAATAAGAAAGAAGTATCTAAGGTGTTGGTATGAGTTGGACAATCACCTAGAACTTGATCGAGCCCCAAGACTGGATAAGACAAGGAAAGATGATAAAAATTTACTCAGCAGAGGGGCGCCTGGGTGGCTCAGTGGGTTAAAGCCTCTGCCTTAGGCTCAGGTCATGGTCCCAGAGTCCTGGGATCGAGCCCCGCATTGGGCTCTCTGCTCAGCAGGGAGCCTGCTTCCTCCTCTTTCTCTCTGCCTGCCTTTCTGCCTATTTGTAATCTCTGCCTGTCAAATAAATAAATAAAATCTTTAAAAAAAAAATTTACTCAGCAGAGAACATATGGTAATGTGTTCTTAACTTTTCTTTTTTAAAAAGAGGATAGGGCAAGGTGGGGGGAAGTCAAGGGTGCAGCATTTCACTTTGTATTGTCAGAGGTGATTAGAACAATCTGTTCTGTAATTTGATTTTAAATTCCTAATATAAAATTAGAACTTTGGGCATCAGATGTCGTTAACAACAGGTTTGAAAGATGTCTTTTGGAGCTGTTAGCATGTTTCTTCAATTTCTTCCATATAAATCTAATAAAACAGAAACAATTTCACTTGTGCATTAGTGATTAAGTGAGGAAACCCCTTTCTTTTTTGATAGTTTTTTCCCTAAAATAGTCATACCTAAAGAAAGTTGCCATGATCTGTGTTTATTACTTAGCAGAGTTCCCCCCCCCCCAATAAATGTTATAGGGGAGTGATTTTCAATCAGAACCTCTCATACATAATGCATAATTTGAGCAATTAAGTTTTTCCTTGATAATAATGGAACATTACCCAGGAAGGGTCAAGGTGGGGAGGCAACAAGTAACAGCCAGCTAATTATTGTCCTGCATTAATTCATTTTCTTCATGTCCACATTAATTGTAGAGTAATGAGCTTGGTCTATGAGCATTTCTAAAGATAAACTTGATAATGTCACAATAATTATGTTAACAATAACAGATTAAATGTCATAAATTCTCTTTGTTAGGCATAATTCATTCTTTATATGTATTATTTTTGCTGATTCCTACAAAAGTCTGAGGATGTATTTTTAGTATCCCTATTGTACAAATTAAGGTGCCCAAAGAAAATATTTAAATAATACATCAAAGTTTACACAACAAAGAAATGTTAGCAACCAGAAAATAATTAAAAATATACTTCATAGACCACTTTTTCTCACTAGCATGTACATGAGATAATATTATGGAAACATGTGAATACTTACATCAGCCGCACTCCCTTTCCTAGACAAAACGTTCTACAGATTTGTACCTGTATATAATCATGGATGTGAGTTATTTTCCATGTCCACCTTATTTGTAGCTGAGATAAATCACTTAGCACTGCAGAACTCAACAGAACATACCACATTTTAAATATTAAAATGAATAAGCACAAAAGAATTACATGAAATAAAGTGAAAACTATTTTCGTATGCTTACAAATGTTTTAAGGACACTATAAATTAGGTCTACTTTTTTTGTAGTTTGCTTCTGATTTAGATGAGAATTGATTTTTGAATTATTTAAAATATATGAAATTCCAAGTCAACTTGATATCTTAATGTATCCAGGATATTGATTAGTTTGAACTTGAAAGAAACATCATGACAATGTTTGCTACTACTCAGTTTTGATACACATTTGCATGGATCTTCCTGCTGCCCACCTTGGCCAAATCCCAGACAGTTTGCACGGCTTCTGGTCAGTGTCAAAAACACTTTTTAAATGATGTTTTTCCTTACATCCGATGTAAGGTTCTCTCTCTCACTCTCTCCCACTAAATGCTGCTTCTGGACCTCTGATTCCAGAGACAGAAGTAAGGGGCACAATAAACATGGCCGGCGCTTCCATAATCCCACAGCCGGATTCCTCTGCAGTGTCACGCACAGAATGCTGGCGCTCTGTCCTGGGCTATTGTTAGGGTAGGTGGAGACATTTTAAGGACTTGATGTCTGTATTTTTCTTTAGCCCGTATGACATATGCTGTGGATGACTGGTTTAAGCTTCCTCTCCTTAACCTATGGGAACTTCATGCAGCTTTGCCTTGTGAACAGCTAGGAGCTGCATCTTGTCCCGCTCCTGGACTGTCTGCCATTTCAGACCAGTTGGTCAGCCTTCCACCTCAGAGCTCTCTAGGAAAAGGCAGCAGTGACACATTCTAACAGGTCCTAAGGATCTGCTTTGTGACAGAGGTGCCATTCTCCCCTCCTCCAGGAAATCACAGTTTATCTCAGTAGACAGATGATCGATAGATACATAGATGTATAGATGGACAGGTAGATATAATTGGAAATATAAAAAACCACATATTCCTTTCCTCCATTTCTTTCTCTAATTTGTCTCCCAGCCTTTAGTGTATTTGGTATCTAATGTCCTTTCATGTCATTTGAAAGATCGTGAAGCTACCTTGTAGGTTTCCAGTAGCCTTGCAAGTCTAACAATATATTTGTTGCCAAGCATTGTATTACAACCAGGAAGCAGAATTCTCACACATTGCACATGTTTTTATTTTCATCACACTTCATGGTAACTCATTCATATGAGAATTTCTACGGCATTTATCATTGGACCTGTTTAGACTGAACAGTTTATAGACATTACCTTTTTTCATCCCTGGGGATAATACCAATACATCCAAACGAGTTAAAACGCCAAACTCATATACTAGAAACCTTTTGAAAAATCTTAGTGTACCCGAGAACTGCCCAGTGGTGACCTATTCTGAAAAATACATTAATTCCATATTATTATTTAACAAAACTCAATATGGTTCTATGCATGACCAAATAAAATAGATTGGGATTCATTGTTGTATTCAGGAATATTTATTGGTCCACATACTATGTGCTACAAACAATTTCAGACAAGAACAAATGAACAAGACAGAGGACTCCTTGCCCATTACGGCTTACATTCTAATAAGTGATAAAGACATAACAAGTTAAAAAAAAAAAGTACGTATATCTTGTAATACCAGGTGGCTAAGTGATTTGAATAAAAGCAAGGAGGAGCGAGGGCTACCGTGGAAGACGATGGCCAGGAGGCCTTTCTAAGGAAATCACAGTCCCTCACAGACCTGAGTGAAGCGAGGCAGTGCAAAAGCGAAACGTCCGAGGGTCAGAGTGTTGCAGGCCTAGAACACGAGACCGGAAGACATGAGCCGGGACAGAGGGACACCCGGCTTCCAGGTGGCGTGAGCAAGTGGCCTCAGATCACAAACACGCTGTGAAGCCGCGCAGAGCACTCAGTCCTGGAAGGGAAGGGGTCTGCGAGGTCCAGCCGCATCGCATCGGCTCCCACGACGACGCAGTTCTTCCGTGGGTCAGGGACTGCTCGTCCGTCCCAACAACCGTGTGCAATAGCTGAACGGGGCCTTATTTTACAGATGACAACCACGCCGGGCCAAGAGCAGACAGTTCGACAGAGTTCACACAGTTACTTGAACAAAAGCGCACTGAGTCATACTCGGATCTGCGGGCTCCAGCACGGCTGCGGTGTGAACGCCTATGACCACTGAAAGGCCTCTAAATATTTTCTTGTTGCAACCATTAGTGATCCCAGACTTACACATACACCTGTGAGTTAACGGAGGGTAATATTTAAGCACTGCAAGTGTTAGTGCGAAGCTGTGCTATTTTCATAAATATCTGCACTGATTTAGCCTTAATGAAAATTTACAAAAATGAGATCTTAATGGCATGCCTTTAGGTTAGAATACAGCTGTGTTCTTGCAAAACCCAGGGGACCGCAAAAAGGTCAAGTGTGATTGAAATGTGACCGAACACAATTTCTAGGAAATTGCAACTTCTGTACAAGAATCAGATAGTATTTTTTGATATTGTTTAAGACTAGCAAATCGATATGCAACCATCTATGTTCTTTTCCTATGTACCTCGAGTTAACAATCTCATCATCAACTAAGCCGAATTTATTTTAACACACCTGCTTAGTGCCACTGGACTCAAACGTGTGCATTTTTAAAAGTGTTCATCCAAATTGATAGGTTGTTCGTAAGGCTTTCACCCATGACAAGACCTACTTGAGCCTCAGAAAACCCTATTTCTGTTTTTCTCATCTATTTTCCATGGACTGATTCATCTGCTGCTTTTTGTACTTTCCAATTCTTCAACCAAGATTACATATAGTACAATCTTTTAAATACAGGGAATAATCCTTTATGGAATAATCCCTGAAAATATCCCCAATTATACTCTTTCAATTTTTATGTTAATCTGATAGAAATAGAAATGTTCTCTCAACTCACACATTTCTGTTTTACTTGCAAGTTTTTCTCTTTGAACATTTTGTTTTATTTAGTATTCATACTCTTTCCTAAGTAAATGATGATATGAATGCCTAAGGATTTTCTATGACTTATCACTTCTCATCCACTTTTAATATTTCCCTAAATTGTCGTATTTCCAGTCTTGGGCTTTTTTAAAGTGCTGATACCTATGTTACTGACGTAATGGTACCTGAATGGATATTGGTGGAAAACCTCGCTTCTATTACATGGTGTGGTGTTTGTGTTTCCAAGTACAGAGGAAAACAGTACTGTAGCTATTCAAACCCACCTATCTTTAGCTAAACATTATTCAAAATATTTTCTCTAAATATAAATGGTCGATTTGGTTCAGCTCATTTCCACATGCTGCTAAGAAGAAATGAACATATAAAACAACTTTGAGGACACTGTATTATTCACCATTTTCTTTCTGCTCCACCTATGAATTTTGAATTCCATCTTGATTTTCATAGAATAATAAGGATGGTTCTGAAAATGCTGGTTAAAATTAAAGGGTTTATTATCTGATTATCTGACGTTATCATAAAGCTTGTTATCTGGATGTTTCCATGGATTTTATCATGTCCGGCAGCTTAGCATACTTCCTTCATAATGTTATAATAAAAGTAACTATTGCACCTAATTTTATATCCCATAATAAAAAAGATGACACTGAAGAATCAGTTCTGGTCTAAGCTCTTAATAAAAAGGAAATGCTAAGAATTTTATCATGTTTCATTCTATGCGTGGTGAGAATCAGTACAGGTGATCATAATATTTTGCATGAATATTAATTCAACTTTGAGTCAAATACTTCTTTCATTTATTGCTACCATTTTTAGTGGCAATAAAAATTTACTTAAAATTTTCATGCTTTCTACAATTATCATAAAGTTAAAATTTAATGTTGAGTAAATTTTGACATGCATTTTGTTATTGCATTGTGCCACATAGTAAAGATGTATTTTGGCTACATATAAAAATAACATTAAATGTCTCAGATATATCTTCATACTCCCTTTTTTATATAAATCTGTAATATCAAAGATAATGCCAATCTATACTGTATCTTTGATTAATCAATATACACTAAGAGTCTGTCTAAATTTGAAATCAGTTTTCAAGTATGGCCTTGACAGTGATTTTAAAATATCAAACTACTGTGAGTCCTAGAATCTCAGAAACTTGTTTATTCATAAAAAATAAACACTTTTTAAAAGTTTTATATCATCACCCAGATTCTACTAGGTATTTGTTTCTCTCTGTACAGCATCAGGAACTTAAAACACATAAACAATATACTCTCACTTTGTAAGATTAAAAAAAAAAAAAAGGATAACTGAAATAATATTAAGTTGATCTAGTTCAGGGCCTTTCTCACATTAAACATTCAAAACTTTGTATTGGATGGTAGTGAAAATAGTGGAAAAAACGCCAGAGGAATACTCCAGCTACATGCCACAGTTGGCCTGCACTGGCACCCGAGAGCTGACTGTTAGCATCACTCCACATCTGCATTCGGGGACAGCATGTGGGTAGCCGGAAATAACCAAGGGCATTTACTCCAAGGAAATCGGAAGATGCTGGAACTTTTCTGCCCCGCCCCGAGAACTGCAGTACACAAGTCTTTACTAGGAGACTACCAGTTTGCCCAAACACATACTAGCATTTTTAAAATTTTAAATAATAACAAAGCCCTAATTATTGGACTGCATAGCAGACCCAAACATGCATGCTAATCTTTTAAAGCGAGGTCCCAACTCGTTAAGGTAATCGTAATTTTCATCCTGATCGGAGGCTGCGGACCCTAAGGAGCTCAGGGACCCAGCTGAGGACCCTGTTCCCTCAAAAGCGTAGGTCTGGAGGGAGTCAAAAGGAGGGGCACAAGGATCAGTATTCGCTTCTTCGAGCTTTTCCAGAATGAACTTGCGGAAAACGGCGCTGTCGGGGCCCACCTGCAGGGACTGGCGGCACCGGCTCGGGATGTCGGCGGCGGCGGCTCCCCGCGCCCTGCGCTCCCGCGGGACGGCGCTGCTCCTCAGCTGGGCCATGTCGAAGGCCTCCGTGTCTTCCTCGCCGCCGCCTTCATCGTCGTAGCTGAACACGTTCTCGCGGAAATCTTCGCTTTTCTCCGCAAACAGAGTCGGCTTCCTTCGCTGCTTCAGACCCAGGATCAAAAAAATAAACCCTGACCAAGAAACGAGAACATGAGCACATGAAGCGACACTCCGTAATAAGTATGACATAAGACGTGACTATACATTAATGCAACAAGTTCATATTCATCAATATGATATGTTATTTATAATAAGCCTTGCAACCCTTGCTTTTGTTAAAAGCTCAGGACATGAGTTAGATTTTAGGATTATAAGAAAAGAAAACATAGAGTGGAGCCTCGAGTGGTGCAAGTGGGGTTGGTGACGTCATCGCCTGTACAGTGGAATATCCCCGAATAAGGTTTGATTCCCCAAAACTCAACTACAGTATTTGCTGTTGAACATTTACAAAAGGGGCGTGCAGAATGACAGAAGGCAGTATGACTATATTTCAAATTATTTTTACATCATAAAAATAAGAGTGAACTGTTTTGTGATGATAATTCACTTAAAACTGTATTTTTTATATATTGAAAACAGAAAAAGGAAAGGAGCATACGGGAACATTTTCCAATCTACATGCGTTTGTCAATTTTAGTAACCACTAATCCATGTTAAGAGAAGTTAAGCACAACAGAGCCATCTGAAATTCCTCACTGAGACAAATTCTAAGTTAATACCCATTGACTACAAAGTATATGCCACCAAAAAGCTGGTTTAGAACCTGTGCTCAGTGATATCACATTAATTTCAGAAAGCCCAAACTATCATTTTTTAAAAAATCGTAACACTGGTATGCCCACAATCATTATTTATTAAGATAATTTTAACATGATGTAGAAACAGAAAAATTTCAAAGCACTTTTTTCTATTTAGAGAAAATTGTGTGTGCATGCGTATGTATGTATCGAGAATAGCCAACCAGAACTTCACCTATAGGAACTGAAATAAACATGAAATGATGTTATTAATATTATCATAAAAAGAAATATATTAGGCCATACTTTAGGTCAATCTTACCTTTTACAACACTGAAATAGTGTTCTTAAAATAAGGTCATTGAGTTTGAATCCAGATACTGTGAAACTCGGTTCAGATACATGGTTGGTATAGAGAGGAAGCTAATAAATAATTTTTTCAATTTATGAATGGGAGAGAGTATTCTCGACACTTTCAAAGAAAACTACTGTCTGTTGGTTGACCCATACTTCTCACCCTCTAAATCTTAGTCGTGACCTTGACTGCAAGGCTGTCCTCTTACTCAGGGTTTTTGGTCTTGGGTTAGGTCTGTCCCTATGCGTAAAGCAGTACTTGTCACCCTTCAAACCCTACACTGTTTTTACTACACTTGATTCTGATTCCCAGCTATCTAGCTCTATATTCAGTTTTAGGATCAAAGACCATTAAAAATTATCATAAAAACTGAGGCTGAATTGGAAAGAATGGTAATTTGGATGGTAAAAAGGAATGCATGATTTTTGAGCTTTGAGAAAGATGAGTAGAGTGAGGGCAACGCAATCCCTGAAACACAGATGCCATTTGGAGCAGTGGGTTTGGGATTACAGAACCAGTGGCTGATACAACTGTTCGCAGGACTCAGTCAAGTGGTGTTGACCTTGACACGGAGTTGTAAGGGAAGAGAGGGTTTAGGTTACTTATACTGACTGGTTTGCTGAAGAGAGACGGTGATGCTAAATGAATTATTTGTAGTTGTGGAAGCCTGATAAAACATTTTGCGGTTCATCTGCCTCATCTGTAAAATGTAAAATCTGTAAAACATCTACATCTGAAAACAACAAACAAATAAAACAGAGTTTGGGGCGCCTGGGTGGCCTAGTCTGTTAAGCGGCCAACTCCAGTTCAGCTCAGGTCATGATCTCAGAGTTGTGAGGTTTGGTCCCACTCTCGTGGCGCTCAGCCCTGAGTCTGCAGGAGATTACCTCCTTCTCCCTCTGCCCCTTGCCCCGCTAGTGCACACTCTCTCTCTCTCTCCCTCTTGCCCCTCTTGTGCGCTCTCTCTCTCCTTCTCTCTAAAATAAATAAATAAATAAGTAAATTCTATTAAAAAGAGGAGCTATTTTATTGAAATTTCTTTTGTGTTTAGCTCTGATCAAGTAAAGCCCTCTTTTTGCATTCCCCCAACCTATTTGCTTTCTTCCATTGTGGTCCTACGGCTCTACTGAGTTGCAGGACAGGGTTAAATAGACTGTGTACAGTTATGGAAATTTAGTACATCCCCATGACCCTTTGTAAAGTACTTAGCACTTTGAGTTTTACTTTCTTCATTCATACAACACAGGTGATAAATAGTTATTACTTCATATGGTTATCGTGAGAATCAAATTACATACTGCTTGTGAACACTCAAGACGGTATCCTGTAGCATAATAAGCACTCAACAGAAGGTCGCTACGATTATTACTAATTGTTATATACTGTATATGCTGTCCACTGCCAATGCTTAGTGTCAAAAACATTCCTACACAGACGTGCACACACATGCTGACACACTCAGAATTTGGGAATCATTCATTTTCATCTTGAGATGCATGGTCACTCTATTTTTCATTTACTCCATGGTTTAAGAATTGCAACATATTCAGAAGAGCAATTACATACTTAAACACACACTCACACACACCCCATACTGTGATGATGGAATTAACTACTTTTTAATTATTTTTAATAAATGAAGATAGGTTCAGTTCAGCACTACTTACCAAATATTATCATGACGCTGATCAAGACAGCAAGTATGACTTCTGTTCTGAATCCCATGGCAAGCACAAGGTCCTTATTCCTGCAGGCCTGTGTACTGCCATGGTCATCGCAGTCACAGATGTGGATGGTAAGAGTGTTTGTACTTGTAAGTGATGGGATTCCATTGTCAGCAATTAGGACAGATATATAGAAGACAGGCTCTTCTTGAAGGCTAAAACCAGTTCTATTAGTCAAAATTACAGCTGTGTTATCTAAAACAAAAACCCATGTGCATAATTTTTCAACAATATAGAAGAAATTCATACCAGTCATATGTACTAGAGGCAATAACATAGATATATCAAGTAGGTTTAAATAATAAAGAAGAAATGTCAGGTAAAAAGTCAAAAGATCCACTCAAAAAGTCATTATTGATTTGGCATTGCCTAAACCATAATTACAATCTTAGATGAATTACACGAATCAGTTCCAAGATGTTTTTGATAAAGATAGAAAAAGTAAATGTGGAACACAGAAAACAGCTTTTTAATCAGATCTCAGTATTTTATAGAGGTTACTGTCATTAAATTTATGATCACAGTATGAGTTTCATTGGGGTTATTTACTCACTACACAGTGCTTTGTCTAATAGAAACTCATTCTTTTCACAAATCCTATAAATACATAAGACTTTCAAAGTCATCTACCAATATCACAACAAGTGATCTCAAATCATGTATTTACTAATGAGACAGAAGGATTAGTTTTATTTGGTAGGAAAATTCTATTGGGATGTTTCATTTTACTTTGACATTATGAACCCATTTTCTATTTAAAATTCAGGTAACAGTTAAGCCTCAGCAGCACTGATCGCTCTTCTAGATAGAACATTTAAGACATTAGCAAAGATGAACGATATACACACTTTGACCGTTCTGCAGTTGTTTCTCCCTGAATCCCAAAATATTCTAAGCTTTTTTGGTGCAATTTCTTATATCTGACTCCTAAATTTCCCCCTCCTCTTTGTATTGCCACCCCCCAAAATATTTTCTGTAGTAATCAAAACTTAGGATACACAAACAGTAAAAATGCAAATAAATGAAGTGTTTCAAAATGTGTGTGCTTGCCAACCACTTTTCCCAAATCATCTTTTAATCTTTTTTTTAAAATTTTTATTTGTTTTCCAAATCATCTTTTTAAAATGAATTCTTCATCATGCTTTGGAACCTATAAAACTTGGGATTTTATTGACTAGGCAGACTGAAAAGTTAAGAGAGTTTACATTTTTCAATTCATATCTTACCAGATTATTTTTAATCACAAACATTAAACCCAATTAATTATTCTCTTTGTTTTAATATACTTATTTTGCCTCAGTGACTTATGTTGATGTAAATAAATCTAAGTTGTAACTTATTTCTTCTATTGATATTTGCATTTTTTAATCCTAAGTTTAGTTGAGTTTCCTTCACTGAGAAATTTGGCAAGGAGAAAAGGGAGAAAACATGCCTGCATTTATTGTCCACAAAAGATCTCCCGTAGATCGAAACCCAGAATCAGGTATAAAGAAGGACATCAGCAGGTGTTTGGCTATGGATACTTCCGTAATAAAAACTACAGTGTTTCTTATCTTCAAGATATAAAGTAAAATTAAAGTAGGCCCATATTATAACAAGAAAAGTAGCTTCATGCAAAGTCAAGTCACCTCTGCTCAGAAGGAGAAAATACTCTGTCTCTCTACATGAAACCCTTTGGCACACTGTGTCTTTAGATTGATAGGATCACTTCATTTTGAAGGAAAGAGAATAATCTTAAACCAATTTTATATATTTATAGCTTCAAATTAATGACTCCAAATATCTCTGAATCAATCAAACTAACATGACTGTAAGTATATATCATTTTCTTCCCCAAAGATTGAAGTTTGGTTTTACGAGACACGAAAGGAAGTACTGGCTTAGTACTGCCATTATATCTGCAGGTTCATTCGGTTTTGCAAGGTCTCACAGCCACTGATGACTTGAAAAAGTGCTTCTAATTTAAAGAAATCCAGTGAGAAATGGGGCTAGTGTTTTCAGAACGTGATGTCAGGTTTTGTTTGCTGTTTCCACTGCTTCTCTCTGCTCTACTTCTCAATATTATCATACTGCAAGAACCTTATAAAAAGCAACATCATAAATCCCTTTAAAACCAAGCACATTTCCCAAAGAAAGGATCAGAAGCCATTATGAGGGAATGGCATTACCTTCATTATCTAGGATTATGAAACTCGAGTTCTTTGTGTCTTCCCCAGAGAGATGAAAGTAAAAATGGTGATCTTCTGAGGATTCATCTCTATCCACTGCACTGATGGTCTGAATTACCTAGGAAAAGCAGAAACAGGTTGCTTGGTTTTTGATTCAGGAATATAATTACTATTATAGAGATTATTATCAGTATTAGTATTAGCTTTTACCAAAATTGCCTTATCAAAATTTTTGTATCTGTTGCAGAGGATCATTTAATTTGGGGAGAATGTTAAAACATTTTCTCAGGTTAAAAATAAGTTTACCTGCCCCTTTTAAAAAGAGTGTTTTGATAAGGGCACCTGGGTGGCTCAGTGGGTTGAAGCCTATGCCTTCGGCTCAGGTCATGATCTCAGGGTCCTGGGATCGAGTCCCACATCGGGCTCTCTGCTCAGCAGGGAGCCTGCTTCCTCCTCTCTCTCTGCCTACTTGTGATCTCTCTCTGTCAAATAAATAAATAAAATCTTTAAAAAAAAAAAAAGAGTGTTTTGATAATACATAATAAATTCTTGTCGGGGGCTGAAATGATTTCTAGCAGTTAAGTTTGTTAGAAATTCTGAAAATACTGCTGCTATAAATCAAGATTTCCTCCCATCCTTCAGGCCTGATTTCCCCTTTTCTTCTTTTTTCCCTTCTTCCTTCCTTATCTGAATAGCAGCCATTATGGTTTGTTGAAATTATATATTCCCTACTCATTTGAGAGCATAGCTGTGGTAAACTTATTGTCTTACTAAAGTATTAGCTAAACTAATGAGTTTTCAAATTGATTTGAGCAAATAATACATTTAGAGCTTAGGGGCAATGTATATGATTTCCTTTGACCCATAAAGACTACAGCAAAAGTGTTCCACGTCAAATAAATTCCTATTTCAGAACATAAAAAAGTGAAGTAACGCAGTTATGAACACATCAGATCACATTTAATTCTCTTCTTTCAAGACATGAATGTGTCAGTCAAGTGGTTCGTTATTGTCAAAAAAGAAATACGCTGTCAAGATCACATAGTGAGATTGTGATTAATTCTGGAAATTAAAGTAAATTGATTATAGAAGTTATTGTTTTGAATTTTCTAGAATTAAAGTTCTTTTAACAATGTGTCAAACAAAAATATCTTTAGTTGCAAGATGACAGACCCAAATTTTATAATGTTATACTTCAAAGAATAGACTCTCTCCACATGTAGTCTTATAAAACCAAAGTAATTTGTAAGTTATTGCTCTACATCGATTGATCTTTTTCCTTATAACACATTCCTAGTTAAATCATATTCATATGGTGTTAATTAAATAATCTAATAAAACATTTTCACTCAACCCATGTCTACAATAATAAATTTGCATTGTATTAGGGTAATGGTCTTATTTTGGATTACCATAATAGCCGGGGGAAGGGTAGGGGCATATTTTGAGTGCCTGGTGTTGTTTTGTTTTGTTTTGTTTGTTTTTAATATATATTTTATTTATTTATTTGACAGAGCTGAAGAGTGTGAGCACAAGCAGGGGGAGTAAAGAGGGAGAAGCAGGCTCCCCGCTGAGCAGAGAGCCCGGTGTGAGACTCGATCCCAGGACCCTGGGATCATGACTGAGCTGAAGGCAGACGTTTAACCCACCGAGCCACCCAGACATCCCACTAGTTTTTTTATTCTTAAAAAAATAGAGATACTAATACTTAAGTTTTAGGAATGATTTTTAGAATTTTATGTCATAGCTTGTCAAAATGCCTGTCATACCGTCCGTACATGTTTATACGGTGTTTTCTTCACGAAAACATGTTAGTGTTGGGATTTGCATAGACAGAATGGTCTCCTGAGTCCTGTGTGTAATCTCATCATATGTGTATTTCCTTAACTAAGATTGATAGCAAATTGTAAAAACTCATGTTTACCTTGTTGACACATGCAGTCTTGATTTTTAGACAAGGAATAATTTATCTCACTACCTGCCTTTCTGTATTAAATACATGCATCGGGGATGTCTGGGTGGTTAAGTGTCTGTCTTCAGCTCAGGTCATGATCCTGGGGTCTTGGGATGGATCCCTGCCTCGGGCTCCCTGCTCAGTGGGAAGCCTGCTTCTCCCTCTCCCACTCCCCCTGCTTGTGTTTCCACCCTTGCTGTGTCTCTCTCTGTCAAATAAATAAATAAAATCTTTAAAAAATAAATAAAAATAAATAAACAAGTAAATACACAAATCTGACCAAACATTGAAAATGTTTCCCTTTTGGGTATGTAGGTTTAAGAACAATGGTGAAGTGCTGATTTTGTATATATTTTTAAATGATTTTAATTAATTAAATTACTCCCTACATATGTACAGGTAAACTGAATATGCATAGGTTTCAATATCCCGGTCCCTCTGTACATCCCTCAACTTGCACTTGCTTTATAAACTAAACTTCCACATGCTTTAGGGGTTTTATCACTTTACAAAATAGGAAGCCACTGATATAATAGAATCAGTTACCATCAGCAGGTACCATTAATTCTTTTGAACTAACCCTGAATGTGTACATTATTCTTGAGAACATAGATTTCTAGAAAAGAGCCAACATTAATGAGCACAAGAGTCTTGACTAGGAATGCTCATTTTTTTTCATTTCATATAACAATGGCAAGGTTTTTGTATTAATTTTCAAATAAAATTCTAAGAAAAAAAATCTTGTTGCATTGATTAGATTTCCAAACTATTTCCTACATCTACTTGCTTGGGGCTTACCACTGTTGTACACGCTGATGAGAGGAGCAAAGACAAATCAAAAGCAAAGAGTAGACAAAGTAGACAAACATGGGTGGCTATATTATGACAAATTCTGGGAGCTCAAATTTTTAAATTCCCCTTTGTCCTGGGTAGAGTTTTGTCCAATTTTTTTCTGAACCAATACATGTGATTTTCCATTTATAACACTTTAAAATCTATAATGGAAATACATTGTGATAATCTAGAAAGTCTAAAAAGAGTTCCCATTTTCTATTTCCTTAGATTAAGCTTCAAGTCATCTAAGTATCTCAGGTGAGTAAAACACTGGGTCAGAATCTGAATGCAAGCCGACGTCACAGCGAGTTGAAATGAGTAGCATGTGTTGCCCCCAGAGCACATTTTCTTCAGATGTATTGAGAAAAATAAAATTGATAAATGTTTAAAATGTACATCATAATGGTTTGAAGTGCATATCCACCGTGAAAAGATTCTCTCCATGTGATTAATTACCATATCCATCCCCTTACATATTTATCATTTTTTAAAAGTTCTACTTAGCAAATTTATACAAAGAATTTTATCACCTGTAGGCACCATGTTGTACATTAGATCCCTAGACTTTATTCATCTTATAACTGAAAGTTATACTCTTTAACCAACCTTTTCCCATTTCCCCCACCCTCAAGCTCCTGGCAACCACTTTCTATTCCTCCCAGGCCCATTGTTCAAGCCCTAGACCTGTTCTTGTTCATGAAGTTGGCATACAAAAAAAATACTGTAATGCGTGGGGTGTGCAAGAAGCAAACAAAACCAAGGCTCATAAAAGACAGAGACATACAGAGAAATAGGTAATATAATTGCCGTAGAAGAGATATAGACCAAAATGATTGGGAAAAAAAAAAGAAAAAAATAATCTGAGTATTAATTTAGGAAAAAGAAATGATTTTCCAAGTGGAATTGAGCAAATGAGCTAATACTTGAGTAAAAAAAAAAAAAAAAAATACGAATTAATGGGGAAAGTGTGATCCAGATAAAAGGACACCATGCAAAAACCAGGAACCCAAAGAGCATATATTATTAGGTAGGATTACATGAAATTTGCATTTTTTAGGTCAAAGTGAAATAAACACTGGCAATTTTCTAAGTTTCAACTTAATCATTTTATGGAACTACAAACAGTATTTGACTTTAAAGATAATCACGGGAAAAAAGATAATCATTTGTGTCTATCAATTACTTCACACTATGACTTCTTTTCCTTAAAAAAGAGGCACACTTGGGCCAGCTTACTAAAATGTCATTCTTAGATTACTATTATGTGGATTAAAAAATCACTACAACATTCATTTCCTACAAACTATAAGTATGACCTTTATTAAATATGCAACTTTTTTGATAGCTAGACAAAGAAGCAAGTATCCTACCTGGATTTGGAGCAAACAGGTAACACATTTGAGTCTGTTTCTTTACCTGAACAGCAGATATCAATGAAATCTACCTCCGGTATTAGTCGAGGAATGCATTTTTGAATAAGATTACAAACTATAAATTGAAAAATGAACTATAAATCAATATATAGGTATTGAGTATTAATATAAGTTATCAGTTTCTCAGAATGTGTTTAATAAACAATTTCTTTCAATAGATACATGTTAAATGAAAAGTGAGAATTGCAATAAATGAATATATGCGAGGATAGTTACAATTTCATCTCAATTGCTTACTTACATAATTATTCTAGGTATTTGTACCCTGCATCAAGCTACAGATGTGAATTATTCTTTGCATCATCAAGAAATATTGTCAACAAATTTGAAGAAGACTGTCACTTTCTTTACCACTCCACTGAGGAAATGATACAAAATGTGACTTGTTTAGATAAAATAAAGGATTTGAAAAGGCTGTTGAATATCCACTCAAAAGGTCAAAGTATTAATTAACACGATAAAATTAGAGCTAACGAGAAAATTTAGTCTATAGTCTCTGTTTTCTTTGTTTAGCATGTTATTAGGAGAAAAAATGTTGAGAAACTCATGGTATTTTAATATTATGGTCTGGACAGAAGCAGAGAGACTCTGTTTCTAAAAAGGACTTTTTTTTACCAAATTATAGTTACTTAAGTGTCACAGATATGGAATGTTTTACAGATATCTACTTATACTCAGTTAAAAATTTTACTTTCTTAAATTTTTATTTCAGTATATATTTCATTTCTTTTGTTAATTTTTAAAATAGACCTTATAAAGTTAATATAAAATCATCATATATAAATAAGAAAGATTAAATTATGAAATTATCTGACTAATATACCAAAGGTATCCATTCGGCCAGTATTTCATTGGTATTTGGAGCATCCCACGCCATCTCAGGCCCTGGGGGTGAAACAGTGGCCAGCACCAAGTGTCTGTCAACACTGCTTACATTCTAATGGAGTAGAGAGACATAATGCCTAAAGCAAGAAAGAAAAGTGCAGACTAAAACACCCACTATTTCGGGGTCAGAGGATCTGGCATCTAAACCATAAGTGACTCTTAATCTCATAAACAAAAATTAGATTAAACTTCAGAAGTGAGCGGTGGTGACATCATGAATATTCTAAAAGGGCTCGTACTTCATTTTGAGGTCCCCCTCCAAGTCTTAAATTGGAAAAAACATGATTTTATTTTTATTTAGGATTCCATGATCCAAATGATTGGGCAAAATTTGCATTTTAGAATGTTCATTCTGAAGACATCTTTATTGTGAATCTGGAAATAGGGAACCCAGTGACAAGCTATTGCCTCGATCCAGGGGAGCAACTAGTTTGTACTCAAGACCTCCTGATGTGATCTATAAAGACAACAACAATCACAGTTACAGAACATGAGCTCTTTTTAATGAGAAATGAGAAATCATACAGAAATTGCTGAAGTGTTTATAGAAACTGAAGCTGGTAACAACATGCTCTCAGGTGACAATACGGTTTCCCAGGCTCCAGATTTCCCACAGGGAAAGTTGTTATTGTCAAAGTAACACTTCACCATTTCAAAGAGGACACACAATATATTCTTCGGACTACTGCCCCACCACTAAGAACTGACTGCCCTGGAAATTTTCTACATGCCTTCAGACTTCACGAATAAAGATAACTAACGAACAACAACTCTGGGTATATCCTTGCACAGGAGCCGTGAAACGGGATAATGAGAAGTTTGATTTTATAGGAGTGTCCTTCAGCAGAACTGTTCATGGTTCACTCCAGACAATGTCTTGGGCCCCTGGTAGGGTCTCAAGAGGGAGGACAGAGCAAAATCGACAGATTACAGGGGTATTTAGAGGATGGAACCCAGAGAATCAGTGACTGACTGGATATGAAGAATGCAAGAGTAGAATGAATCAAAGATGATGTCCACACACCCTTCCTGCACAACTTGGTGAGTTATGGTAATTTTGCAAGGGATGTTAAAATAACAACAGACAAACGCAGCAGGCTTGGAAGACAATTCAGCATAACCTTAGGGCATATACGTAGCAATCTCTAGTTAACTGGGCATACAGCTTGAAATATAGGAGAAAAAACTGGCATGAAGATCTAGAAGCCATTTGTGTATGAACTTTAATTAAGACATAGGTATGACTGAAAGCAAAAACAGTGATTTTGAAAAAAAAAATAAATAAAAGAACAGGACACAAGAGAGAAAGGAGGGGAGAAGAAAACCAGACTATAATGCAGGATCATGGAAATTTAGGCAATAGAAAATTTTTACATGGAGACAATGTAAATGTCTTTACATTAGAATATTGTTATGAAAGAATCTAAAAATCGCTGATATTATACTTTATTTCTGGAAAAGATATTTGGTATCAGTCAAGATAATGGGAATCATTAATTTGAAAAATTAGAACTATTTCCCCCAAACAGGAAAGGCAAATTGCCCTAGTGTCAGCTCATTTATTATACTCATTCTGCAAACCACTGAGCCCTCTCTCTCTCTCCTCCTCCCCACGCGGGGAACTTACACACTAAGAACAAAAACAAAAATTCTGCTTATCCATATAGATCATTAAGGAAAGTGCCTGATTTTCTCCAGAATGGAGAGCAACTATTCTTCCATTTTGACTTTCTACGATGAAGGTATTATCTATCCAAAGCAGATAGACACCTTTTAATTTGTCATCCTGTCCAGCAATTAAGCCTGTGGAAGTAAGATCAAGAATGATTTTCACAGTGGGGTGTCTGGGTGTCTCAGTTGGTTAAGTCTCTGACTCTTGGTTTCAGCTGAGGTCATGATCTCAAGGTCAAGAGACTAATCCCCATGTGGAGCCCTGCCTGCAGGGCTCCGAGCTCAGCAGGAGGTCGGCTTGAAGATTCTCCCCCTCTGGTCCTCCCCCACTTGTGTGTACTCTCCCTTAAATAAATAGATAGATAGATAGATAGATACATCTGTTTTTTAAAAAATAATGATCTTCACAGTATGAGAAGACATAAAATACTTAGATTTTTATTACATGTGAAAATGATAGCATTTTGTATATATTGTGTAGATACACATTAAATTGATTCTATTTCTTTTTAAAAATTATAAAAATTTAATTTGGTAAGAACATTTAACATGAGATCTACCCTCTTAAGTTTTTAAGTGCACACACTGTGCTGTTAGTTCTAGGCACTGTGTGGGGCAGTAGATCGCTAGAACTCAGTCCCGTGGTATAATTGGAGCTTTGTACCTGATGAACACCAACGCTCCATTTTTTATATTTTTAAATGTGACTTCAAGAAAATTAAAAATTTTGTCATATTTATTTGGCAGTACAGCACTAGATCTCATTTTCTGACTAAATGTCCTTCTTTTTAGTAACTTTTTTGTATATATTTTACATATCATTGTATGGACCTGAGCTGCAGAAGACCATGAAGTGGTAGTGTGAAAGCAGAGATTTCTTCCTCATCATTGTTTTAAAGTCTGCTACCACACATTTCAGTATTAAGTGAGATCGTGACTGTTGATTTGAGTGCAAGTATCATCATTTTATTCTTACTCTATTTATTATGGCTGCATTTTGTCTTGGTTTATTTGTTACCCTGAATTTAAGTTTTAATTTTGTGAAAGGGCTTCTTATCATCAAATGAAGTTTATGTGCATCTTTTTGTTCCTTTGAGATATTGATATAATGGAAAATATTAACATTTTAAAATAGTTTGTTCTTCTCCTTAAAGACATTTTTCTATTCTTCGTATCACCATTTAGTACCTTCATAAATTGTTTTTAATTATGATTTACATATAATGTTTACAGCCATATTCTTAACAACCATTTTGTGTTTATGCTTGCAGGTGTTTAATTTTGTCACTTTTCTTTCAGTAAAGCTACTCAGAGTATGTTTTGGGAAAGTTTATATAGCATGGGGACTAGTAATCACTAATAATTTTGATTTCTTGGCCTAAGATATTCTTGATAATGTTAATGATTTTTCTTTGAATCTCTATTCTTATTTTTCTTACACCATTACTTTTGTATTTTATCACCTTTTATTCCAGCAAATGATTTTGAACTTTCATTTTGAAATAACTGTAGCTTCTCAAAAAATCTCAAAAACAGTGCAAAACACATTTTAAATACTTCTTTCAGCTAACCCAATGGTCATGTCTTACGTAATTGTAGAAATCAAAATGGGTAGAATATTATTAAATGGATAATATATTCAGTTTTCACTGGCTTTTACTTCCACATGTGTGTGTATGTGTGTGTGTTGGCATGTGCGTGTATAACTCAAAAGTTGGATCTCATGTAATGACCGGTGTCACCACACCCCATCAGGATTCAGAAGACTTTTATCACCACATGTGTGAATTCCTTTATACTACTCTTTTTTGGTCACTTACATCCCCACTCCTTCCCTTGTTCCTTGGCAACGACTAATTCCTTCTCTGTCTCTTACAGTTTTGATTTTTGGAGGATGTACTATAAATGGAATCATAAACATGTAAGCTTTAGGATGTTGCTGTTTTCACGAAACGTAATGCCTTTGAGATTCATTGCGCGACGCGTGTGTAAATAATCTGTTCCTTTTATGGCCAGGTGGTACTCCCATTTACGGATGTATCACACTTTGTCTAATCATTCCTCTGGTGACTGACATGTGGATTATTTTGGTTTTGGCTATTATGAATAAAGTTGCTATGAATATTTTTATGTGAACATAAGTATTTCTCTGACATGTGTGTGACACTCTGCCCAGTGATGATGATTAGGTTGTACAGTAAGTATATACTGAGCTTTATAATAACCTGTCAAATTATGATCCATTTTTTATTTCCACTTCCTCTTCTCCCAGCACTTGAGGATGTCTGTGGGCGGCGTTACTCGAACCGTTCTGGTAGGTGTGTAGTCATAGCTCATTGTAATTTTAAACTGCATTGTCCAAATACCTAATATTGTGCAACATCCTTTTGTGTGCTTTCTTGCTTTCTGTATAACCTCTCAGTGAAATGTCCTGTCATGTCTTTTGCCACTTTGTAATTGGATTATTTATTTTTTTTAACTGCTGAGTTTTAAGAGTTCCTTGTATATTCCAGGTGCAAATCCTTTGAGTAATCTTTGGTTTTCAAATATTTTCTTCCAACCTGTAGGTCATTTCTTTAATCCTTTTAACAGGGATTTACACATTTTTAAGTTTTTATAAAGTCAAATTAATACTTTCTTTTTGTTATGAATTGGGCCTTTCGTGATACATCTAAGAACTCTGTTTAGTCACAGAGAATAGGGTTTTCTCCTGCGTTTACTTCTAAAAGTTTTACAGTTTCAAGTGTATGTATAAATCTATGATACATTTTGAAATAACTTTTGTATAAGATAACGGGTTTAGGTGGAGTTTCCTATTTCTTCCCTATGTATATCCAATTGCTCCAGCAAAATCTGCTGAAGAGACTAGAGAATTTATAGGTATCTTTGCATTTGTTCTGCAGTACTTTTCATGTCATCCAGATTTGCAAATTTATTAGGACATGCAAATATTTTATTATAAAATATGGGGTTTTTTTTACATATATTGATCTAATTGTTATTTCCTTTAATTTGCCTACTCAAAGGTAAAATTTTATCTTTTCTTGTATTACAAATACCAGTTTTGAAATTAAATAATCTGGTCAACAAAGAAAGCATATTTAATTACTTTAAGAAAAAAAATTGGCAAATGCAATTCATTGTTATTGCTCCAGAAATTTAACAAGCAACAATTTAATCTCTTTCAAACCAATCAAAAATCAATAATCTGACAAAATCAAAACTTCCAAGAAGAAAACAAAACCAACCTCAATTAATGTTTATATTGAAGTTGTAACTTTTAATTTTTATTTTATAAGCAATGGATTCCTTTAAGCACAGGATAAAAAATTAATATTTTTAATTAATTAATTAATTAATCTGTTCCCACCCTTATCTGTGTTGAGAGTTTTGTTTCTGTGCAATGTCAAGTGTACATACACACCTTTTTAGTTCATTTAGAATTCCTTTACAAGCGAATGAGCCCTGTGTCAAGAACTTGTAAGACTACTCTTAACTGTTAATTTTAACAGTAACAAAATTAACTTTTAACAAAGACCAATTCTACTCATTGTCTTACTTAATAGAATTTTATCTTTACTAAATCCTTCTAAGATAGGGCAAAAGTGTCTTTCTTTTTCAAATGAGGAGACTGGTATTCAGTGTGGTTAGATCATCATCTTATTTGGGAATTATGGGCGATAATAAAATCCTCTTGTAACTATACCAGTCAAATTTTCTGTTACTGCTGTTTACTGTTGTTTTTGATGTTTCATGCCTAAATGAGGGGAAACGTATTTGAATTAAAACCCATGGTTTTCTACATACGCGATTTTTAGATAATAATGAAGAATACCAATTAGCCCATACAACACCCCCAAATTAATAGTAGAAAACAAATGTTTGTTGCAGTCCACTCTAAAGGACTCTTTGTGTCTATAAAAACTGGGAAAAGTAAACACATAAAAACAAGGAGAACACTTAAAGAATAATAAAGGAAACAAAAATTACTTTCCTATTCTGTCAACTTTTCTCAAATGGTAAAAAGGTAAATTCATCACATTCACAGAAATACATTCAGTTATAATTTGAAAACTTATGCTTTGTATTGTTTAGTCTTAAACAATAAATAAATTAAGTTAATAAATACCTATCTTGTCCTTGACTCTGGTCATGGGGCCAAGAATGATAACTAGCTGGAAAATAATGACATTGTTTAGCTTTCTGGTATTTTATTTTTTTAAGGTTTTATTTATTTGTCAGAGAGAGAGAGGGAGCACAAGCAGAGGGAGAAGGAGGTTCCCCCCAGGGGGAGGAGCCCGATGTGGAACTCAATCTCATGACCCTAGGATAATGACCTGAGACACCCAGGTATCCTAGCAGGAAACTACTGGGAGGGTTTTTTTTTGTTTGTTTGTTTGTTTTTTTTAGACTTTATTTATTTATTTGACAGAGAGAGAGTGAGAGCAAGCACAGCCAGGTATAAAGGCAGGCAGAGAGAGAGGGAGAAGCAGGCTTCCCACTAAGCAGAGAGCCACAGATCATGACCTAAGCCAAAAGTAGACAATTAACTAACTGAGCCACCCTGGCACCCCTATAGATTTCTAACATTGTAATGCATTCAAGCAGTGTCCAATATTCCCAATGAAGTTGTCATTAAGAAATCACCATTTTGGAAAAAAAAAAAAAAAGAAAGAAAGAAAAGGAAAGAAATTATCATTTTGGGAAGAAACAAGCAAAATTCTATCTAAAATAATAAAAAAAAATTGTATATAATAAGACATTGCTTTAAGACATACAGATCTTTGAATGCATTTGGAAAATTTTAAATTGTTTTAAATGCTACACTTTTGGACTCTCCATTTATTCATAGATTTATATTATAAAAAGTGATCCAGCATAGCTTATGGATAATCTTATAAAATCTCACATACACAGTCACATCACGAGCTTTAAAAAATGAGTTTCATAATTCAAAGTATCTTGCCCTAATTATTTGCAAATACAAATTTTAAAAATCTGATAATCTTGATGCCAAAATTAAGGTAATGAGGGAGAATGCTGCTTTTAGAGAATAACGCTCGGCATCAGGGAAATACAAATCAAAACCACAATGCGATATCACCTCACACCAGTCAGAATGGCTAAAATCAACAAGTCAGGAAATGACAGATGCTGGCGAGGATGTGGAGAAAGGGGAACCCTCCTACACTGTTGGTGGGAAAGCAAGCTGGTGCAGCCACTCTGGAAAACAGCATGGAGGTTCCTCAAAATGTTGAAAATAGAACTGCCCTATGACCCAGCAATTGCACTATTGGGTATTTACCCTAAAGATGCAAACGTAGTGATCCAAAGGGGCACGTGCACCCGAATGTTTATAGCAGCAATGTCCACAATAGCCAAACTATGGAAAGAACCTAGATGTCCATCAACAGATGAATGGATCAAGAACATGTGGTATATATACACAATGGAATACTATGCAGCCATCAAAAGAAATGAAATCTTGCCATTTGCGACAACATGGATGAAACTAGAGCGTATCATGCTTAGCGAAATAAGTCAAGCAGAGAAAGACAACTATCATATGATCTCCCTGATATGAGGAAGGGGTGATGCAACATGGGGGCTTAAGTGGGTACGAGAAGAATCAATGAAACAAGATGGGATTGGGAGGGAGACAAACCATAAGTGACTCTTAATCTCACAAAACAAACTGAGGGTTGCTGGGGGGAGGGGGTTTGGGAGAAGGGGGTGGGATTATGGACATTGGGGAGGGTATGTGCTTTGGTGAGTGCTGTGAAGTGTGTAAGCCTGGTGATTCACAGACCTGTACCCCTGGGGATAAAAATATATGTTTATAAAAAATAAAAAATTATATAAAAAATAAATAAATAAATAAAAAATAAAAGGAGGAATATTAATATTAAGAATTATTAAGCTATAAGAGGAGAGTAACTATAAAGATGCAATAAGAATTCCAAAGAGCACTTGGAAGTTCAGTGAAATTATCCAAAGACACAAATGTGGAAGATAGGGCCTCTCCACAAGACAAGTGTTAGACCTCCATGGAGAACACGTGGTTGCAGCATCTTGTTTTCAGAACAAAGGAGCTCACTGGGTTGCCTGGGTCAGAGCTAGCCCACATTGTCCAGGCAAGCAGAACAATCCTCCGGGGTACAAGTGGTGGGCGGACAGAAATGCAGATGGAGTTGGGAGGCCACTGCAGGTACAAGGCCTGAAGCTCACAGCATCCATACTGGGAGGGCGGCAAGACCTCACAGGCCTTGGATGGAGTTGCATGGTTGCTGAGGGAATGTACCTTTGGGACCTTTGGGGCTATACTTGTGGCTGGATAAAGCACCACATATATCTTCACACTGACCAACTCTGCAGGTTGAGAAAGGCAAAAATAAACATTCTACACACAGGACAAGGAAGAGAAGACCTTTTCCTTTTTCAACGTTCATTCCATGTCCTCCTTTGACAAGGCTCAACATCGCATTCCCAATAAGAGAAATGCTCTAAAGGGACCAATCCATTATCACGGTATCATGGAACAGGTATTTTTTAAGGCAGTACTGAGGCATGAATGTGAAGACAGAAAGCAGTAAATTAGTAAGAGGCAAAGCCTCGAACATATTGCTGTACCAGAAACGATGAAAGCAATCAAAGACTAATAGGTCATGTCTAAAGTACACAGAAACTGATACAAATGTCTGAAGACCTATTCTTTACCACTCTTTGTCCATTTATAATTCTCGTTGAGATGTAGATTGCTTACATTTTTTTCTTTTGTTTCTGCTTGTGTATGTGTATGCACGTATGGGTAAGCACATGTAAGTATGCTTTAAACTATATGGTGCCGTGTTTTTTGAGTATCAGAGAGGCCTGCTGTTTTATAAAGAGTGTTGTGGGGAAGGAGAGAAGGTAGGAGAAGAAAGAGGGAGCTCATTTTGGGATGCTTAATAGAAACAAATTCACACCAAATTCCATCTTCCTTGGTACAAAGACTCCCTCAGGTTTTGCTTTTATGAAATTTTATATTCCCTACCCCAACATTTTCTAAATTATATTTCTTTTTTTATAATATTTTATTCATTTATTTGACAGATCGCAAGTAGGCAGAGAGGCAGGCAGAGAGAGATGAGGAAGCAGGCTCTCCGTGGAGCAGAGAGCCCGATGCTGGGCTCGATCCCAGGACCCTGGGATCATGACCTGAGCCGAAGGCAGAGGCTTAACCCACTGAGCCACCCAGGCACCCCTCTAAATTATATTTCATTTTAGCAATTTACTTGGGGGGTAAGCCTCAGGCCCGGAGGGGCATCACTGAAGGTTCCTCCTTTCTCCACACTGCCTTCCTTTCTGACTCTTCAGTCTAGAGGAGATTCTTTCCTCTTTGCTTACACACCCATTTGCTATCTGGAGCAGCATATGCTGTTTCTGCATCCTTCCTTGGCTCAATCAAGAATTCATATCATGTGACATATATATTTCCCAGTTTGTGTTTTGATGGTGTAGCTGCTTTCTTATTTTGTTAATAGACTACTTCCTTATTTTTAAATAGAGTAAAATGAATTCCCTCTGAATGTCTAAACAGAATGCTCTTAATATTTTGCTTATAGGCACCATTATATTAAAAATAATTATGTTGTCTGCATAAAAACCATTTCAGTTACACAAGATATGCTTTATTATCTTTCAAAGCAGATATTTTTTGACAGCTTATTCCACTAAGTTGTAATGTTCACATATTACTATCTAAGTTTTAGGAATGAGTAAGAGATTAAGAGTACTTTTGAATGTTTTTAATGTCACTCTAGGAGGTACATATTTATATTAGGGGCTTGGTTTCGACTGTACTTGAAGGAAGCCTATCCAGTAAATTTCAAACCAGAAATCAGAGACCAACTCAATCTGATCTCACATGTAACATCTGAGGAATCATGGTACAAACAATGAAAATCCAGGAGCCATGATCGCCCTAACACCCACCCACTAAATAAGTCATCACCAACTGTGTGTCAGGAAGGAAATATCTATGGTAATGTTGGACATCTTGGCAGCACTCAACCTGTACATTGATTTCAATTCATAAACCACAACATATGTAGCAATGTGAGTGGGGATTTTTGGACTCCCCTTGGATTGGAGTGAAGGGCCATTATAGGGAGGCAGGCTGTGTATCATTTTTTTCAGATACTTACAGACCTTGGACAAACTCCTAAATGTGATAGTGACATCTCTGAGTCCTCTGACTTATCTGATGATTTGTGGCATTCCTCCTTAAAGGACACTGATTATGAAATAGCACTAACCCATGTGATTTATTCTGAGTTTGAGCTATGCATATCCCAGAAAGGAGGTGAGATTCAGTTGTATCGATTTCATTTTTGTTTTTGCCCTCACGATCGCAGGTATAATTAATTTATTGGTACAAAAATTAGAAAGAGGGGCACATGGGTGGCTCAGTTGTTAAACATCTGTCTTTGGCTTAGGTCATGGTCCCAGGGTCCTGGGATTGACCCCCTGCATCGGACTCCTTGCTCAAGGGGAAGCCTGCTTCTCCCTCTCCCACTCCCCCTGCTTATGTTCCCTCTCTTCCAGTGTCTTCTATCAAATGAATAAATAAAATATTTAAAAAAAATAGAAAGAAAACTTTTTTTTTCTATTTGCTTTTGTATTGTGCAAATAATCTAAGGACAGCTAGTCTTTATAATTATCAGGGCATAGTTAAAATAAGCATCATTCTTGGAGAAAGAAACTATAATCCTTGCTCACTCATAAGCTATATGATGTTGAAAAAGTTACCTAAACTTTTTGAGGCATAATATACACATCAGTAAAATTATAAAAATATAGCATGTCATAGATTTCCCACAGAGCTTTGTTTGTAAACTCTAAGTCACACAAGAACTTAAAGTCACTATATCCAATAGACACCGCTCTTCTTCAGCAAAGTTCAACTCTCAATATGCCTTTAAAGTCTGTTGCATCAAAATTAGCATGTGAGTTTCTTTTTGAGCAGTTCTATTCATTTTTAAAGACTGTTATTTCATTTTTTGATTTTTAGAAGTATTGCTGATAATAAGGAAATATTAACTTACTATTAGTAAGTAAAGTAATCTTTCCATCAGTAACTGGAAAGGCACATTCATTAAATCTAGGCTACATTCTGGGAACCTAGTGACATGAACCTTTTTATGCCTTCAGCATTGTACTATTTCATCATCTTACAAATCATTTCATCATTACTCATACATTTCTCTTAATGTGCTTTTAAAAGACTTATATGAAACTTGTAAGATGAATGGCCTAGAAGGATGATAAAATAACGAAGTAAATCTTCCCCACTGCATCATTCTCCTCTTCCTCTTTTTAAATGTGTTGCTTAAAGTATTACATCATTGTTCAAAAAGATAAAAAAACTGATACACTATCTTTTTAGTTTGATTTTATTTTTTCTTTAAAAACAGTTGAAAATTCAAGATTTTTCATTTTACATTCATAATGCTAGAGGGAAAGAAATTGACAGAGGAAGTAATTTCACAGTAGTGTGTGAATAGAAGATGAAAACCAAAAGCAGAAACCAGCACTACAGACGCAAGATGATGGTGGAACTGATCATGTAAAAAAAGGTTTCAGACAGAGTCCTCAGATGAAGATAAAACAGATGAAGATTCTCAAAATCAAGAATCAGCAAATGAACAATATGATTTTAAGGATAAAGGAAAAATATAGTAATCATCCTTTTAGTCACTCAACAGGAAGGCCTTCATCACACGATATTTTGCGATAAGAATCTGGGCTGTTCTGTTTGGCTAAAAATAAATGTGACAGTATTTTTTCATCTTTTATAAATGTTTTGCACCAAAATCTACTTGATTTATCTTGCAAATGGAAAACTGCTGAAGGCAGAATGTATCTAAATGTCACTGGAAGGAAGGGAATGCAATAGGATTTTTCTTTTTAACTAGATTATTATATTTGCGGTTTATAAATTTAAAGATTAAATGCTTTGCAATCACAGAGCAAAGAAGATAGCCATTCTTTTTTCAACAAAAATATGAGCCGTAAGGGTATTTTAAACTTCTCAGAGTATTACATACTGAGAAGTATGTATTTGAAATTTTTACATTCCGTTAACATTTGACCAAGAGGACCATAGCATTCCCCTTGGCCTGACTCAATTTTAGACAGGATTCTTCCTGACTACGATCTCCTGACCTCCATTTTTTCTGACCAATTACAAGAGAATTTCTCATAGCAAATTCTTCCTCTGACCCTTTGTAATGTAGGTAAATCTCCCAACCTCTTTTAATTCGGTGATGCAGGATGGTCTTTCTCAAAAGCCTGAAAACCATCCTTTCCAAATGTAGACATCAACAGAGATAAGACCCCATCTCTCGTCTCTATGGGAGGGTAGGAGCCTAACTTCTCTTGGACCCGGTCACACAGCTGTCCTAATCACACTGGCCAACCTCCCCCTCCCCACACGCATTCTCTAGCACTTTTTCACTAGCTCAGCCCAGCGTTTAAAAACTCTCCTGAATTTTGTTTCAACAGTTAAGTTCATTTGTCTCCCCTATTGCAATGGTCTTGACCTTTATTGCAATAATCTGAATTACATCTTCCTTGCCATTGCTAACAAGTGCCCAGTGCAATTTCTCTTTGCCACATTTTAGTCAAGTTGTTTTGCACTGTCATTTTATTTATATAGCTGTGAATGACTTACAAAATTACATATTTTTAAAGAGTAAATTTGACCATATGGTAAACTGTGAGGATGCCCCCCTCCCCCGCCCGGAATAGTGGGACTTAAGTCTGTTGACACTTCCTCCTCAAAAACTGTGGCACTCATGCATGTCCACATCAAAACTCTTGTTTCTCTCCTACATTACTGGTCCCACCTCCTCAGTCTACTTTGCAAGATTCTCTATCTCTACTGAATCCTTAAATATTGCCAATCCCAAAGGTTCTGCTCAAGTTCGTTCATAGTCTCGCTTTTTATTTTCTTCCTGGGTGTTATTACATATCCTACAAATAGTACCTACAAATATTCTAGTGAGTCTAAAATCTCTATTGTTAAATTCAATAGTACCTTTTCTTTTCTGCTTTTACCTGACCTGCAAGCAGCAAATAAAACAGGTACTAACCACTCCTCCTTGGAATACTTTTTTAGTTTCTAAGGAGTTACTCTCCTTGCAAATTTTATTTTCTAGTGTGCCGACCCCCAAACACTGATACTAAAATACCTGTGTCTCAGTCTTTAGACTGATTCTTGTCTCCGTCCATACTCTCTCTTTAAAGGATCTCATCACACTGCAAAGTTTAAAACATCACCTACAAGGCTAGTAATTTCAAATGTGTACTCCAGAGAATTACAGAAGAAACGCTTTTTATTTCAGGAACTACTGTCTTCAGGCTCTGCTCATTTATCCACCTAGTTATTATTGGGAACCACACTGCAAGTTGACAAGAATATAAAAATAAATCCATTCATTGTTCACAAGGATCTTGGAATCTAGAAAACACATGAAACTAGAAATGACTCATTTTGCAAACACATAAGATATATTCAAACTATGGATAGAGAGGCAACAAAATATAATGGTAGAATGTATGTATTCTGATGCCAGCACTCAGGATAAAATCTCTCTCTCTTTACATAGGAAGGAGCAACTTCCCTGGGCCTCAGTTTCTTCACCTGGAAAATGAGACACATTATATATTTCCCTCACATTTTTTTTGAGAATTTTTGAGAATTGGTCTAATGTTTATAATGATGCTAGAATCATGCCTGGGATGTTGCAAATATATATTTGTTTAAAATAGTTTGATTATGTGGCATGTGAGTTCAGTTTTGCAGTATAGTTAAAATTCCAATAGGAACTGACAAGGACATTTCAGGAAGAAGGGTCAATATGAACAAACTCTAGAGAATGTAATTTGTATTTTGAAAGACAAGTAATTCAGAGTGTGAACAGGAAATGTGTGTATATATATATCCATATACAATTGTGATCAAATCAAAGAGAGTGATAAATACCAGGCCAGTGAGTTTTGTACTTTTATGTGCTGGTATTGGAAAATCTATTGAAGTTTTGAGTACTGAAGTCAGAAAACTGTGCTGTAGGAAGTTTTGTCTGCTCTGCCCTTTGCTGTGAATTCATCTCTGCCTAATGCCTGAAGCCTCCTGTGATCACGGTGTCACTGTCAGTGAGCAGAAGTAGAAAAAAAAAATCTCATTCTCAAAAAAGGGAGTATTCCACAATATTAAAAATGCACTGACCTCTGAGTTCTGACCTGTGAGCCAGATTCTGTGAAAAGAATGAATGATCCACTGAGACAGTAAGGATATGAGTGGACTCTAATGTAATCACCAGTTAAAGGAGCTCGTTCCCATTAGAAATGTCGATTTCCATCTTTTCACATGATGCACAAGTTGAAAAAGATTATTATAAACATGATTAGTTAGAGTTGTTATAAATAGCTGGAGGAGTTAGAATAAAAACTCCAATATGATCAATAGTGGTGGGTAGCCTCATCCTGAGAAGTGTTTACAAAATAGGGCGAGGGCACTGGTAGTGAGTCTCTTCTATAAACTGTGTTGCTTCCCAAATCTTCTGTCTATCTCAGCCCAGATAAGACCATCGAACTTGCAACTTTATTGGGTAAGCGGATTTACCACCTGGGACATTTAAAAAAATAAGTGTATAGTAAATGAAGCCCATTTTTTTTAAGTTTGGGAATAGGTTGTCTAATTAGGGGAGTACTGTGAATACATGCATGTTTATGTAAAGCATATAAAATATTTAAATTTGACATATATAATTTTAATAACTATAAAATGTAATTGTACTTACCGTAACTATAAAATACAAGCCATCTTAAATATGTAAATGTAGTATGTAGAGATTTAGAAAATTGTGAGATAAATTATTTCCAAAATTGTTTTAATATTAAGCTTATTATGTGTCCAGATAGACAGATCTGTTTGAAAAGTTTGAGAACATCAGATATGTTAAGCAGAGCCTTCGATAGCTCAGTTGGTAGAGCGGAGGACTGTAAAACATCAGATATGTTAAATTCCTAAGTATATCAGCTATTTATAATTCCAAGTTCAAAGAAATGTTTAAAGTCAGTTTCTACAGGAGTCATTGGTAGCAGGTCATCTGCATTCTGTTTTAGGGATTCCTTTACACCATATAGTCTGTCCATAGGTTTCTATATTAGTTCGATTTTGGATCTGGGGGAAGTGTTGCATGGTGAGAGTCTCTGAAAGTTTTATATTGACATTTTACTTTATCAAAAACCCTGGGTCCTACCAATTCAAATTAAGTAGCTTAAGTTTAAATTCATTTGTATATTTATTATAATTTTATTATTATTTTAAACTTAGGACATGCTGATAGGCAGTATTTCAGTATTATTTCTAGAATACTATGTATTCTAAAATACATATGGCCAAATCAATGTCACAAGACATTTTAAGAGCTACTAATCATCCCCGTTATGTTACAATTGAATAATCCATGGTGATTCATGTATGCGTCATTCTTAAAATATGTCTATTTCCTAAGTCAATCCGAGGAAGACCATTATCATATGATCTCTCTGATATGAGGAATTTGAGAGGCAGGGTCGGGGGTTGTGGGGGAAGGGAAGGAAAAAATGAAACAAGATGGGATCGGGAGGGAGACAAACCATAAGAGACTCTTAATCTCACAAAACTGAGGGTTGCTGAGGGTGGGGGTTAGGGAGAGGGTGGCTGGGTGATGGACACTGCGGACAGTAGGTGCTATGGCGAGTGCTGTGAAATGTGTAAGACAATTCACAAACCTGTACGGTGATTCACAGACCTGGACTGCTGAAGCAAATAATATATTATATGTTAATAACATTTTTAAAAATTTTTAAAAAGCAAATTAAAAAATGCCTATTTCTTACCATATTAAGTATTTGAAAATGAAGCAAAATGTTGGCTACTACTATTTACTGGCAGAAAATTAAAAGTTCCATTTTTGTGAAATCCGCATTGTTTTCACCTAGCTTCATTGAAAAATTCAAATCTATTGAGAATAATTTATTTCATAGTAAATATATACTTCTATATATACATATATACACACATATACACACCTACATACTCACATTCAGGATTCTGAAACCTGTCTATAGATCTTTAAAAATGTTTTATGACGTTGAATAGGCTTCTATGATTTCAAATGATGCCTAAGAAAAATTTTCGTTTTACTGGAACTGAAAACAAAGAACCATCTACTTTAAGCTTTACATTTTGCAGATGAAAAAAGTGAGTTGCACAGGAGAAAACGTGTGAAATAAATAGTGAAGTGAAAATACATGAAGAAAGAACGAGAAGGAAAGAGAACAGAAGGGAGGAAGGAAGAGGGTATGGACGGAATGGATGAAGGAAGAAAGGGAATGATCAAGTGAAGTAATGCTGGTGTGTTTCCCAATAGTCTGCTCTCTGTTCTTCACATCTCTAGGAACTCATGTGACATCAGGTTTCTTTTGTGTTGAGGTGTCTGGTACAGTAGTTATTAGCTACACAAAGAATTCCAGCTCCTTCTCTTCATGTTTCTGTTTATGCATCATGTTTCTTTAGGCCGGGATGAATAAAAATATAAAAAGTAATTGAAAGGTGATTACCTATTCTATAGAATTACCCAAAAAAGGACTTTTCTTTATTGTATTGACAAAGAATAAAACAATTCACTGTGAATCCCCAGTGTTAGCAGATTTTTCAAACATCTGAGGCATTTGAAAGTAGAAAGCTTGAAGCTTACATTTTATTTTTTTAAAAAGACATTTAAACTATAAAGAGCTCACAACATAAAAGCAGTCATTGATATAGGTAAAAGAAGATTATTTTTATCGTTTCAAAATGGGAGGGATGGTAGCAAAAGTTATTAAATATAATATATGGCAATGTTTAGACATTAGCAATTTATCGTAGGTCCTTACCTGACCAGAGCCTGCATTTTCACAAACATATGTGTCATAGTATTCAGAGAACTCAGGAGCATGATCATTAATATTAAGAACTTGCACATACACAGGAACTGCAGAGGTCTGTTGCACATTGTCTGCAAATTGAATAAGCAGAATGAAAATAAAGGATGTTAATGCTATCTTTAATGCTATCATGAGGATTGCAGTAGACCCTGGGTGGCATATTTCTAATTTCCTTGAATAAAG
This sequence comes from Mustela nivalis, assembly GCF_964662115.1. NCBI lineage: Eukaryota > Metazoa > Chordata > Mammalia > Carnivora > Mustelidae > Mustela > Mustela nivalis. The sequence goes on along the minus strand of NC_139033.1, from coordinate 29,945,954 downwards.
GCTACCTGAGCACAGAACCTCTATATCAATCATATATTTATCAAGAATACAGCCTAGGAAAAAATGTTCTCGACACATTCAAATCAGCCAATACCTACCAAGTGCCTTTTCCTTGCCAGAGACTATAGATAGAGCTGAAGAGAAAAAGTAATGAAAAAGATGGTCAGGTTTAGGGACACCCTCCTAAAATCCAGCAACTGTTGAATATACGTATATTAATGAATTTAATTCATTTAATAATGAATTACCACCCTCCCTAACTTTACTGATAAAAACACTGTGAATTTAGTTCCACAAATTACAGGCAAATGGCTGGTCTAAGGTCATAGCTGAAGTAGAAAGGGCAGTTTAAGAAGCCAGCAACAAGTGCTCTTAACAATGGCACTGTTTGGTACAATTTTTAAAAACAAAAACAGAGAATAAGGATCTAGATAAATTTTAAAATAGAATAAACAAATCCAGGTCAAGCTTTATGTATACATTCAGTTGGGAGGATTTTCTTGTGAGCCAAGAAATACAGAAACTATTAAGGAATGGGAAGATATGGTTAAATACATTTTAAAATGCTGTCCTTGGCCCACCCCCACCCCCGCCCCCCAAAATTAAAAAAGCCACAAAAACAAGAAGATACCAGCGAACTGGAAAAATGTTTGCATCAGAAGATGCAAATTTTAATAGCTCTAATTTACAAATTCTGACAGTTGATATGAAAAAAAGCAATTTGGGGAAATAATCACAAACTAGAAATTCATGGATGAGAAAATTCAAATGATCCACGCCAGTTTTTCAACTTCGTCACTACTGATATTTTGGACTAGATAATTCTTTGTTTCAGGGGGCTCTCCTCTGCACTGTACAGTGCTTAGCAGAATCCCTTCCAGGAACTTGATGGTTGTGACCATCACAATGGGCTTCACACATCGTCACAGGTATCAGGAGGCAAAACCGTCCCCATCTGCTCTTTTATAATATTCACACACACTCTGGCTCACAGAAGGGCACGTAGTGATGACTTAGTCTGTGGGTTCCGTGTTAAATACAGTGGAGCACAGTGATTGTGGAGCACTGAGAAATAGTAGGGATGTAAATCTTTTCTGGAACTTAATCTGGCAGTCGATGGTAAGAGATAAGCTACACTTCTCTTTGACCCCAGAATTCCTTTGGGAAATCTATGCTACAGTCCAAGGCACTAGTATATTCAAAGAGTATGTGATCCAACTTATTTATTCCAGAAATCTTTTTCATCTCAAATAACTGAAAATAACCCAAATGCATATCAAAAGGGAAATGAGAAATAAATTACAATCTCACTATGAAACTGTGTGCGCTTATTAAAAATGAATGAGCTAATGTAATAAACATATGAATACAGTGAGCTTTAAAAATAATTTTAATCTTGATCCTCAATTTGACAAAAATGCTTAACCACTGTCTCAGCTGCCTCTCTGCAAATTGGAAAAGATACGAGTAAATAACCTTATAAGATCTGTTATAAAGATTAAATTAATTAAAACATATAAAGCATTTATAAGATTACTAAGGATATACATAAGCAATAAATGTTAAATATTATTATTTTATATATCTACTAATCAGCAGTGATAATACATGGCATTTTTCGAAATGATAAAGAAAGCAAGTTTCTGCTATTGTGTATTTGCGTATCATTATTTTAAATGATTTTTTATTTCAAAAAATGCTGTGGGAAGGTACATACAATTAAAGAGTGAGAAGAAGGTTTCTTTGTTGTTTTAATGTCTTTATTTATAATATCCTCTTCTTATGTTATTGCAAAAGCATTATATTTGCAATTGTAATTTGTATGGCAAATACATTTAAAAAAAAGGCTTAATTCTCCCTTTTGAAAGCAAGGAAAAGATTTTCCCTCTTTCCTCTTCTTAAAGCATTTACTTAGAAAACTTGTAATTTAAGTTATATTTCTCTCTCTTTTTAATGTAAGTAAACCCTTTAAAAGCTGAATAAATGTCTTGCCAACTTCACAACACAGGCTTGTCTTTCTCAAGTATGGAAGCCAACTCTATGAAATATAATTATCAAGGAAAATGACACTCTTTTCTCCTAATTTCTGTTGGAGCCTCATTTCAGCAAAGCCTTTGACTGACACTCAAAACCACCTCTTGTCATAAAGGTCTGAGAAATTTAGTTTTCCTTTGGATAAAGCCGGTTAGTAAAAACAGATGGTCATGTCATCTACCTAGTAAACATAGAGTGAACTATGTGCGACACACGGTGTGAAGTCTTCCTACTTGAAGGCTAGTACTGGGTTATGTTGAGAACATGACGCTTGATTCTACAATAGGGTGAAATTTCTTTCTTACTTCGAAATCGCGGCAGTTGCTGTAATGCACCATCAAATTCTGTTTGAATGCTTTTCAATTATAAAACTGTTTTCTCTCTATTCCACTATTATGGAGTTGTTTTCTGGGATGGCATGATCTTGTCTGTAAATATTTTTCCAAAAAATAACAGTTGCAATGATGACAGAAATTATAATTTCCAATTAATTAAAAATTATAATTTGCAAGGTTTATTACATACCAAAAAATCTAGGTCTTAGGTTTTATCATCTTAAGACTTATAGTAAGAATTATCATCTTGAGACTCTTCTCTATTGTGTTACACTCAGGATAAAAATAGATGAATAAAACATTAAGATACAGCAATTTCCAAGAGATTACAAGATAGAATTATTCAAAAATTAAGGCTCATATATTTTATGGCTTAAGCATATACCCACAGATAAACTTTTTGCTTAAGTAAGTAAAGGAGAAAAATTATTTCACACACAAGTAAATAAAAAAAAAAAAAAGAATTGAAACTTCTATGGTCAAAAAATTATTTTTTTTAAAGATTTGTTTGTTTAGTTTAGGGAGAGAGAAAGAGAGAGCGTGAGCCAGGAGAGGGGCAGAAGAAGAGACACTCAAAGCAGACTTGCCGCTGAGCATGAAGCCAACCTCGGGGCTTGATCCCACAACTCTGGGATCATAACCTGACCCAAAATCTAGAGTCAGATGCTTAACCAACTGAGCCACCCAGGCCTTTCTCAAACAATTATTTTTGATATTGATACCACATTAATAAGAAATTGGCACATACAAATATTTTCTCCAAAACTGTTCTAAAATGAGTTCAATGATGTAGAACAAGAAAAAAATTTCATAGAGAGGAAAAGTACATGAAAATTGGTTACTTGGTATTTCAAAAGTTTCCTCAAACAAATTTTTCTTAACATGAAACAAAAAATTCAAAGTCTTCAAAGATGAGTTAAATATACACTAATTTTGTAGCTTTCTGAAAATTTTTATCTAATTATATTTTACTTTGGAATTTCATCCCCAATGCTGTAACTTTTCAGCTTTATAATAAAAATAACAGTGGGAACATCATTTTTTATCTAAAAGTATTATTCTTTATTCTAAGGGAAACTGATTTAAAATGCCAGAAGCAGAACAGCATGAACTGTATAATTCTTGTACTTGATAACATTTCTAATCACTTATTTCTGAAACAGTGATTAACTTCTAAGTATTAAATTCTGTGTAAAATAAATGTATTCAGTTTATATTCCATGTGCCTTTCGTAGCATTTATAAGTGTGTTTTCCTTGACTGCATTTTTAATCTTCTTTTATTTATAAATTATTATTATTACTATTATTATTGTAAAGACTTACTTATTTGAGAGAGAATGAGAGAGTGCACATGTGAGCACGGGCCAGCGGTGGGTGGCAGAGGGAGTGAGAGAGACAGATCTCCAGCAGAATCCCTGCTGAATGAGGAACTCCATGCGGGGCTGGATTCCCGGACCTAGAGATCATGACCTGAGCCAAAAACCTGGAGCCAGATACTCAACTGACTATACCACCCAGGCGACCCTCACTTATTGTTTCTAAATGTTTACATGTGTTTTATATTGCTATCTTCCAATATAAAACAATTATTATAATAAAAATATGTTCTGACTTTAATGTTTCAAGAGAAAATTTATTCTTAAAAAACATCTTTTTTAAAGATTTTTATTTATTAGAGAGGGAGAGAGAGCGAGCGAGCATGCATGTGCACAACCACGGGCGTGCACAGATGTGTGGGGGGGGATGCAGAGGGACAGAATTTTGAGCAAACTCCCCACTGAGTGTGAGTTCCAGTCACGGCTCAATTCCATGACCTATGAGATCATGACCTGAGCTGAAATCACAGGTAAGATGCTTAACCGACTGAGCCACCCAGGTGCACCCCCCAAAACCATGGTTTTAACATAGTTTTGCACAATAAGACACTGTACTTCAAAATCTATTAAAAAAAGTAATCGTCTCCCAAACTCCTCTTCAATGACTATAACATCACCTGCCACACGTGCTTTCATCAACAAGTGAATATGGATGAAGCAACAGCAGCGAACGCCATGAGCTCACCCCAGAGCACAGTCAGAACATATATCGGAGAGGAATTGAGCTAACATACTTAGAGAGATTATCAACTGTTTGGCCCTGAGGAGGTCATACAACATGAACTGATTTAAACCTTAAGAGTCACTAAATAAAATAACTTTGTAATTAAACCTTGTTTTTTAAGACTAAAAATAGAAGAGAGTTTGACTTCTTCTTTGCTAATGTGAATACATTTTATTTCTTTTTGTTGTCTGATTGCTGTTGCTAGGACTTCTGGTATTATGTTGAACAACAGTGGTGAGAGTGGACATCCTTGTCATGTTCCTGATCTCAAAAGAAAGGCTGTCAGTTTTTCCCCACTGAGGATGATATTCACCGTGGATTTTTTCATAGACAGATTTTATGAAGTTGAAGAATGTTCCCTCTATCCCTATACTTTGAATCATTTTAATCAGGAACAGATGCTGTACTTGTCAAATGCTTTTTCTGAGGATGACATGATACTTTATATGGAAAACCCAAAATACTCCACCCTCAAACTACTAGAACTCATATAGCAAGTCAGTAATGTAGCAGGATACAAAATCAATATATAGAAATCAGTTACTTTCTTACATACTAACAATGAAAATATAGAAAGAAAATTAGAGAACTGATTCCATTCACTACAGCACAAGAAAGATAAGATGCCTGGGAATAAACCCAACCAAAAAGGTAAAGGATCTGTACTAGAGGAACTACAGAACACTCATGAAAGAAATTGAAGAAGATACAAAAAGATGGAAGACCATTCCATGCTCATGGATTGGAAGAATAAACATTGTTAAAATGTCTATACTGCCTAGAGCCATCTATATTTTCAATGTCATCCTGATTAAAAGTTCACCAGCATTTTTCAAAGAGCTGGAACAAACAATCCTAAAATTTGTATGGAACCAGAAGAGACCAGGAATTGCTAAGGAAATGTTGAAAAAGAGAAACAAAACTGGGGGCATCACATTGCCTGATTTCAAGCTTTACTACAAAGCTGTGATCACCAAGATAGTATGGTACTGACACAACAACAGACACATAGACCAGTGGAGCAGAGTAGAGAGCCCAGATGTGGACCCTCAACTGTATGGTAAAATAATCTTCAACAAAGCAGAAAAAAATATACAGTGGAAAAAAGACAGTCTCTTCAATAAATGGTGCTGGAAAAACTGGACAGCTATGTGTAGAAGAATGAAACTCTACCATTGTCTTACACCATACACAAAGATAAACTCAAAATGGAGAAAAGACCTCAACATGAGGCAGGAATCTATCAGAATCCTAGAGGAGAACATAGGCACTAACCTCTTCGATATCAGCCACAGCAACTTTTTTCAAGATATGTCTCCAAAGGCAAAGGAAATAAAAGTGAAAATAAACTTTTGGGACTTCGTCAAGATCAAAAGCTTCTGCACAGCAAAGGAAACAGTCAACAAAACAAAGAGGCAACCCACGGAATGGGAGAAGATATTTGCAAATGACAGTACAGACAAAGGGCTGATATCTAAGATCTATAAAGAACTCCTCAAACACAACACACACAAAACAGATAATCACGTCAAAAAAAATGGGCAGAAGACATGAATAGACACTTCTCCAAAAGAGACATACAAATGGCTAACAGACACATGAAAAAATGTTCATCATCATCAACCATCAGGTAGATTCAAGTCAAAACCACATTGAGATACCATCTTACACCAGTTAGAATGGCCAAAATTAACAAGACAGTAAACAACAAGTGTTGGAGAGGATGTGGACAAAGGGGAAGCCTCTTACACTGCTGGTGGGAATGCAAGTTGGTGCAGCCACTTTGGAAAACAGTGTGGAGATTCCTTAAGAAATTAAAAATAGAGCTACCCTATGACCCTACATTTGCACTACTGGGTATTTACCCCAAAGATACAGATGTAGTGAAAAGAAGGGCCATCTGTACCCCATTGTTCATAGCAGCAATGGCCACATTTGCCAAACAATGGAAAGAGCCAAGATGCCCTTCAGCAGAGGAGTGGATAAAGAAGATATGGTCCATTATGCCTCCATCACGAAGGATGAATACCCAACTTGTGTATCAACGTGGATGGGACTAGAAGAGATTATGCTGAGTGAAATAAGTCAAGCAGAGAGAGTCAATTATCATACGGTTTCACTTCCTTGTGGAGCATAAGGAATAATGCAGAAGACATTTGGTGATGGAGAAGAGAAGTGAGTTGGGGGAAACTGGAGGGGGAGACAAACCATGAGAGACTGTGGACTCTGAGAAACAAACTGAGGGTTTTGGAGGGGAGGGTAGTGGGGGTTTGGCGAGCCTGTGGTGGATATTATGGAGAGCACGTATTGCATGGCGCACTGGGTGTGGCGCATAAACAATGAATATTGGAACACTGAAAAAAATAAAATGGAATAAAAATTTAAAAAAAGAGTAAAAATAGAAAGCAAGTGTAATTTCTCACATACTCAGTAAGAAACACTGTGGCATAGTATGGCATAGGAATAAGACGGGCTTTAGAATCAGATATAACTGTGATCAATCTCTAGCTTCATTATTTAGGAGCTGAGCAAATAAACTGTGTAAGTTTCAGATTCATCTTCTCTGAAACAGGAATAATGTTTGCTTCAGATTTTTATTAAGACCTATAAAAATGCTACTAGAATATTACACAAAGTATATATGCAGATGCATACCTTTATAACCACATATATATTTATTTGAAATACAAGTATCTATTTAATAAATTATAATTCCTCAAAACTCACCAATACTCACAACACCATGTAAAATATGTATTTTATAAACAAATACCTAAACATACAAGAATTGACAAAGGTAGAATTTTTTTCCTTGTGAATCACAAAAGGTACCCAGTTTTTATTGTCATCGTTGTATTTTTATTTTCCTTAATATAGAAATCATTATAATATCTATGGTATTTTGTGCAAGCTTAAGTAATAAGTAATATTGTAATAAGTAATATTGTAAACTACGAATTGAAACAGTTCTATTTCCTGAATACTATATGCTTGCACACCCACTCACATATATAAATACGTTACAGAGAACAATTGGAGCCACTGTTTTCCTTAATAAGGTAAAACTGGTGAGGAGCAACAGTGTAGTAAGAACTCAAGTCTCACTGAATCTTTGGGTTTCACCTCTGAACACAGCATGTAGTGAGATAATTAAATTGATTAGAGAATACATTTTGTAGTATATATGCAAATATACATACATATGTCAAATCAATAATTTTGGGGGATAGCAGCTATCTTGCAACCCAGAGATTTGTGTGACTGTTTTTATTTCATTTTGTGATGTTACATTTACCTCCACTATATTAAAAAGAGGGCGGGGCAACACAAAAATACTTCAAACAATGTCTCTCCAGAGATCTCCATGACATCTTTTCGATAAAAAGTAATCATGTAATTAATGGGATTTGGGTATAACTGGCTTATCTTACAAACTTTTTATATCAATCAATCATCCATCCTTTTTTGTATTCATTCATAAAATATTAGGATTTTTTTGTCTCAGAATACACATAATACATTTTAAAGATTTTGCTTCCTAATAATGCATATTGTAGCCTTTCTAATTTAACAAAAAGTGAATGAATATATTCTTACAAAAAAAAACCTTGTACATAAACTTACATATGTATATAAAATGAATATAAAATGTTTATATGCATTTATTAAATATACTTTTGTAATAGCTGAAAAACCATTTTATAGAGAAACACATTTTCAAAGATGTCCACCCTTCCCTTGAACTGATTCGAATTCCTTTCTCTCAACAGTTTTGTAAATAGTGATATTAAAATAATTTGTTCTCAGAAAACCCAATGAATAAAAGCTTCTTGCTTTTAGAATAAGCATCTTTGTGTTTTCTGACACCAAGAGCCTTGGCATTTCTTCTGGTGCAGCAGACGTTTATCCCTGTAACAGTGCTCCTCAGTCTTTGTTGTTAAGTTAAATGGAAAATTCAAACCCAGACTTAGGCCTCCTGCCGTGTTTCCATAGAGTTATTCAAGGCATGACAAAAAAAAATATGCAAGAGATGCTTTCCAGTGGACCATATCCCCAGCTACCACTCAATACTAAGAAATAAGATATATGTATAAAGGTTTTTTAAAAAAGCCAGAAAAGTAAACAAGATTATTAAAATTTACACAAAATCAGTTCTAAAGGACACATTCTGGAACATTTCATATTCACAAATTTAATTATCTACTGAACTATAATAACTATCAGTTAAATAAAGGGGATGATCCTGGTAAGCTTTTACACTGTGTTATACCTATTCTTTTGAGATCAAATTAATTAACATGGTTGACTTAATACCAAATTGATTGATAATTTTGGAGACACTATCCAAGTAGTAAATTAGGATGATTTTATCTACTTTTTACAACCTGAAAATGGAATCACCTCCCTATCTGAAACAAAAACCAAAATCAAAAAATAAAAACAAAAATAAAAACACACAACAACTGGTCCCCACTGATTACTGAAGAAGTGATCATTAGCACAGCTTCCACTAGTAGCTTAATTTGAAAATGTCTGACTGTGATTTACCAATGAATATTTGTTGTTTGAATCCTTCATATTCTTTCCCATAATTTCATTGAAATGTGATTATTTTTAAGTGCCTAAAGTTTTAAAAGGCTGTGCTGGAGTGTTATCCTGTCCCTAATGTCCAAGAGTATAGTTAACATGTTGTTCCAGAAATAGAACAAGGCACAGGCATTCTGTGTTTTATTTCTAGAATAGTCCTTTTGTGAACTAATACAGTCAGTCTAAACTGATTATAGTTAAATGGTATGATATTACTAGTCAACTTTAAATTACTTTAAATTTAAAATATTAATTCTCACCATTAGGTTTACTATTCCTTGGATGGCAGTAAAAGAATGCATAACATTAATTAAATATTCCTCTAAATTAAAAAAATTTTCTCTAAGGGATAGATTCCTATGAAATAAGTATTATAATTTCTTTCTACTTATATGTATTTTCTAAGGGTCCATTTTTTGGGGGGAGGTAATGTATATAAGACTTTCTTTTTTCATTAAAATCATAACTTAAATGAGAACCCATTAATATCTGTTAAATATATCTCGGTTAAATATATCTTGCAAAATTTATGTTTAATTTGTCATAATAAAAAGTCTTAAAATATTTAGTGGTAAGTATATAAATAAGCTATCATAGGAATGAACTGACATTGGTTTATAAAATAATAAGATAAAATACACATGTATGAATTGACATATATATCATTTAACTCCAATTCCAACAAATTTAAGCTAGCTTCTTCCCCTACATTTGGAGATTATTGAATGGTTTAAAGATATGCTGAACCAATGTGTGGTCCTAAATGAGTACTTACATTTTTCTGTGGCTGTAATACTTAGGTTGTACCAAGCACTAATCTCTCGATCAAGAGGGTGAGTTGTGACGATTGTGCCATTGTCATCAATACTGAACACTTTGCTTCTGGTCATAGAATACCTGCACACACACACACACACACACACACAGAGAGAGAGAAAAAAAAAAGTTTCACTTCATTTTATTATTTTATCTGTATAATTGTGATATGTAAAACCTTTTAGAGGCAATTAGACAAATTAAAATGCATGCTCCATATAGCAAGTGTAATGCTGAACATTTTTTTAGAAAGGTACATGCGTATATTTAAGATTCAACTCAGTGAGGATGAAAAAGAAAAAAAAAAACTACACAAAAATGGTCTCAGATTTAAACTGATGCATGCCAAATCTAAAACACATGTAATTCATTCTCAATCCCAAAACAAAATTTGAGTGAGTGAATGATTTAGCTAAAAAGAAATGGTACGATGTCCTTTGCAAAATTAAGAGAAGTACAAATAACTAGTGGTAAAAATTACTGCCTGTTAACTTTTTTTTTCCCTTTGAAGCAACACAAAGCATATCCTCACCCTAAACTGCTGAGTCTCTTTCCTAGACCATATCAATGCTGCTAAATCTGGCGTTATACTATAATTACCTGATTGCTGATATATGAGAAATGTGTGATTTTGTTTGTTTAAAGAAAACGCTTTGATAATATTTGATAAAAATGAGATGTGTGTGTGTGTGCATCCCCTGAAAGTATTGATATTAGATGGAATATGCTGTTAGAGCATTCATGGAAAGAAGCCAGATAATAGAATTCCCTCATGCAAAAGCCTGGAAAATGATCTCAAACTCCACAATGAAAGGAGCCTTTGAAGTACTCAGCATGTCTTATCTGCTTGCAAATGATTAATAATAAAAATTAAAGAAGAGTAATAACTTGGGTTCAATGATGACTTCCCATTGCACGTATAGTCCTGAAGACTTTGATGCAACATCAATGAGTCTGCCATAATTATGTGGCAAGAGATGAGAATATTTTAATCTTGAATTGACAGGTCTCTAAAAATATCACACTGATTTGTAGACTGGTGTTCAGGGAAGAATTAAAATAGAAATTGCAGAGAATTAACCTTTAAGGAATTTAGTTTTACCTCTACTCCATTTTAAAACTTTATAAGCAGTTTACTGACATATCCACAAATGGTCACATTTCCTACTTAAGAGATTTGTTGACAGAGAGCAATAATAGTTTAACAGTTAATATTTTGTATTGAACATCTAGAATATTCTGTTGCTATAATAAACCATTCCAAATAAAGCCAATCAAATGTCTGACATAATTTTCAAATAAAAGTTTTTAAAAATCATGACTTCATCATCAGTAACATTTTAAGTAATAGTCAATATGCCCCATTAGGAAAGAAGTGTGCAACACATTTTAGAAAGAGTTTGAGCTAAAAAGCTTAAAATGTGAAGTTTTGATGTTTGGTTCATTGTCGAATTCCTTTTCATGGAACTCTTCATTCCTAAAGAATGCTGAATGAATACTAAGTGACTGTGGCACTGTTTCCTTTTGCCAACCGCTCTTGCCTGAATGATAAACAAAGGTTCTACACTCATGCTTCTCCAGACACCTGTGCCTCTTGTTCTTAATCCTCGTGTGCCTCTACACAGACTGTTCCCACTTCACAGACAAAGCAACTGAGACGCATAAAAGCCAGCCCATTTACAAAAGCTGGATTTTTCCAAGCAGGCTGCAGATCCATTGGGTGTTTCAAGGATTTTTAAGTGCTTCCATTAGAACACAGATGAAAGATGTTTAAAGACAGCCTCTTCCACAGGAGAACACTCCTGACATTCTTGAACACCCACAAAGCTCTGCCGGATTCTCACACACATGACTACTCAGGTTATTTATCTTTTTATATCAATGTTGGTAGTTTCTTTGACAGAATTTCAAGGAATTGGTCTGAATTCATTGGCTTGGAGTCGTTCATAGTATTTCCCTGTAATATTGTTTAATGTGTATGTGTATTAAAATTTATGTTCCTTCTTTCATTTCTGATAATGTTAATTTTTGTCCATTCTTTTTCCCTCCTTTGGTTGTTTTGCTAAAGGTTGATCAATTTCAGGTCTAATTATCACATTCTCTCTTCATACCTGCACCCCATTTTTCTTAAACATTTACCACAAAGTTTATAATTCATACCAAAGCATATTTTCTCATGCTTTTCTGCACTTAACAGTGACATCAATGGCAAGAATAATTTGTTAAGCTGGTTTATCTCACTGAAGACTTCGCTGAAACTCAGCCTGAGAATCTCCACACTTCAGAGAAATACCAGATAGTTCTTACATGGAAGGAAAAAGTAAGTAATGTGAGTTATCTGAATTATGTATAAGATAATTTGTTTACTATGTGCTAATTTATTTCCCCCAAACAGGGAATATCCCTGAAGACAAAGTAAAATGCCCTTTAATTTCCTTTGGTTTCCATATGTTTTGCCATGTAACGAGTATTAAGGAAGATCTACCACATTAAAACTCAAATTGAAATAATTTAGCATTTGATTTCAAACATTTTTTTTTTTTTTTTTTTTTTTTTTTTTTTTTTAGATCTTTTGCTTCCAAAACAAAAACAAACAAAAAAACCTGGGGCGGGTGTACCTACTAGAATGTGTTCAAGTAGCTATTTTCATCCTAACAAATGTATGAAAAGCAGTCTTAATGAAAAGGCAACTCTAAATGAAACAATGTCCATTAAAGACATTAAAAAATATTGTGTTGATAAGCACTAACAAAACATTTTAACGTAATTAATTTCAGTATAAATGTAAGAATTGTTAGCTAAAATATTCTTGGTAGAAAATAAAGTAGGGTGCGCCTGAGTGGCTCAGTTAATCATCTGCCTTCTACTCAGGTAATGATCCCAGGGTCCTGAGATTGGGCCCCAAATCAGGCTCCTTCCTCACTGGGGAGCCTGCTTCTCCCACTCCCTCTCCTTCCGCCCTTCCTCCTACCCCAGTTTGTGCTCTCTCTCTCCCCAATAAATAAAATCTTTTTAAAAAATAAAGAAGGAAAAGAAAGTAAGTAACCACCAATATTGATAATATAAAACACATAACCCCAGTTAATATTTGGGTGTGGCTCACGTATTTGACTCATAGAGAGGAAATATTTTACTTACAGTAAACTTACAAGTCACGTAATTTTATATTGTTTTTAAACCACACCATATTTTTAGCTATGTTCATAGGTATCATTCTCAAGCACTGATGATCTATGATCGTAATTATACCCCTATGACTAGATATTTAAATTGTTTCTAACACTTAATTATTATAAATGATAATATAATAAACATCTTAATCCTTAAAACATTTTTTTAGAATTATGTATTCTTTAGTATTCTCAAAAGAACAATACACAGGTGAATAGATATAGTAGTTTAAAAAATCTAAATAATTCATTTACTGGATTATAATTATATACATATAATACCACACGTGTACTTACATTCATTATGAGAAATACTATTACTAAATATAACTACATCTACATATGAGAAGGCAGTGTTTTATGATTAGGAATTACATTGGAAAGGTGGGACCATTCTTCTGTCCCCAAAATGTGAAGAAGCTTCTTTGTATCATTGCCTGTACAAAGTGCAAAGCAATAGCCATCATCTTAGTAAATACATGGAAGTTAGTAAAATTCTCGGAACTGTGAAGTGTGGAGAACAGGAGAGTATGGGAAGGAGGTGGAAGGAGACATTTGGCAGGTTTTGTTTTTATGTCTCACCGGGTCTACAGTCAAATACTGGAAAAAAAAAAAAAAAAAAAGAAAGTATAGTACCTGAAAATAATGGATTAGATTAATCAAGGATAAATATTGTTAAATTGCAACACAGAAGCTTACTTATTTCTAGCTGACTGAACTTACTTCATTTCTATTAGTTAAGTGGTATCATGTGAAAGCTTTCTCAATTTTTGACTATTAAGTAGTATTTAATTTTGGTGAGCTTCACCCACATTTCAGTCAGCTTTGCTTCTGACTTGGCGTAATCAATGGTTTCTTTTCCCTCACTACTTACCCCAAATTAGTAGAGATGATTTCACTGAATTTTGGCTGGCGATTGCCTATTTCTCTTACAACAGCAATTGCTTATTTCACTACAACTTTATCAATAGCGAGTTTCCTGTTTTAATTGGCTTAAGTTGTTGCAAATTTAATAAGTACCATATAGAGGAATACAGACTTATCTTTATTACACTTCTATGAAATTATATTTTCAGGCGAATTTGTATTCACTCATTTAATAATACGAAGCTGGGCTTCCAAACATACCTGATGGGTGATTTCCTCTGATCTGGATCTATGGCAGACACCATGCCTACAAATGATCCATGTGGGCTTTCTTCGAAGATTTCAAACAGGTAATATGGGACCAGGAAAACAGGAGGTTCATCTTCATCTTCCACCTGGACCCTAATGAAAGTGGTGGAAGCTTCAACATGGTGTTCCATGAGCTTCTCATCAACATGGCGGTTTTTAACTTTTGCTCTAAAACGATATTGGTTCTGGTGCTCAAAATCCACCCTCTACAAAGAAATACAATGTACAGAAGAAGAAATGGCTTCAGTAACCCAAGGCACTCTTTAGAAAAAAAAAGGTTTGGGTTATTAAGTCTCAGTCGCTTTTCAGTCAGGTTTCCCTTCTTATGTACTTGATTGGATCCCTCTGATATTATCATTAAGCAGCTGCAGAGCGAATCCCTGTAAGTGTTGTTATTTATTTCTGTTATAAAATGTTTTGGAATAGTAACTACATTTTTTTTAGGATTAAAATTATACTTCTCTTGGCATTAATATCCCATAGAATTGAGAATTAATTTTTTTATTTAAGATCTTTCCAAAACGTCCTCTAAAAATCTTTAAAAACAATAAAAAAAAACTGTTCTACAAATAATTTGAGACTCTGTAATAATTCTGTCTAATCTCTAAGTTCCTCTGCTTCCTAAATCATAAATCACAGGTTCTCATTTCAATTACTTAATGAAGCAATAACTAACTGGCTAAACAAAATAATTATATGCATTTCTGATTTGATTTTGTATTCTTCTGCAAAGTAAATGTTGGAAATATATCTACCTTTTTTAATATAACTATTCCTTCTTGTGTCTTATTATTAGTAATTATGTCAAATGTTTGTGAATCATCTTCAATGCTGTAATCCATTTCTGCATTCTCTCCAATGTCATTATCATATGCCACGATTTTTCCTAGTGAAGTCCCAGCAGGTGCCAATTCAGAAACAGTGAAGCGGTATAAACCTTTAAAAACAAAATTCAAGATATTTCACATAAATAATAAACAAGAAATTCCCAATTTTAGCACCCTTTTTTTTTGTGGACTATGGGAAAACCCATATTCTTACCTTCTACCAGTTACTTCTTCTAAATCAGTATCTATTACTTCTTTATTTTTGTAATCGGTATATTGTATTTCCCTAATATCCTACCTAAGCATCTATTAATGTCTTTCAAATATAACTTAGTGAGTCTTAGCACCAATAAATATAATTTCCAAATTTTTATTCATATGTATACTTTGTTGATATTTTTGGATTTATTTATTATATACTCCAACCATCCCAATTAAATTTGATAAAATAATTTCACTTAAGCAATCTCTTAAATCTAAAGTTACTAGTAAACGTAAATGTGGATTAGAGATGAGAGAGAATAAAGCAAATAAGTGAGTTTTAAGGGTAACACTTTGATTTTTAGATTCTGAGCTGAGGGCAGGAGCCATAATGGAAACGAGGGGGAGGGGAAGGATCCACAGGAGTCAGTGAGTGAGCAGAGGAGGAAAGCCATGATGGAGTCAGATGACCCTACTGTTTTGGTCACGTGAAAACAATGGAAGTTATATTTGAAATACATAGATGTAAATAAAAATAAACGAGTTCTGCTTCCTTCATGTTTCAGAAGTAACTTGCCTAAAACTGATAAAGAGTTAGCCATTTGTAAATTATTATTTGTGGTTTATGTTAAAATGTGGGAATAATCATATATATCAATATTCTAAAGAATGGAATTTGGCGGCCTGCGTGGCTCATTTAGTTTCAGCGTTTGAATGTGGGTCAGGTCCTGATCTTAGGGTCCTGGGACTCCAGGTGGGGCTCCCTGCCTAGGGAGGGCCTGCTCCTTCCTCTGCCTCTGCCCCTCCCCCCACTCATGCTCTCGCACCCATACTTTCTCTTTCAAATAAATAAAATCTTTAAAAAAAAAAAAGAAACTTCATAGAATTTTAAAAAGGAGCACATAATACAAATTTTCCTTAAGAGATTATTTATTTTCTTAAAATATAGTGAGTTATCTCACAGACTGCCTTGTGAGATGTCCTTTCTTTTTAACATGGGAGAAATGTTACTTAAGAGTTATTAATATTTTTATTATTTTTCAGGAAGTAACAGCTTAACTCTGTTT
The DNA here is from genome assembly GCF_964662115.1 of Mustela nivalis. Classification (NCBI taxonomy): domain Eukaryota; kingdom Metazoa; phylum Chordata; class Mammalia; order Carnivora; family Mustelidae; genus Mustela; species Mustela nivalis. The sequence goes on along the minus strand of NC_139033.1, from coordinate 29,929,640 downwards.
CAAGGCGTTTGTTTTATTTTTTTCCATTGTGGGAAAATGTATACTTGAGAAAATAGGATTTTAGGAAGAGCAAGCCAAAAGTCCACAAAACCAGGGGCTGAAGTTTTCCAGTGACAGAGAGTAGGTCAATTGCCTGGTGTTGGTTTGTCCATGAACAAGGGGTAGAATGCTAGTACGTAACTCCAAGAGGTAATGGAAAAGGACTGAATGATGGCAAATTATTTAGGACAATGGAAGTTATATTAAGGCCTGTGACTTTTTTCTCTGAGTGACATGGTAGACATTTAAGGGAGCCTATGGCAATAGTGGAGACAAATTAAGAGGTAGCATGATCCAAGGTTGCTAATAAAATTGGTGAGAAATGTTCAGATTATGGATATTTTTAAAAGGTAGAGCCAACAGGAACCGCAGAGGATTGAGTTTTGGATATGAGAGAAAGAACAGAAGGGAAGCTGACTTCAAAATCTTTAAACGAAATAGGTTTCTATTATCAGGAGAGATTGTGTGTGTGTGTGTGTGCGTGTGTGTGTGTGTGTGTGTGTGTGTGTGTGTATGCACAGAATACTGAAAATCAGGGACTAGCAGGAATTGTGCAGAATTGATCATGACTTCAGTCTGAGTTAGAAATTAGAATTGACCTAGACTTAACCCAGAGTAATCCAAACCAGATTGTTAGAATTGAACTGAATTTGCATTGAATGGGTGAGATTTTGTCCTCAGCAATGTGAAACCTGTATTTGATAGTCATTGAGATGGGAAAAACTGTAAAAAGAAGAGCTTTAGAGGAGGAGTCAGGCATGATCAGGAACTCAAATATATGTCAAGTTTAAATGTATGTGACATTTAATGAAGACACCGAGTAGACCGTTTTTGGATAGCCACGTGTGGGCTTCATGAGAGAGGTTCATCCTGGAGGTATATATCCGGGAGTTGTCAGCATAGAGATGGAATTTCAAGTCTTGTGGCCAGATAAGAACATCAGAGTGAAGGCAAAAGGAAGAGCAATGAGGTTCTAAGGCCTGATAGCAGAAATGCACCAGACTTTACAGTATGCAGAGGTGAAGACAAAGCAAGGAAGACTATTACAAAGTGACCACTGAGACAGAAGATAAAGTACATAAGAATAGAGTAATCCTGTCAGATCCTGCTGAAAAATCATACTATATTAGGACAGAGCATTGACTGGATTTCGCCACGCATGATAGAACAGACCAGATCAGTTTGGTCAAGGAGTGTGCAAAAACCAAACTGGAGTGGGCTCCAGAGATTTTAAAAGACTGTGAACAGGTTGATGAGTTCGACAACACTGTGAAAATTCTTTTCTCTAACAGAAAAGAAGAAAGCATGACTAGCTAGATGAGGAAGTAGAGTCAATAATGTATTTTATTTTGTTTTTAAGATGAAAACAAGACGTTTGAATGTTAATAGTAATTAGCAGGCAGAGTGGAGCAGCCTTGACTGTAATGTGAGGGGAGGGGTGCGTATTGGAGGAGATGCGCATTAAATATTTAACACGAAAGCGACGTGGGATTATAAAAGGGAAAGTAGTTTGCACAAGAGTAAGGAGGTCAGCATGCTTCTGTTCTGGAAGAACAGTCAATACACACATTTTCACATGATTATGGTGTGGGACAGAAATAGAGAACTATTTTAAAGAGTGAGGCAACTTTAGGGTGCTAGAATCATGTTCCTCCACACTCAAATTTGAAAGTAGTAATGCTGTCACCTTACGTGTGGGGTCTGGGTAGCTATAAGAATTTTAGAAAGTATTCCATTGTGTATATATACCACATCTTCTTGATCCATAAGTGACTCTTAATCTCACAAAACAAACTGAGGGTTGCTGGGGGGAGGGGGTTTGGGAGAAGGGGGTGGGATTATGGACATTGGGGAGGGTATGTGCTTTGGTGAGTGCTGTGAAGTGTATAAACCTGGTGATTCACAGACCTGTACCCCTGGGGATAAAAATATATGTTTATAAAAAGTAAAAAATTAATAAAAAAAAAGAATTTTAGAAAGTATTTTAAATATTCTAATGTATTCAGATATATATATCAATATATACATATGTATACATTGTTATTTATACTTATAGATTGTTTATCAATGTTCATAGGCACATAGTTACATATTATATTCACACATTGTTATAAATTATATATGCACACCGAAGTTTATATATATATAAAACAATGTTAAAGTTGGCAAAAATTAAAAGGATGGCAGCAGAAGCTGCAAGGAATTTTTGTGTCAACAAACATCTTGGGTGTACTGCCTCTGAAAGTCTTCAATTATTATTTCACATCCATCTGAATAAAACATAGACTAGAGTTATTCAATATATTCACCTACTATTTTTCTACATTTATTATACGGCAGTCCTTTTTTGAAATCCTGGGTGTTTCAGATTTAATTACACATCATCTTCTTGTCTCTAGGACACACGCTTTGTAGAGATCGTTACATATATAATGCCTTTAATACCCTGGTGATGAAGGTCACAAACTGCTGCTTTGTTGCCTAAATTCCATCCAAAGAGGAGCTGTTTCATTGACTCATAAAGAAATGAGGAAATACGGCTCAAATGGTACAAAGGAGCAATGATGTAGGATGAATAAAAGTTTAGAAATCTAGTGTACAGCTTGGTGACTATAGTTCATAATGCTACATTGTATAGGGAATTTTCTGAGAGAACGTCTCAGCTGCTCGCACCACCACCCTCCCAAGTAACAATGTGAGGAGATGGCTATGTTAATTAGTTTGACTGTAGTAATGATTTCACAATGTATATGATAGCAAAACATCATGTTGTATACCTTAAATATATATAATTTTTATTTTTTAAAAATGGCCACATTAAACTGAAAAATTTTAAATTTGACAATAGCACAGAAATAAACATCCAGATTTCTAATATTTTTTGAAAAGTCAAAAGATCTGATAACTTTAGTTCTGGCACAAATAAGCTGAACTGAATCTTGTCTGTATTACTCAGAGGTGTGTGTGTGTGTGTGTGTGTGAGAGAGAGAGAGAGAGAGAGAGAATGGGAAGAAATATTTGCAAATCATATATCTGATAATGGACTAATATCCAAAATATATAGGAACTCATAGAACTCAATATCTAAGAATAATATTAATAATAGACATAAGATCTGAATAGACATTTTTCCAAAAAAGGCATACAGATGGCCAACAGGTACATGAGAAAATGCTCTATATCACTTATCATCAGGGAAATGCAAATCAAAACCACAATGAAATATTACCTCACACCTGTTAGAACAGCTATTATCAAAAGACCAGAAAAAACATGTGTTGGTGAGGACATGTAGAAAAGGGAACCCTGTGCACTGTTAGTGGGAACATAAATTGGTGCAGCCACTATGGAGAGAGCAGTGTGGTGGTGTTTTGAAAAATTAAATACAGAACTACCTTATGATCCAGCAATTCCACTTCTGGGTATTCAACCAAAGAAAATAAAAACACCTATTAGAAAACATATCCGCACTCACATGTTCATTGCATTATTATTCACAATAGCCAACATACGGATGTTAGTGGATGAATGGATGAAGAAATGATGATACACACACACACACACAAATATTACTTAGCCATAAAAAAGAGTGAAATCTTGTTATTTGCAATAACATGGATGGACCTCAAGGGCATTATGCTAAGTGAAATAAGTCAGAAAAAGAAAAAAACGGTATGATCTCTCTTATATGTGAAATATTATATAAGATATTTTGATATATATAAATCATAGGTGAACACAAAAACAGGTGAATTGTGTTTATTTCTGTTTTTAGTTTTAATATATTGAATACAAATAAAAATTTAAAAATATTATCATTTCAAATCATTACTGTGGTAGGTAGAAAAATGAATCCCCAAAATATATGTGCTCTAACACCCCAGAACCTATGAACGTACTGACAAAAGGGAATTAAGGTTGCGGATGGAATTCATATTGCTAATTAGCATATCTTGCGATGTTGAGATTGTATTGGTTCCTCCAAGTGGACCTGATCTAATCACATTAGTCCTTAAAAGTGAAGAAGAGGCGGGCGCCTGGGGCTCAGTGGGTTAAGCCGCTGCCTTCGGCTCGGGTCACGATCTCAGGGTCCTGGGATCGAGTCCCACATTGGGCTCTCTGCTCAGTGGGGAGCCTGCTTCCCTCTCTCTCTCTCTGCCTGCCTCTCCGTCTACTTGTGATTTCTCTCTGTCAAATAAATAAATAAAAATTTTAAAAAAATTAAAAAAAAAGTGAAGAAGAGGCAAAAGTGTGGGTCAGAGAGATGACAGTATGTGTAGGATTTGACACCTTTTGCTATGTTGCAGGTGTGTGAGTTATATACAAGAATCAGAAAGATGCCTTAAGGAGCTAACAGTGTCCTTCACCTGACAGCCATCAAGGAAACAGTGACCTTAATCCTACAAACATAAAGAACTGAATTTTGCCAACAACCAAATCCAAAGAAATGGACTCTCCCCTGGATCCTTGAGAAGGGAACACAGCCCTTGAACTTAATATGGTGACACCTGTGACCTTTCATTAGGATAATAATTTAAGACATAAAGCTTGTGGAAATTGTTATAGAAGCAATTAAAAGAAAACACATTACTGTTTCATTTGTATTTGACTTTTCACACTAATAAAAATAATCACACAGAATAATTAACAAATTATTTTATATAATTCTGGTGCTGTGCCAGTGCTAATATGCAATGACATCTGCATATATTTAACATATGCATAATTATGTTATAATGAAAATTCAAGACGTTTTCTACTTACGATCCTTAAATATAGGTTTATTGTCATTCACATCAGAAAGTTTAATTAACACACTTGTTGTTCCAGACAGTGCTCCAGGCAGACCAATCATATCTTTGGCTTGAATAATGACCCAATACTCATCTTGCAGTTCTCTATCCATTTTAGTAGATATTCTTATGACTCCTTTAAAAATGTAATAAAAATATCAATTATTATTTCATTATTAACCATGGTATCCACCTAGTTAAATTCCCAAGAATTCAATCATATAATCGTTCTTTTGACACATTTTAAAGCACTACAATGCGGTAGACACTGCCCTGAAGAAAAAATAATAATGATAATAATAAACACCAACTCTGCCTGAAGGTTAGAACAGTCATCGGATACTAAGAATACTAGCAGACCCTTAATAAAATACCCATGTTAATATAATCTGCAGGTAGGGAAGAGGAATATCTTATTTCTACCTCAAATTGTTTTCTGCTGTCTTCTCTAACATTAGTGTGCTACAATTAACTTTTCCCTTAAGTTTGAAAGAAGTTAATTATGAATAAATGTGTAAATTACAACCAAATTTATGCAAAAAATATTGTGCACCTGTGATGTTAAAGTCTATTTTAAGTCGTGGTATGTGAAGAAAGGTTTGTTTTTGACCAACAGTTATTCATAATCTACCAATAGAGATAAATGTATACACATATTTTCAAACTCAAGATGGACCATAATAAATGTAATAAATATCAACTTTCTATAAAATTATTTACTGAAAAAGTAATTAATGATCACTGAAAAAAAGAAAACTAGGAAAAATTCAAGGCGGTACAAAGGACAAGGGAATGCTGGCCTAAAGATTTTGGAACACTAACACGAAGACCGAAAATGGCCAGTCCTCAAATAAGGCTGGGGAAAAATGTTCATTAAAAAATTGTGAGACCTATAAAAACAAAAAAGGGATGAATTAGACCATATTGTGATGGCATTTTAATTGTGGATTAAAGAGTTTTACAAGTATAATCTTTCATATGAATCACTGTAGGAAACGGTGAATGTATTAAACAGACGCTGCTAGAATCTACCTACGTTGGACTCTGGAGAGAATTGGATGTAAAGGTGTTGCATTTCTCATGTGGTTTTAATTTACATTTCCATGATGACTGCTGAGGTTAATCATTTTTAATATGCTTTCAGGCTTTTTGTATATCAAATTTTAGTCAATTGTTTTAAGTGCCTTTAATGTATTTTTAAATTGGGTTTTTTCTTTTTCCAGTTGGTTGGTTATAATCTTTACATATGTTTTATATCTTATACACAAATGATTTTTGGTATAGATGGGGAAAATTCAATCTCTGAAAGTTAGAAAAATCAGCTAAAAGCCTAAAAAGAATTAAATGTTTAAAAGTACAATGCATTTATTTATTGAAACATCAGGTTTACTGTACCACATGTTTATAATAAGAAGATGATTTTTTTCTGACATCTGCTTACTTAGAATCCTGTTGAATTACACTTTATTTCATTCATAAATACCTGTTGTTGGTTCAATGGAGAAATATGGTTGGCCTTGGAGTAAACTGTACAGGAGACGAGCATTATTGCCACTTGAAGGATCATCAGCATCATTTGCTGTCACTTGGATGACTAATGTTCCTGAAGAAAATATAAATGGTAACAAGAAATTAAGACTGTGGTATTATGGAACAATGCATTCAGTTCTATAAAGCATTCTCTCCTTAGCAAGCAAGACGATGATACACATGAAAGACAAGCCCTCCTTATTCAGAATAAACTAGTTATAAAACTAGTATCATTCTGTATAAACAAGATAATATAGCCTCATGCAAAATAGCCCTAATTCCTCTATGCAATGTAGATTTTAAACATGTAAATCTATGCTATAATGAAATATAACCATTAAATGATCCACTACAAGAACCATTCAGGAGCTTTCAAAGGTGTATTATTAGTGGAAGACTCAAAACGGAATTGGAAGCAGTTTACTTTAAAAATCATATTGTGGGACGCCTGGGTGGCTCAGTTGGTTGGACGACTGCCTTCGGCTCAGGTCATGATCCCGGAATCCCAGGATCTAGTCCCGCATCAGGCGCCCAGCTCCATGGGGAGTCTGCTTCTCCCTCTGACTTTCTCCTCACTCATGCTCTTTCTCACTGTCTCTCTCTCAAATAAATAAATTAAAAAAAAATCATATTGTGACCTGTAACTCAAAAAAGTCACAGAATGTTGATAAAATGTTAATAAAAATTATTGAAATGTGCTTGAATTAATATCAAGTTTAGAGAGGCCATAATTATCTACCTAGTTTAATTCCCAACTCTAAAATTCTTTCTTACTTCGAAGAATTCTTTTTTTAAAAGTACAAAGCAAAATGTACCAGATACTGATAAGGAAAGTGTTCTCATGAAAATTCAGTAACAATCAATAAAACACAATGTAAGTGTTTGTGCATTTAAATTCCATTCTTAAATTAAACATATTTATTTAAAAATATTAAGCTTTTTAATCATCTTTATGTAAATGTGGAATAGCATTAGGGGTCTTGTTGGAAATCTGCATTTATTGAAACATTGTGTTCCGTGTCAGTAAGAATGGCAACATGAGCATCACAGAATCAAATAGCCTATGTGCTTTTCTTTATAACTAACATCATTAATATTTTAATCACAAGCTAATTATAAACTGAGACACTCTAAGAGAAAGCCCTTCTATTCCTCTGTAACAAAATTGCTGAAATTTTTACCGTGGCCCTCAAATGTATGTGATCTTTGCTCTTTTGTTTCAGTATTTGTTAGTTACTTAACACTTGTATACTGTACAACCGCACAAAATGTAAACACCCTAGTTTCAAGCGTCTTACAATACATTACTTCCACTTGTGACAACACGGCTGAACCTTAAGGGCAGTATGCTAGGCCCAAGGCAGAGAAAGACAAAGATATCACTTACATGTGCAATCTAATAGAGCTGAGCTCATAGAAACAGAGGTTAACAAGGTCTTAGGGTGTGACAATTGAGTAAATACTGATCAAAGCCTAGAAAACTAGTTAGAAAACAAATAAGTTCTGGAAAGCTTATGTACAGCATGATAATTACAGTCAACAGTATTATATTGTATATTTCAAAGTTACTAAGAGAGTTTATCTTAATTTGTCTCCCGCCAACCTCCCCCACAAAAGATATGTGTTGAAGATGCTAGCTAAAACGAGGTGGTAACTATATATTGCAATATATAAATGTACCAAATCAACATATAGTAGACCTTAAACTCTACAGAACATTATATGTTGAATATATCTCAATAAAATAATAAATTAATAAATAATCAGCAAATAATAAAAGGCATTTCTGTAGTAACTGTAAACAGTTACTTCAAGAAAAGGATTCTTAGGGACTCTCAATTCAATCACTTTGTATTGGGCAAGAGTTGTTCTTTAACTCCCCTCTGTGCACACATTCATTTACTTTTTCTACATTTCCTCTCCATGTCTCCATTTCATTTCTTTCTATAGGAGTGCTCCATCCCTAGATTCCAGAACTAGACTACCTGTCTACTCTAGTTTCAGGAGCAAAAGTTAAAATCATTATATATTAGTTTATGACCAAAAGAAATTCTTACAATTAAGACTTTAGACCTTTTTACCTAGTACTTTACTAATGAGTACCAGGAAGATCATGAAAAGGCACTGACTCACAGATCACCCCATACTCGTTTATAGAAAAACAAGTTACAAAATTAGGGTTTTTTCCCCCCCCAATTTTTTCAAGCACATTTTAAATTGATGCTTCATTTACTTCTAAGCAGAACATACCCCTTCACTGTTCTAATGTGTCACTCCCTTGCTCTCTACTAAATGGAAAACCTAATATAAAATATTGTGGGTATTATTCTACATAAGAACATAATTTATACAGGCCCATCTCAAGCATACTTGTCAAACTATTTTTAAATGTTTATTTTCACAGGAGAAGACATTTTGAATTTTTGATTACTAAAATTAAAGGATGTTTTAACACCAGAAAATGAACATAATTTGTGGCATTAATGGCTTAAAAAAGAAAAATGTAAAACAAAAATTCTTATTAGATATATAAAATAGATCTGAAAATATTCTATTTTTATTTTCAGTAAAAACTCAGAAAATTAGGGAAAAAATGCAGCCTTCTAAATCTGATAAAGGACATTTTTTAAACTTTGACAGCAATCATATTTAATTATGAAGATTTAGAACTTTTCCTTCTGGAGTAGTTAAAAAGCAAGAAGTTTATTGTCACTGTTATGTTTTAAAGCATTGTATTGAACCTCCTAGACAATGTGAGGCAATGCCATGTATACCAAAATGAATGATTAAAGAAGATGATGACAGACCAATGATTCATATATGATAGATGGATGGATAGTTGGATAGATAGATAGATAGATAGACAGATATCAGAAACATTTTTTTAAAAATTACAACAATTATTCAAAGGTGACAGTATTTTTGTAAGAAAATCAAGCAGAATATACCTAAGAAAAGTTTACAGGCGAATATTAAATTAATAAAATTAGCAAGGTCGTACAAAACTCCATTTTGATATACACCAGAAATAACATATTTATAAAATATTTCTTTTTTTTTTTTTTTTTTTTTTTTTTTTTTTTTCAATTAAATGCATAACATACATAACAAATAAAAATATCCAGGAACATCTAAGCAAAAATTATTAAAGATCTCTACAAAAAAACTAAAGAGATATTAATGATCAAAAATGAACAAAAATACTGGGTTTATGAATTTGATGACTTCATAGAAATATCAACAAATTGATCCACAGTATAAATGCTATCCTAATCAAAATCCTAGCAAGTTGTATTACTAAATAAATTAAAAAGGTGATTATGAAATATGCCTGGAAATGCAAAGGAGCAAGCAGGCCAAGACGATTTTGGTGAACGACATCTGGAAGACTTGTACCAACAAACAGCAAGGCTTAGGACACAATCACATCAATGAAGACAATATAGTGTCAGTCCCTGGAGCAAAAAAAAATACGATAAAACTGCCGAGAGGCTCAGAACCCAGAGAATACACATGTGGTGAGATATCTCCATGCAATGGTGGCACAGCTGAGCACTGGAGAATCACTTCTGTGAATGTTGCGGGCTCAATTGGATATCCCAAGGCATCTACGCATCTGTCTGTGGTTATTTCTCTTTTGACCTAGGATTTGGCAACTGCTTCACACCTTTCGCAAAAATTGGTTTAAAATAAATTATAGAGGGGCACCTGGGTGGCTCAATGGGCTAAGCCTCAGCCTTTGGCTCAGGTCACGATCTCAGGGTCCTGGGATCAAGCACCACATTGGACTTTTTGCTCGGTGGGGAGCCTGCTTCCCCCTCTCTCTACTGCCTCTCTGCCTACTTGTAACCTCTGCTTGTCAAATAAATAAATAAATAAATACTCTTTTAAAAGATAAATAAAAAATAAATAAATTACAAATATACACGTGAAAGGCAACAACACAAATATAACAGAATAACAAAATGCGAAATTTTTTATATAACATCAGGGAAAAAAGACAAATGCCAAACTTCTTAATCAGGATCCAGTGATTGATAACCTGATATTCGTCTAAATGCCCAAATCCCTGTTGTTGTTAATTAGACATACTCGTTTGTTCCTTTTTCCCATCCTGGATTGGTGGCTCTTACTCTACTGAAATGCCATTCAGTAGAGTCTTATGCTTACTGGTGCATTTACTCAGTTGGTGTATGAAGCATGGTACATGCCTCACATATGAACCAACCTGCTTAGCCTCTTCATTCATTTCATCAACATTTTATTGTGCTCTCACTAAAACTGACAAAGTTGGTTTAGCCACATTAGTTGGTCAAAAATGAAAGTTTCTTTAATTATGTTAGTAATAAAGTTATTTCTAAAGGACAAGTGATACATATGTACATGAATGAAAATACTTTATATAAATTAACATTAACTATATCACTGGATAGATATTTTTCACATATAGTATCATTAGTTAGTCAGTTTTTTTGTTTAATTTTGTTTTTATGAACAGTGCCCTGGGTTATCACTAGCTCTCTTTTAGATTTAATCATGTCTTAAAAGGAGACATTTAATTCAATGCCCGTATGTCTCATACGCTACTTCTCACACCCCATGGAAGAGCCACGAGTACGAAGTAGATGTCCCCCAAATTCACTCTGGCTTACTATAATGCACTACTAATAATATTTTTAAAAATAAAAAAAATCAGGGGGCGCCTGGGTGGCTCAGTGGGTTAAGCCGCTGCCTTCGGCTCAGGTCATGATCTCAGGGTCCTGGGATCGAGTCCCGCATCGGGCTCTCTGCTCAGCAGGGAGCCTGCTTCCCTGTCTCTCTCTCTCTCTCTGCCTGCCTTTCCATCTACTTGTGATTTCTCTCTGTCAAATAAATAAATAAAATCTTAAAAAAAAATAAATAAATAAATAAAAAAATCAGGACCAAATGCTTTCTGGACAAAATACCCCCCCAAAATAGGATTAAGCAGGGCTGTCCTGGGTGAAACTGGAGATCTGATCACTATTTGTCACAAAATCTTCCTAATTTTCTCAGCTGTAATCTGATATTGGCCCCTTCCAAGGAAGGCAGGAGGAAACCAAAGAAAGAGGCAGACCATTCTAAATTGGTAGGTAGTAGTTGTATTGCGCAAGAGAACTTATTATGAGGCTTGATTTGGGTGTCTGTAAGACCAGCAGTTTTCTGGGTCTGCCCACCAAGGCTTGAAAGTTACAGAGCCTCATGTAGCTTCTATTATTTATACCTTCCTGACTCAACACTACATCTCCATCTCAGATCTGGATGTGTGGGGCAACTTCTGAGAGGAACCAAGCTAGTGGAACCCACATTCCAAGGACAGGGGAGGGGCTGAGGAGCCTCTGATTTCTGAGGCCCAGCACACAGGTCAACTGGCAGTCACATCCTCTCAATGACCACCCCAACGTCCACAACCTCGTGACCTGTTCTTACAATCTTACATGCTTCCTCTGTTCCATGATGTGGCCTGAGCCATCAGCAAGGGGCTTCATTAAAACGGAGGTAGCTCCTTTGTCAGCTATCAGGCTGCCCTGAAAGCAGGTAATACCGACATATACAAGAAAAATACAGATTAAGAATAATTCCCCAATCAGAGACAACTGTTTGCACCAAGAATCCTGTGATCTGTACCACTCATTTGCTAAGTCCCCTAAGCGGGGGGTCAGATCACTTGTATCTTCATGTGATTTAATAAAGATGACACACTAACAGAGTCATGAGGTATGAACATACAACATTTGTTTGAATAATGTCACAGGTACCTCCTTCTGAGGCTCTAAGTGTCCAAGGCTGTTTTACTTTAGAGGGCAGCTTTTATCATCAGAGACATGTCAGCCTTCAATTAGGGGCAGACTTTGGTTGCTATCATCCAAGTCTTGCTGGGTGAATGTAAGGGCTTCTGTGTCAAGGTCAATGGGAGGAACAAACAAAACAGCCAAATGATTAAACTAGCAGGAAACAATATGCCCACCTGGCCTTGAGGAGAGGGAGGTCGGCAGCTTCAGGAGCTTGACCTGGCTGTGCATGCCACGTGTTTGCTGGGGGAAGGAAGCACTATCAGGAGTAAGGAGACGATCTGGGGGTGGCATATTGCAGAGCAGACCCCAAACCTCCTTCCTTCCTTCCTTCCTCACTCTCTTTTTCTTTCTTTTTCTTCTTCTTTCTTTTAAAGGACAGTGTTCTATTCCAGGGATAGTCTGTTTCAACAGGTCCAGTTACAGCAGGACAACGGGATCCCAGTGAGAAGTAAACAGTTTCCATTCACCCAGAGGGGCGAAGTAACTAACTCACTTTGGGGGAGCATTTCATTGCAAATTCCGGTAAATAACTTTTCCTAGGTGTGATGAGGCTTGGTGCTCTCAGAAGCGTAGTATGTAAATTTGAAGTGCAGAATTTGGGGAATGGTGGTTTCCCCTGGCTTCTATACTTTTAGGGTATTGGTGCCTCAGCAGGGGTCCTCAGATGGGCATATGGAGCAACACTCTCTACTGGTTGGTCATTCCAATCTATGAAAGCCTGGGACAGTACTTTAGCCCACTTGGCCAAGGTAGTTGTACTTGTTAGTAATTTAATCTGCCTTATATTTCTTTTTCATTTTCTTTTCTTTTTTTCTTTTTACCAACCCTGCTTTTTGGGCATTTTGCAGGAGATAGATCCTCCATTCCAAATCATGTTCTTTTCTGGTCTTGCATATTATGACCTTTGAAATGAGACCCTTGATCACAATCTAGCTATACACAATGCTCAGTTTCCCTAATTTCCTAGTAGTGATAGCCTGGTTCACATAATGACAAGGGAAAGCATGTTTTCACACAAAACCAGGCATGTTTAAAATTCTCACTCCCAGGGAAGGGACCAATATAATCAATTTGCGAACCTGTCAACAACTGGAAACTCCACTGGGTGGCCCCAGACTCCTTTGGCAGTTGCCCTGGGCAGTGTTTAGAACACACATGACATGCTGTTACTGTATTAGCCAAGTCACTGTCTTTCAAGGACAATCGAGCATCCTTAGCAATAAGCCATCCTACCTGAAGTGGACATTCTTTTTATCTGCTGTATCTACTAAAAAGTCAGTTGCTAGGGACAATACCCAAAATAGGGCGTCCGCTGCTAGACTGCCTTTTGGTGTCCGAAGGGTTCAAAAGTCAGCATGTGTCTCTGAGTTGAGTCATTATAGCTTGATCAAAGACAGCTGTATTGCGTGGAAATGAAAAGAGACCATATGATTAGACTCTTATAGTCTAAAGACCGTCTTTAGGGCTCAAACTCACAACCTGGAGATCAAGAGTTGTGAGCTCTAGTGACTGAGTCAGTCCAGGACTGCTAGACTGCCTTTTGGTGACCGAAGGGTTCAAAAGTCAGCATGTGTCTCTGAGTTGAGTCATTATAGCTTGATCAAAGACAGCTGTATTGCGTGGAAATGAAAAGAGACCATATGATTAGACTCTTATAGTCTAAAGACCGTCTTTAGGGCTCAAACTCACAACCTGGAGATCAAGAGTTGTGAGCTCTAGTGACTGAGTCAGTCCAGGACCCCTTTCAGAAGAGGAATTTCTCAGTTTACTTGTTCCGATAATAAACATACAAATGTAGTATTTAATGCTATAATTCTGGGTTCTATTATTACATTGATGGTTGATATTGTTTGCTATATTACTGCTGAGACTTACATAAACAGAAATTTCAAATCAGTTTTGCTCTTTTAGTTAGATTCTGAATTTTTTTTAAAGATTTTATTTATTTATTTGACAGAGATCATAGGTAGGCAGAGAGAGAGGAGGAAGCAGGCTCCCCGCCGAGCAGAGAGCCCGAAGTGGGGCTCGATCCCAGGACCCTGGGATCATGACCCAAGCCAAAGGCAGAGGCTCAACCCACTGAACCACCCAGGCGCCCCAGATTCTGAAAAAAAAATTTTTTTTTAAAGATTTTATTTATTTGACAGATGGAAATCCCAAGTAGACAGAGAAGCAGGCAGAGAGAGAGGAGGAAGCAGGCTCCCCGCTGAGTAGAGAGCCTGACGCGGGGCTCGATCCCAGGACCCTGGGATCATGACCTAAGCCGAAGGCAGAGGCTTTAACCCACTGAACCACCCAGGTGCCCGATTCTGAAATTTTTAAAGCTAGTTTTTGTAAAAGGACTTTATGAAAAGTTTAAGACAATATTTGACTTTACCCATTTTTTGTCAGCAATACTATATGGTGAAAACTTATTATTATGTAGGTTACACATGATGTAAACTTGTACAAATTCTTGAGAGGAAAATCATAGTTTAGTAGCCCAAACTATGGGAACTGGGAACTGCAGTTTGCCGATATACTTCATTTGTTTTGACACAAGCTATGAAATCATTATAAGATAATGGTATATTAATATGAGATAAAATATTTATTGGATATGAGAAATTACATATAAGCTATGCTTTCTGTGGCATTGTTAATAAGTGCTAAAACTTACAAAACAACATGAAATTTTTAAAGCTCAAAAGCATTACTGACAGCAGGAATATGATTTCCCCACACATTAGACATAGTCTCCCACCAAAAGTAAAATCTAATGTAAGAACAGTGTAATTCCATCAATATTCATTTATAAATGGATTTTAGTATTAACCACAAGTATTACAGAAGACTGACTGATTCTCACTTAAATGTTAAGTTTAATATTAGTAACAAAACTTTATTAAATGAAATCTCATATTTCACACTGAATGCTTTATCTTCTTTCTAGTGATTATGGAAGATATCCATAAAAATGTAAAACAGTGATAAATTTTGATATGCAGACTAATTTAGATATCCTGCAGCAACCTGTGACAAAGACATTTTGTATGTAAAGTTTCCACTCATTATAGAATACTAAATAAACAGTGTGGCCTAGTTTAATATATGATTGAATGCCAAGATCTGAACTGTAGATTTCAAAATGATTCATTTATTTTAGTGTGTAACGTTTTGTGTGTTAAGTTCAGTGGTAAAAATATTAAACAGGCTTTTCTTAGAATGAAGATATAAATTGTGAATAGGCTAGCTATTTTTACATGCAGTTTTAGTACAAGTATGTTTTGACTACGCTGAAGCAAATTTATTGAGAGGATGTTGGATTGTGTAATGGTCAAGTTTAAAGAAGCCCAAATTAAATATTATTTTGACCTACACTCTGTGTCTGTGATTTTTGTAACATTAAAACATATATAAAATATTGGGTAATTTAGGGGCATCTGGGTGGCTCAGTGGGTTAAAGTCTCTGCCTTCAGCTCAGGTCATGATCCCAGGATCTTGGGATCAAGCCCCACATTGGTCTCTTCGCTCATCAGGGAGCCTGCTTCCCACCCTCCCCCCCCACTGCCTCTCTGCCTGCTTGTGATCTCTGTCAAATAAATAAATAAAATCTTAAAAAAACATACATACATATATATATATATATATATATATATATATATGTATATTAGGTAATTTAGTAAATTATAATTTTATGCAATAAAATTCATGACAGAAATAAGGTTTTAATCTGTGGATCTGCTCATCCTTTCACACCAGGCACTTATTTTATTAGTGAGGATCATTATTTATTTACAGGGACCGATTAGCACATCTCTCCGGTGTTTATATTTGATATTCAATTATTTTACAACATAGAACCTCCAAGCAAAACTCAAGAAACAGGTGATATTTTCCCACTTGTCATCTTAAACGTGCAAAATATTTTTCAATTTTTTTTGTTTTTTCTGTCTACCATCACCTGAAAATTAGGTCATTCTTATTCTTGTGTTGTATTTTTGACACCCCTACTTTTCATAATGTGAGAGAATCTATGTCAGACAGATGGACTGTGTTTAAGAAAGCAAACAATATGTTCAGAGAAAATACAAAGAGTAATCCATCCCAAACTCAGTCACATTCAAGTCATATCTCCAAAGACAGAAGTTTCATAAAATATAATTTTCAAATTTGATGTATTTTAAGAAATAAGGATTTTTATATTTCAGATAAGTTTCTGCTAAGTGTTGATGCTTATTAAATTTATGAATTCAAAAAGTGACATATATCAAATTCAATCTCTTCTTTTATAACAGGTGGCATATTATTTTGATGGTAAATACTATTAATGTGAATTTCTTTTTCTTCAAGCTTTACTGAGATACAATTGATATACAACATTGTCTAAGTTCAAGGTATACAACATGATGGTTGATACAAATATATTGAGAAATGATTACCACAATAAGGTTAGTTAACACCCCATTCACCTCATATAATTACAATTTTACCTCGTTGTGGTGAGAACAGTTAAGATCTACTATTTTAGTAACTTTCCAATATGTAATACAGTAATGTTATTATTATATGATCTTTATACTTTATTTGACTAAAGTCGTCTATCATGTTTGATTTGCTTCTGTTGAACCATCCTTGCATCCTGGAGCTGAATCCCACCTGATCAAGGTATATGATCTTTTTAATGTGCTGTTGAATTGGGCTTGCTAAAATTTTGTTGACAATTTTTGAATCTGTGTTCACTAGAGATACTGACCTATAGTTTTCTTGTGGTGTCCTTATCTGGTTTTGGTATCAGGGTAAGGCTAACTTTGTAAAATTAACTTTGGGAGTTTCCATCCTCTTCAAATTTTTGTAAGAGTTTGAGAAGGACTGATATTAATCCTTCTTTTAAATCTTTGGTAGAACTTACCAGTGAAGCCAATAGGTCCTGGACCTTTATTCGTTGGGATGTTTTTAGTTACTGAGTCACTCTTACGAGTAATCTGTCTGCTCTGATTTTCTGTTTCTTCACGATTCAGGCTCAGTGGGTTATATATTTCTGGAAATTGAAATGTTCCTAGAAGTTCTGCACTGGGAAATTTTACAATTGAGGAATCACTATTCAGAGACTATCTGCAGCACTTTAGGTCAACTGTGTGCTCAACGGACTCCCATAAAGCCGCCCTGGGTTTTATAACCACCGGTATCCTCTGTTCATCTCCCAAACCTCATTTAAAAATAAATCTTATGTTTATAAGGTTTATACATAAACCTTATGTAGTTTTTTGCCCATCCATGCACTCATTTTTTTAACTCAGTCATCAAAAACTTCAGGTCCTGTGTGACTCCTAGCCTATTAGACCTTATATTTTTGTGTGGGAGAGAGATAATAATTTTGTAATTCCAGACTAATGAGTGGAAAGACAATATTTCATCTCAATTCTATTTGGTAGCTCTAGTATTAGAAGTAATTGCATTTTAAATATAAATCTTATCAGTAAAAGCACACTATAAATGAATATGTGTTTTAATAAGCAACAAGTAGTTTATAGTTTTCTTGGTTTTCTCTTCTGATGACATCCTCAAATGGAGATTCCTTTCAGTACTCTACCAAATTCTACATGCAAAGTACAGACTCAAATATAATAACTGGTATTTGACTATAATACAACACACAATATTTAAGACAACAGAGAATAAAATGTTTGCATCTTTGCTTTGTAAAGGATAAGAATGGTGGGTAGGGTGTTTGGAAGCAAGATTAACATTCGAGAACCTATAAAATGGCATTAATATGGAAAGAACATGAAGAATTAAGTATATGTTCAGGTAAAATAATTCATATTATTCATTATTTAAATATTGAGATTGAGGAAAACAGAAAAATCACACATAATATTGATTGATTTCTTCAAAGCAAAGCTAATAATTCAAGGAATGCTTCAGAGGGAAACCATCTACACTCAGTTGACAGAACAATGGGATATTCTTCTATCTCCATATAAAATAACATTTCTGACAATAGCTGACTATTGTTCTCTTGGCCACTTAACTTGCACAGAAAGGAATAAAAAGTGCTTATTGATTTTAGTATGATTCCATAAAATGCCTGAATCCAGACTGGCACTCCCACAAGTACACAGATTAACTAGGTTGATATATGCATGAACCTTGAATTGCAAAGCAAAGAGATCTGTGCTAGTCAAATACCATACAGAACAAACCAAGGTTTTGTGATGTCTGCTGAATCAACCACAGTCTTGTGGTCACACTGATGCCACGATGCAAAGACCTCGTCCTGCACATACTGCAATCTCCTTGTGGATCCACTCTCCAGCTCCACATAAGAGAATATCTCATAATAGAGGACCTCCTCCTCCTATCAAAAATCCCACCCATTTGCTCTCAATTAGTGCCTTTGTCTCATATCTAATGGATAGAAACAAGCACTTATTAACTGGTTTCTTATCAACCAAAGTGTTAACTTAACCTGAATCTGTCTCCTCTACTATTGCTCTAGATTCCATGGGTCCTTTCCTTCTCAAGAATAGTTTTCCATCAGTTATTGCCCCTGATTTTCTTCCAAAATACCCTTCTTTTGGATCACTGCCTATAGTATATAACTGTGCTTTTAAAATTCCCATCCTAGTAAGTGCTTAAATAATGATAATAATAATAAAAAATCCTATTTATCTTTATCTCTCTCTACCTAGTGTCCACATGTCTATTTTCTCTCTGTAGTATAGTATCTGTTAAAGTTGGCTAAATTCACTGTAACCTCCTCTTCTCCATCCATTCATGCAATAGAATAATCTCCAAAATATTGCAGTCCCATTAATTCAACCGAATTTCTCTTACCAAAATCACTAGGAGCCTTCAACTTGCCATATCAAAATCACTATACTTTCTTCATTTAATTCAACCTCACAGCAGCATTCCAGATAGCTGGCAGACCTCTTCCTTCGCAACATCTCTTTTCATGTCTTTCTATTTTTCTACATCACTGGTCAATCTCAATCATTCTAAATTACAAGTCAATCCCCTTTTGCTTAACAGTCGACGCATCCTGTTCATTTTTCTCTTTTCTACATACATTCTCTGCCAAGGCATCTCATCCATGGCCATGCCTAAATGCTTGCTATTTGACAATAACTCCCATATTAATAATTAATATATGCAATCCTCTTCATACTGTATGGGAATATTTTCCTAGAACATGACATGATTGGACTCTTTGTAAACAACTTCAAATATCATCTCCTAAAATGTCCCACTTCCTCCAGTCAATTAGCATCATACCTTACCCAAAATTAACACTTTCATACACACAATATCAAATATCACCTTATTTAAAAATAGTTACTGCTTGTGTGGTATAACTAAAACATAGGTTTCATACAAGCAATTACCTCCAAAATTACATTTCAAAAAATATTCTAGTAAATGTTAGGTCCATAAGGTATGCTATTTAGGAAAAAAGAGGAGTAGGAGGAGGAACTCAACGAGGAGGAGGAGGATGGAGTGGAAAGAAGAAATGTTTCACTGCTTAGCTACCAAACAGAAAAATAAAAACGTGTCATTTACATCTAATGATTATTGGTCATGACACATATTCACAGTCGAATTTGTTCATGCTATAAAGACCTATGTTCTGAACACATGTAGAAAGAAGTCTTTAAATTGCTTCCTGGAACCTCTGGCACAAATAATACATTGTATGTTAATAAAAAAAATTAAAAAAATAAATTGTTTCCTAGAACATTAAAAAACAAGAATCAGGAAAATATACAACAGAATATACATCTTAGATTTGGTGGCTAATAAATCAAATGTTTAGGCAAAGAAATTTTGAAGTATGTTAGCATAATTTAAAATGGCCATTATGGAACAGAATTTATCACACTTAAGTAAATTTTATTAACTTAATTTTAATATATATTGAGCTATCAAAATTTTCTGTCTCAGTGAGTGAACAAATTTTGCATAGCCACACCATAATTTCCTCTCTATTAGAAAGACATTTCTGATTTTCAATGCCTTCAGTTCTTATAGCTTATGGAAAGCACTTGCTTCTATATGCAATATATTTAAAATATTTATAAAAAATAACATTGGAATTGAAAGGAACTTTGAAGATAAATACAGTTGCACAGAAGTGTTCAACCACTTTGTTTTTAGTCTTTATGTTCCATGATTTTGATGCAGAGTATTTGTGTCTTAAAAATTGGTCTTCTACTACTCAAACATGCATATTTTTCAGGATGATCTTATGTGTTTTTAAGATACAAGATTATATCCTGTTTTGGAAAATGCATTTTATACTGGAGAAACTAATAAGTGAATAAGCTAAAGAATTTTATAAATCACTAAAACATACATTTTTTTAAAAGCTTTGTCAGAGAGCGAGGACAGAGGGAGAGGAGAGACAGCATGAGTGTAAGGGGGGGATGTCAGGCAGAGAGGGAGGGAGAAGCAGGCTCCCCATTGAGCAGGGAACCCGATGCAGGACTCAATCCCAGCACCCTGGGATCATGACCTGAGCTGAAGGCAAACACTTAACCAACTGAGGCACCCAGGCATCCCTAAAATGTACATGTTTAACCCTTTTTTCTATTGCCTTGAGGAATGAGATATTTTAACAAGACAAATAGTGTATTAACATACAGTACTATTGTTTACAAAATTGAAATAATCATCTAATTTTTAAAAAATATTTTACTTAATATGTTTGTAGAAGGAAGTACAAGTGTTGAACTTTCAATAATTCACTTCCAAAAACATGAGCTCAAGATTTTAAATCTGTTGTCATTGTTAATATATCTTTGATGTAAATTAATATGCAATACCTTCTGGAGACATCTCTGGTACAATGGCCTCATAAGGTTCATCTAGGAATTTGGGTTCATTGTCATTGATATCCGAAACTCTGATGACAAACTCAGACTCGGGTTCCACAGCCCTTCCGGTAGTGCTGTCTATTACCTGGGCTCTTAGAGTGTAGAGGGATCGTTCCTCTCTATCAAGCTTCTGGACGGCATATATGTCACCTGTTCTCTCATCAATGACAAAAATACTTCCAGCTCCAGCTCCCAAAAGCTTGTACTGGAAAGAGTTGTTTCCATTGTCTAAATCAGATCTTAGCTGCAAGTGCAAAGAGGGATAATTAAGTTTCTAAGACAGGTTTAAACGGACAAATCAATTTTAACGATTTTATTTTCATGTCTGTTAATTTTTCCCCAAGTTAATAACTCCATGTAATTTCCACAGTATATTAAATCAGGTGAAATATTAATTTTAAGATTAAATTCTATCATCAGAGAAGTCTGAAATTTCAATGTAAATCACTACGTAAATTTTATTACTCTAAATAGATTATTCTAATTAGAAACTATAGTAATTGGAAAACAAAGTACCTTCCATAAATTCTGCACAACAAAACTGGTTCAAGTTTACTCTATGACTATATTCTTGGTTACTAAAACCGTACTCTCAAATATTTATATTAGATTGGGATGTAGAGACAGATAGGAAGATAATAATCTAGGTAAATGTGAACAGTGATGTTTTATCTCTAGGCTAAAAACACATAGGAAACACTGAAAATATTACCAGGAAAATAAGAAAGCATGTTGAGAAGATAATGAGAGCTTCACCCTTCCTTGTTGGCATTTATAACATAACAAAATCTACAAGTTGCTTTATATATGATTTCCCAATAAATCCTCATAACATCGTGAGATACATATTATTATTTATTTATAATAAATTTATTATTATAAATAATTATTTATACAGAGATAATTATTTATACAGAGAAAGAGAGACTGAAAATTTTTCAAACTTTTGCAGAGTTATGGTTTTTATATAGGTTTATGATTTAGACAACAGGTCTGTCTGACCCCAGAGCTTCCACTGCTCTGAGTGTTGCTAAATTAGATCTATTGCTTTCCAACAAATTCAACTCAGTCCTCAAATGCATCTTTTCTTCTTGTGCCCTCATTATTTTTATTTTTTAAAGGCAAAGTAAATTTGTTCATTCATAGTGTTAATGGAATTTTGAATTTTATATATAAAAACAAGGGTTATTATGATACAGGTAACATTGGTTGGTTGGGTTCTCATACCTAAATTATTTTTACATAAAGAGAAGAAGTATGCCATAATCCCTTAATTATTGTGAATCCGTAGTTTTGATTTATCATTTATGAATATGTCCTTCTTCGAAGTAAGAGCTTCTCTGAAAATTTACAAAGCTAACCAAAGAAATAAAATTCTAAACCAATTCATAACTTTTCTGATAGCTCAAGGTACAATGGACTAATTAGTATATTCCTCTGTGACTGGGTAGAATATCTGAAGATATCTAAAATAATAAATTTTAATAATTTTAATAACATGTTGAATAACACTACTATTTACTGAAAGAAACAGATTGGGAATAATAATAAAGAGATAATAAAGTTATAGCTCTTTTCATCTGATAGCTCTTCATTACTCATAAGATAAAACAGAAGGTTCCATGACTCACTAATAAGAAACTGAGGGACACAAATGTCCTTTCTAATAAGTATAGCAAATGAAAGTAAAGGGTGCCTATGTTTTTCAAATATCATTTTGATACAGTTTGAAAGTTTTATTAAGTATTAGAATGAGATGATAAATCAAATTAGGTAATGAATAAATGTATTCCCAGTATATATGCACAGTATAATTTTCATGGATCAGTAAGCCTGATCCCTTTAAGATATATATATTTATTTATTTTTTTAAACATCAGCCTCTTAATGTCACAAAATACACAAGTTAAACACATTTTAATTTCATGAATTCCGTATTACGATATTTTCTGTATTTCTATTAAAAATTTTTTTTTCAATTAGGCAGTTACTATTGGTTTGGCAAATCAATATGCCTTTAATTTTTTACTTAATTGTGCTTTCCAAACTTAATCCCTGTTAACAAATAGTTCAAAAAGAAAGTCATCTGGACACATCAGCTACATTTTATTTTTACCAGCTCTTTAACTACAGCACCTAAATATTCATTATTACTGTCTTTTAAACCAGTTATCTGTATGTTATTTAAGACTAATGACATTGTTTTAGGCGAAAACATCTGTTAGGATACTTTTGTAAGTATTTTTATGGAAAGAAAAAAATAGGCAAAATCAATCACGATGTGAAAGGAGGCAACAGGAGATGTGCCCGGAGCACGAAAACAAAAACTAGAAAATGTGACAGTCAGCCAGGGAGCTAGTCTCTGCTCTGCTTGTACTGATGCGCTTCCCTGTAGAGCCTTATTCACTAAAAGTCACCAGGCTCTGTTAGTCTGTCACCTGGCTCATTGATGGGAGAGCATACGGGGCTCTGTGGAGTTCACTGTAAAGGTGGCTACAGAGACTCAGTTAACTAGCACACGCTTAACCAAGGACCTCGTCTTTGCCATCCTGCCTCTGATTTACCTGCAGTCATCTTCGAGAATAAAAAGATGTGAAATTGCCTCAAAGCAGGCACACGCACATACACAAATGTTTGAAATCTGTTTGCCTAAGATCCTAACCTGAGCCTTCGGTTGAATATACACATATACATTTGCTGGATGGGACAGATGAACTCCTTTGGAATCTGGACATCACGCTAACGCTGCAGCTCTCCTGAAAGGGCTAGGAAAAGGGAGTTAATGAATTTTGAGTGCTTCACCCTTTGGGCCCAATTAAATTTTAGTGCCAGTTAATTAGCGGTTAAACTTATTTCAGTCCATTCATCTAGAGAAAGATCCTTACAGAAGAGGACACGGTATTGTAATTACCTCTGTTTAAAGAAAATTGAATAATAATAAAAACCAAAAACATAAATAGGGAATGTTCTATCTCATTAGGGAAATTTAAAAAATATATATATTCTTATAAAAAAGAAAAAATAATTATTCTTTATACTTCCTAATCAAATGAAGTGTGTAGGCTCTTGAAGCTACTTAGCTGTAAAAGGGTTTGGTATTAATCTGCTTCATGAAAAATTAATGATGGGTAAATCAACACCTACTGAGCATAATAGAAAATCAGACTAAATGCTGTTGGTAAACGTTATTATTCTCAGTGCGGTTGCTTTGATCCATTACCAAAAATAACACCATCAAATTTCCAGATGTTGATAAATGAGGGCGGTATTTTCATAAGGGAGACAAAAGTAAAATTTCAAAGTCAGAGCTTTTCTTCTTCCTCAAGTTTTGCAAATATTTTAGGTGCTTGAAAATCTGAAACAATTAATTAGGCTGATGTCTGAAGCTTTCTAAGGGTTCCACAGAGAAAATGTAGAATTATCAAGTGACTTAAAACTTCCTCAATCCATCCATTTAGAGTTCTGTAATGTTATTTCCTGTAACACTTTCACAAAACACCAGTACCTGGCCAATGTGATAATTAGTCTCGTTCCTTTCCTCTGGTACAAAAAACTGGTTCCACATCCAACCACGCTTCACTCGGAAGTGAGAACCCACGGGGTGCTCAACTTCCTCTGTTGTAGAGCTTTCTGTTGCTGTAAAGCAAGGCCATATGAGAGGAATTCCCAAGATAAAAGGTAGCAAGAAGCAACAATTCATTCTGCTCTTTGGATTCCAACTGGTGTTGTTCAGAGGAAAGTGTAGTTGCAAACAAAAACCGTATGTTCCTTTATAATCTTTTTAAGTCTTAGGTTTCTTTCATATTCCTAGAGAACAAGAAACAAACAAAATTTAAATAAAAAATAACATTTTCTCACAAAATTGCTACAGTAAGGGTACAACTTTTGCATTCATAAAAACAAAACAACAATACACACATAATATATCTTCCAAGCTGGTTATATTTTGTTATATTTTTGTTATATATATTTGGTTATAGCTCAGCAATAATTTGAATGGTATAATTAAAAACTTCTGCTCAAGCATCGTCCATTTTAAGCTATAGCCATAAATCTGCCTGAAGGTTGAAAAGTTGGTCTGGCAATCTCATTGATTGATAGGTGACACTGAGATAGATTTTTTTGGTTTAATTTAACCTGCTTACATCTTCTATTCTATCTCGGTAAAACTCAACAGTCAAGCCAGGGGAAAAAATGTGATCTTTCTTCTTTTTCTAAATAGCATTAAGTCTCCTAATCCAATTTCCCAAGTTACAGTATTAGATAAACAAAATGACAATTCAGTTTGAAATCTGGGGGATTTAATAATCAGTTATATTGATGTTATAAAACACTCTGTGAATAGAAAACCCATGCAAGATATTTGCCATTTTATATTATGAAAGATATGAAAAGAAACGTTTTTCATCTTAACAAAGAGATTATGTTATTTTTAGAAAATAAATACAAAATATAGTGCCAGGGTAAATATGGCTGTTTATAACATATAAGACAGAGATAAAAGATAGCCTCTATTATCAAAATACTAAAAAAGAAACTTCAACTACTGAATTTTGCATGTAAAACTTTCCATTTAACTGATACTTATTATACCAACTCCTTTGAAATGACTGGTAATTCTCACCCTTAAAGAAAATTGAATAGCTTTGCATTTACCACATTGACATAGCACTTCCATATAACCAAATTGGGTTTGTTTGTTTGAGACTCACGAAGACAAATAATTTTGTCAGGTATGTAGTTTAATACTACATGATCAACAGAAAAGCCAGAGTCCCTGTGTCTGTTAGGAGTTTTCTTTAAGATCTCATTTTGAATCTTCTCCACACATTTTTGAACAACCACCGAGAGATATTTTAGGTCTCTGATTCTTGTTAGAAAAAGTCGTTAAAAAACACCTAATTAAGAAAGAACAGGTTGTCATAAATGGAGATATTGTGGTGCCTCTGAGTTCCTTTAAGCAGATGTTTTCTTTGTTATATATTTCCTTAATGAAGGCCATGAAGAAATTCAACTGAGGTGAAAATTAAAGATGAATTTCATTCTCATGTTGAATATTTGAAACTTAAATATCTGTTGTTTAGAAATTGCTAAAATATACCTTTTGATAGCCAGTAAATAATGAAAATATTCAGAATAAGTTCAGTTTCTTAATGAGGAAGTTATTTTGTATAAATATAAAAAAATATCACTACCAGTGGTGTGAAGTGTAAATTACAATGTTGGGAAAATGCATTTATGTCAATTTTATATTATGATATTTTCATTCATCTAGGAGAAAAATGAGAGGTTTTAGGGAAGATACTGTTTTAGATTAAAGTTATTTAAAACACACAAGAACAAGTGTAAAATAAAGACAGTGCTTAGAACTTAATTTGTACAAACGTATTTTTATGTTTACATTTTTTATGAATTTGTGGCAATCCAATATGATAATTCAGTACCTTGAGATGACAGAAAACATTGTGGATTTTGTTAGTTATAGAAGTTTCTTTGTGGTTAAAAATAAACCTACTTTTGATCATGTATACTGAAACATTTTGGTGTCTAGAACTTTTTAAAAACATTTCAGAAATAGTAGGAGCTCAGGTAAAATCATTGAGGCAAAGGCTTGATAATTAATTCTTGAAATTGGGTCATGAACATTTGCATGGCTATTATTTTATTCTTCACTTGTGTTTAAAATTTATAAATTAAAACAACAACAAAAATAACAATTTATTTAGTATTTTTAAAATCAATATGGTGGACAAAAACCACTAAATAATTTAATTTAGTGATGCTACTAATGAGAACACACACACACACACACACACACACACACAAACACACAAACAGAACCCCTATATGGTGCTGATGAAACTGAAAAACTGGACAGCCATTTTGAGGAATAGTTTGGCCAAATCTACTGTATTTAAAAATTAGTTGAATATATAAACTAACAGCTTTTTTTTTAATTGCTTTATATCTAGAGATATTCTCAAATTTTTCCACTGTGAAGCAAACATAAATTGGGTTAATCAGAAATATATATATATATATATATAGAAAAATAAAGTTTAAATCACAGTACTATATGATACCAATTACAAAGTGTTTTAAAATTACAAGATGATGCCATATGAGACTGTTGTCATACATAAATTGTGTAAAGCAAGTCTAGAAAAAGAAAAGTGATACACAATATTTATTATGGTAATTACCATGCTAGTAGGAAGAGAAATTGGTTTAAAGATTGAAGTTTAGAAATATGTCTCATTTTTCTCCCTCTAAACAATCTCAAGTAAATATGTCAAATAATAACACTCATTAAATCTGGGTGATTTTTCTACCATATGTTAGATTTTTTTTTCAGATAAAGTACATGACTGAAATATTTTGCAATTAAATTTAAAATTAAATGTTAAACTATCATTATTTTATAATCCTAAATGATAAAACAGATAGGAGACCCTTTTATTTGAACCTCTTAATATAAAGATACAAGAATGAAATGGTAGCAGTAGGTATTCCTGAACTATGAAATATTATGGCTTTGTTTATACTTTTCTAGATCCCAAATTGTCTATAATGGTCATACATTTCAGGGTAAGGGAAAATGTTTCAAATAATCGTCCACTTCTGATTGAAGAGTGTTGACAGCTGTCAGCAGTGCCAGGCTGAGAAATATTCAGGGAGAATCTGGGCTAATACGGAAAAATGCTATCAATTAGTACGTCTGAAATGGGCCCTAGAGAAACAAGCAGTGGCATTTCCACCCTCCATCTCCAGTCCTGTCAGGTGAATGTATGGATGAAAACTTGCATAATATTTCAATATGGGAAAAACGCTAATACTGTGTCTCATGTTGATTTGTTTAAATTTAATCTCATTGCTCATAACTAGGCATATTTATAAATATTAAATAAAATGCAGTGTGAACTACATTTCCTTACATATCTTGAAAATATATATATTTCAAAATATGTAATATATAAAAATTAAGTGACATTGCTATTAACACAAAATTACAAAATAAAATAATATTAATATCTGAATAGAACTATTATAAAATACATCAACATATTATGTTCAAATAGGATCACATAATTTTAATATCAAAATCTGTACTTTCTCTAATGTATTACTTTCACATATGAAGAAATTTATATCAAGACATTTTAAGTGACCTGTCCAGTAGCACATACTTATTTACCAGTGGAAATTAGACTGGAAATCTAATCTTAAAGGCATGGTGTGTTCACTGTGTCTTACTGAAGAAGGAAAACATGTAGATGTCTAACACAGTCCATGGCACTTGTCATTGATAGTTCTTATTTAAATATATAGAAATTGCGTTTGAACGTCTGGACCAGTCTTGAAATTAGATATAATAAAATGTTTTCTATTATCTCTGTTTAGAACACATTTTCCCCCCTTGTTCTAAAGATTCTTGAGGTTAAAAAAAAAAAAAGCAAGAATGAGTCAGAACAATGGATTTGGTGTCTGTATGGAAGAAGATAGAAGTTGTAGCTCGGAAAATGTGGATGGGTTAAATAGAAAAACTTAATCCTATTTGTGATCTTTTTAAAAATCAAGTGAAACTTGGCAGCCTCATAGAATGACAGCATCCATAAAGGCTATTAAATGGCTTTCTCAGAACACTAATAGGAAATACAGAAAGAAATGCTCGTGGATATAGCTTGTATACATAAATGAGAAGAAGCAGTAACTCCAGACCAAGATTTATATTAAACCATGGGCCAACTCTTTCTCTGTAGACGTGGAATGTAAAACATCTTTCTCTGTCCCATTTATATGCATTCGTTAAACATTATTTTACATATTTACTGGGACAAATAAAAGCACTGTGCTACAGCTAAAGCAATAGAAGGTCAGAGTGTCTATGTAGGAGCTCCTCAAGCCCGCATTGGCTTTACGGCCTTCCCTATTCACTCTCTGCATGATGTCCTAGGATGGGGAACAAGGGCCATTTCATCCCTGGGCTGGCTACTGTGAACTCTGTTTCTGGCAGTTGCAGAGGACTGTGGATTAATGAGGACTGTGCTCAGTGCTAAGCACTGACAAAATTGAGCCTGAAAGTGAAAATATTCCCCAATGAGAAGAGGCATATTCCAATTGATGAAATACCCATTGGCAAAATATCACTTTAAAAAATCTGGTATCCCACCTTTTTCCATCTTCCACAAGTTACCAAAACGTGATTTCTCATTAATTCTAAGCTAAATAACTACATAACACTGTATTGAAGATTTGCCTAAAAGGCATATCCTTCATTATATGATGCCCACGCAATTAATCAGTATGGGACTTCATTATATCTTGCCATATTAGTAATGACTTTAATTTGGCCACTGGATGTCCACACACTCTTTCTTACACTTAGTTTTCTTGTGTGATTGCAGTCAACCCTGTAAAATATTTTCTTTAGGGAAATCTCCTTTTCTCTAAATGTTCTTGTGAAAATATACAATGTAGAAAAATAAAAGGAAAAAAAATAAAGCAATACTTTGTTTCTAAATACTTTCTAAAGCAGTATTCTAATATCACTTCATTATCCCAGGAGGTAAACCCACATATATTTATCCATGCTTCTGGTTTCACTCCATAATTTAAAAACACCAGGAATTCCCTGAATACTTTAAATCTATTCATTTGGAGAGATACAGAAAATTGGTCTCACGGTTAACAAAGAACAAGTGAATAAAAACAAATTTCAAAATTCGTGTTAACATAATATTATTCGGCCATTAAGTGTGGTGCTCTAAAGTGATTTAATGATATAGAAATATGGCTGTAACACTTTGTTAGATAAAAGAAATACCTACAAAGAAAATTATCCCATTAATTTAGGGAAAAAAGTATGTTGAAAGTGCAGAAAAGAAGGCCAGAAAGACTATGACCTCAAATGTAGATAGAACTTGCGTCTGCATTGAGAAATTATAAATGACTTAAAATTTTCCTCATGTCTATTACCTGTGTTAGTATTTAGTACATGTCTATACATGACTACATAAGAAAAGTTTATTTAGTGCCATCATGAAGATCAAGAGAGCACCACTGACTGCCTCTGAGGTTGTTTTCCCAAATTTGTTGAGATGAAATGCTCCCCAGGCAGCTTGGTGGAGTGAGGGGTCAAGGAAGAACTGAATACACAGTCTTGCCACCCACTGCTATAATACTTGACAAAGGTTAACCTCTGGGTACCTACTCATCTCATTTGGAAAATTAGTTTAACACTAGTGCCTATCCCATGGAGTTATCTTGATTAAATGAGTTAATATGTTAGATACTGTCTGACAGACATTAAGTGTTTTTATAAGAGTTTTTAACTACATAAAAATAGCTACCTCTAAGTGCGTGGGAAAGAGCTAATGATTTATTTCTAAACTTTGAAATATTCAACTACTGTTATTTCTTCAAACAATATACACATATTAAAAAATACTTTATGAATGACTACTACAAAAAGTGTAAGATATATGGTTCTTAATCTGTATGTTCTATATATTTTTTCAAATGATTTTAATGTCATTTTTTATTCTAAGCATGGCTATGTGACCATGACATATAAATATCATGATGCCTGAAATAATATGTGATATTGCATGGACATATATTGGCTAAAAATAATCTCAGTGTGATTCAGAGCAATTATGTTTTCAAAGAGGACTAATTATGACTTAAGGGATGAAAAATATTATAATCTACGCACTTATACAGTTTGTAACTGAATCTAATTATGAATTGTCTTTTCTATGACCTCTTCTTGGTTACATAAAGACAATTATTCCATCTGTGAAAACTTATAAAAATATAATGTATTCTGGAAGGCTTGTGGAAAGCTAAAACAAGGCTCAACTAAGTCAGCTTTTCATAGAGAAAAACAGATGGCAATTAATATAATGTCTCCATCTTTAGAAAACTGTGAGTGGCTTGGTCAAAATGATATATCAAAAGACTAATAATTTGCAATGGTCAGGACGTTCTAAAGCTTAGGGGAAAAAGGAAAAGTCTCAAAATCATGGTTTCTAAAACACTGCCTAAGAATGATATAAAACATTTCTCTTCGTCAACTTCTATTTTTAGGTCTTTGCTTAAATTCTAGTTAGTTCACATATAGTGTAGTACTGGTTTCAGGAGTAGAATTTAGAGATTCGTCACTTTACAGTAACACCCAGTGCTTATCACCAGGGCCCTCCTTGATGTCCACCCCCAGTCTAGTCCATGCCTCACCCATCTCCCCTCCAGCAACCCTCAGTTTGTTCTTTTAAATAAGCACATCTAACTTCTGAACACATAGGCACCTTGAAGTGAGTGATAAACAGGCAAGGGCCCAACCCAATAGATCCAGAGAAGCAAAATTTCAATGTCTGGAATTGCAGATGTTTTCAAGCGCTGATAAAGATGCAAAATATTTAATTAAAAGCTAACATCATATTAAATGATTAAAATAAAACTGATTAAAGTAAAAAATATATAGCTCTATAAAATTAAATATAAAGGCAGACATGAAGGCGGCAATTAACATAACAGACAATACCGATTTCTCAAGATAGTTCAGCTGAAACAGTTCAACAACCTAACATTTCCCAGCATTAATATACTTACTTTTGTATTTAAGTAAATAGACAAGGTCTTAAATAGGTTTACACAAATATACAGTACATTTTTTTGGAATGGATATTGAACCTGTGTCTGTTATATTAAAAAAATTAGACTTGGAGCTATAGTATAAAACCTCTCACAATCACCCATGCTACTGCTCTACCAGACATTATAAAGGGACTCAAGGGATAAAAGAGGAGTGTTAATACACATTTCAAAGCCTCCATTATTTTCTTTCTATAAATATATAACTCCTTGAATTAAGAGAGAAAAAAATTTCTTCTTTTTTTTTTTTTTTTAAAGATTTTATTTATTTATTTGACAGAGCACAAACAGGAAATGGCAGGCAGAGGAAGAGAAAGAAGCAGACTCCCGTTGAGCAGAGCTGAACCCTGGAACCCTGGGGCTATGACCTGAGCTGAAAGCAGAGGCTTATTAATCCTCTTAGCCACCCAGGTGCCCCAGAAAACAATTTCTAAATACTTCCTCTGTAATAGTTTAATCACTCACAGTCCTAAGAGCTGTGTTTTACCATTTGTTTCACACTGATGTTTTATAAAATTTGCTTGCTTCACACATTTAGATCTTGGTATCAGAGATTCAAGGTGCCGATGTCTCCCAGCACTCAGACTAATGTGAAATAGTACGAGTAAGAGAATCAATAAATAACACAGAACCAGCACTGACTAAACTTGATGGCCAACTGGATTTCAAGAGAGATGGTGTAGGGAATGTCAAAAGTGGGTTTAGAAATACTGAGGTAGCTACCTGTAAAACATACAGGCAGAAATTCTAAGTGAGCACTTGGTGATTCTATACTCAGATATGTCATTGTTATCATGATATCTTCCCTTTCACTCCATTGCTCTAAGAAAACATTACCTTTAATTCGTTAGGATTTCATAATCCATCCCTAACCTCTGGATGATTAGTACACTGAAGTGGCAGGGAAGAGACATCAGAGAGTAATAAAAATAACTAACATCTTTTAATCACTGTAGGAGACATACTATTGTTCATCAATATCATTCCTATAATTTGGCAGGATTATGTGATTAGTTTCCTAACTATCTGTAAGTAATTGATGGCTTTCACCTCAGAAATAAAGCAGTAAAAGGCTTTGTTTTTATCCCTCCCTTCTTTTGGCACTCCAATATTCTAGCTATGAGACAGCAGAACCTCAATCAAGCTTAGGGCACTGGTAACTGTATGGAACTCAATAGTGTACCCTCATGACTTTTATTAAATATTTGTGGTACGAGGTAAAGAAGTGGTAGCTGCTTGGCTAG
Organism: Mustela nivalis; assembly: GCF_964662115.1. Taxonomy (NCBI): domain Eukaryota; kingdom Metazoa; phylum Chordata; class Mammalia; order Carnivora; family Mustelidae; genus Mustela; species Mustela nivalis. Next base: position 29,896,710 of record NC_139033.1, on the reverse strand, counting down.
ATAGCCTAGCCCCCTAATACAATCCCCAACTATATTCCTGGAAACATAATATGTACTTCATGTTTTCTCTTGTTAATTTTCTTTGTAATTCTGTGAGATACTAATTATTAACCTCCATTTAAAAAGAAAAGAAAGAAGATCAAAGTGAGCTTATATAAACTAATGGGAAAAAAGGAGTCACAAAGGCCAGCTATAGATAATAACTGGAATAAAGTCTTGTCAGAGTAATAAAAGAGATAAAAATACCTAACCTGAAAGAATACAAGTTGAACAGGGTCAGGGTTGGAGAGAAATATGATGTGCCCAGGGACAAGTACATTTGCATATTAATTTCAAAAACATTATTCCAAACAACAGTCCAAGATAATCAGCCATTTCTAAGTTAAGATATTAAGGTTCATTAAATAGGGTAGAAATCTCCATAGCCCATATAATTCAGCTATTCCTTCCTGTGTGTATGTCAAGGCTTGGTTTCTGTAATTCAACCCAGTCTTGATATTTCTAGGGTATCTGCTCCACAATTTTAGGTAATGAATGAATTATCTGGCCATTTGCTCACTAATTATTTATTTTTATTTTTAAAAGATTTTATTTATTTATTTCAGGAAGAGAGAGTGGGAGGAGGGGCAGAGAGAGAGGGAGAGAAAGCAGACTCCCTTTTGAGCACAGAGCTCACACAGGGCTTAATCTCACAACCCTGAGATCATGACCTGAGCTGAACTCAAGACTTGGATGCTTAACCGACTGGGCCACCTAGGCAACCCCTCATGAATTTTAAAGCAAATACTTAAAATCTTTCATAGTGAGTTTAATTTTTCCTTGTGATTTCAAATAATAACCCTTTGTTATATTTTAATGTTTACATTTTTAAAGATTAAAACATAGATATACCTAAATCTCCAACAGTACTAATAATTATATTTCTTCCTTCTCCTTCCTAACCTCCTAATAATTACCGGACTGATGGATTCAATTCAACTTATTTAGTTCAGGAAAACCGAGTTGAATTACTATCGTGGACACTTGTATGTTCAGTCCTGTAGATTTCTACTCCCAATTCAAATCCAGAGTCTATAACCACGTGTTTGAGTTGAGTGCCATAGAGGAAACTTTGAAAAGTCAAATGCACATGGGATATGGTGGGCGACAGCCAAAGGCTCTCTTATCTCATAACACCAAGTAACAAGTAACTTAAAGGTTCATTACATGTAGGCATATATGCACATATAAAATTCCAAAATTCCCACTTTTTCCCAAATTTTCACATGGAGAGGATTTTAGTGAGTATTTCTAGCTTTAAGGAGTTTTTGTTAAGATGTCTGGGTGACTCAGTCAGTTAAAGCTTCTGACTTTTGATTTTAGCTCGGGTTATTATCTTAGGGCCCTGAGATCCGCTCCTCGCTCAGCGGGGGAATATGTTTGAGCATTCTCTCCCTCCCTCTGCCCCTCTCCCACTCACATGTTCTCTCTTTCTTTCTCTCGAATAAATAAATCTTGAAAAAAAATAAAGTTTTTGTTATAAATATGTGCTTATTTAAAATTGAGACTATGAATTGAGATTACCATATGGTTGCTTTCTTTTCCTTTGGTCTGATAAGGTACAGAATAGAAAGAATAGATTCAATAATACTGAGACATGCTTGCATTCCTAATGTATGCACACCACTTTGTATGTATAAAATGCATAACAAAACAATACATAAAGTATAATCTATATTATATATTATCTATATGTTGTTGGTAGTATAAATGTTATATAGAAGATAAATTCTAAGTTATACAATATAGACTATATAGCATATGGTGATTTCTAGCTAATATCATATGCAAAATTATTCTACTATTTCTTTCCTACATTGTCTTTTTTGGCATTAGGATATTATATCTATATAAATTGAGTTGAGGAATTGTCATAATTTGGATTACTGTATTATGTTTTATAAGAGTAGATTTAGCTTTAAATGATCCCAAGTATATTTTATTTTTATAATTAGTTGAATCTGATTCATTTTTAATTTTTATGACTAGAAGGAATCAAAGTTGCATTACACTCACCAACAAAAATTTTATCTAAACAAATAGAAAGGGGACCGTGGGTGGCTCAGTCTGTTGGGTGTCTGCCTTCAGCTCAGGTCATGATAGAGCCCTGTGTTGGGCTCCCTGCTCAGCGGGAGCCTGCTTCTCCCTCTACCCCTGCTTGTGCTCTTTCTCTCAAATAAATAAAATTTAAAAAACAAACAAACATAAAAAAACAAGCAGAAGGAAAACTTCATTTATGTCAAGGGTCATGCTGTGTGTGTGTGTGTGTGTGTGTGTGTGTGAATTGTATATGTGTTGAAGACTTAATTATAATTCACTTAGATATACCACTGATCCACCAATTAGAATATATATCACAAATTTCCTTTATTATCAGTTTAATCTTACACAGCTTTCAGATAATATAGAACCAGTAAGTAATGACTTTCAATGCTAAAAATAAGAATAAATAAATTTAGGAAAGTAAAAATTTCAAAGAATGATTATAAGGTGCATTTTAGAGATGTCTTTCTTTTTAACAGCGTTTATTTATCGTAGAGAGAGTGTGAGTGGGGGAAGGGGCAAAGGAAGAGGGGAAGGGAGAGAGTATCTCAGGCAGACTCCCCACGAAGCACAGAACCTGCATGGAGCTCAGTCCCATGATTCTGAGATCATGAGCTCAGCCAAAAATCAAGAATCAGATGCTTAAATGACTGAGTCACCCAAGCACCCCACTTTTGGAGATTTCTTGATCTGGGAAATAAATCATGGAAGTTTGACAAAATCACCAGTTACCATCTATGTAAAGAGTGAGAACTTCTACAATCATAGCAAAGTGAAGCATTTTTTGCTTCCACATTCTACAATCCAGAAACATTATTTGGATAAATATGAAAGCCTATCAGTTAATTATTCTCATCACATAAGTGGTATCTGACAAATTAAATTTATATATCACCATAGAAACAAGAAAAGAAAAAATATTTTTCTTCCTCACAACAATGCATCCTATTGTCCCAAGAACTTATTTCAGAATTATTTATTTGGTCTTCAATTTACATTATGCATATATTATTTGTTTTTCACTCATTGAAAATCTTTCTACCTACTGCTTACTACAGTAAATAAAGACACAGTTGCACTCTATTTGACATTTTTTTTTTTGCTGATATTGTATTAGTAGCTACACAATACCTAGTCAAATATATCATCTAAATGTTCCCTTCTCCAATTATCAATTGCTTTCAGTACATATTCTTTATAACTATAATAGCTATAAATGTATTCTACCATCAAAAGCAATACTTAGTAAGCACCACTGCCAAATGGTGTGGAAAATATAATTTTGTATTGAAAAAGGCATAATACAAACATGACTTTTTAAAGACCTAAATCTTAGTGAATAGAAAAAAATTTTAAAGTCATACACTCTATTTGTGTGTGTGTGTGTGTGTGTGTGTGTGTGTGTGTAGAATCAATGCAAAACTTAAAACATTTATAACAGTATCATAGAACCACATAGTACCTGATTCATATGAACTGGTTAAAATATTAAAGCATTTTAGCTGCCATGTGAAAACACTTTGACAATTGCAGTAATTATTATTTTAAAACATGAACAAACATGACAAAACTATTATTTTATGCTGGAGATGGTTACATTTTTCTACTTTAAAATTTTCATTATGCATGAAGAGAATTCCTTTTTCTTTACATAAGTGTAAAGTAATCAATAACTTGGTTGATTCAGTCCCTCAATTTCTAGGAAATGACTTACTCACCTTATTCACATTAGAATTAACCACAAAGCTAAATAAAATGTAGATTGCATATTCCAAAGATTCTGATTCACCATTTAGGAGATTTTCACAAGCTCCAAGATGATTATAAGGCAAATTGTCCAAGGATACCACCACCACCACAACCATTACGTCTAACATATATTGGGGGCTTATGTCATGACTATTACTATATAAAGAGTATGCCATTCTTTAAGTGATTTCCCTTACAACAGTTCTATGGTATATGTCCATTATTATTGATATTTCATAAATGCAGACAGTGAGCACACAGAAGTTAACTAGATTTGCTTAGCTATGTAATAATTTGTCAGGCTGGAATTAAATCCAAGCAGATTACTTCCTTCAGAGCTGGTTCCCTTAACCTTGAGGGAAACCATTTTCCAGGATATGGATGCCATTTTGGAAAAGAAAAAAGAAATATATGGGTAAATAATGGCCAGGGTTTATTTCTAGGACAGTGGTTTCCAAATTTTCATATTTATTCTTCTATGAAAAAACTGCTTAGGGTAAACTCCAATATTATAATACGTATTTATATACTAAACATTTACTTCTACAACTTTTACCACCATAAAGATATTTAATAAAAATATACTCAAAATTGAAATATAAGAGTATGAGGTAAAACATCAATATAAATAGATTTTTTAAATATTTTGCCACAGCTCAGCTGATGGTCTTGGGCACACTCTACATTACCTTTAGGGGACCACATGGGAGTCACTTGTCTGGAGATTGCTCTACAAAGTGGAGGAGCACAACATGGCCATTTTGAATATTTCAAGTCCGTATCTCCCACCTTATCCTGTTTTTCTCTCTCTTCAAGAGAACAATTTGCATGGGTTCTCAGACTTTTACTCTATGTCCTGATTATGCAATAGTAACTTTCTGGTTGCCAAATTATACCACAATAGATGGTTCTTATAAGTAATACAAACTGAAAATAGGAATTAAGTCAAATGAACTATATAATTTCTATCTCGTTCTTTTTCTTAATTATAGTACTTAGTTAAATATTCATTTAATATTAATATTAAATTAGTATTGACCACTCAGGAGAATATGTATAAAATGTAAAGATTTGTGTCTCTATAATAATACAGCTGCATGACACTAGTCTAAGTACTTAAACACTCAGATTGAGTTTCTCCAACTGCAAAATGAGATAGCATACGTAACTTCTAGGTATGCTGTGATAAGTCACATAAAAATAACAAGCTGGACCTGAAGCATATCAAATGTTCAATAAAGGTAGTTATTATCATATCACAAAAACGTGGCATTTATTTAAATATTTCTAATCAGATTTCTTCAGAAAATTCTAATTAATCTCTTCCTAAAGTGCAGAAGAGAGCCACTACTAAGTCCCCATTGCTACAAGAATAAAAGAATAATAATAAAAGAAGTGACTGTAAATCATTCAGGTAAGAGCTCTGTCCAATTCAAGGCAATTGGGAATGGGAAATATTTCCTAAATATTATAAATAACTTCAGGTTAATACACGGAAGGCTAATGTGTACAGTTTCTATTATATGAAATGTCAGGATTTGGTAGGAGAAAGGAGTAGAATTGTGTATAAGTAGTCACGGGACCTAAGACACTTTAGAGACAGCAGAGGAATAAACCATTACTATATAGGTCTGTTGTCACATCTTAATATAGGAAAGTTGATTTCCATCAACTTGTAAGTTGAAGTCTCTCTCTCTCTCTCTCTCTCCCTACCTGTCTGCCTATCAATTTTCTTTAATAGAGAAATATATATCCTCAAGAGAAAAACTGTAATATTTGAGGATCTCTAAATCAATCACCTTGGTCATTGCCATAAAAATATCTAATGAATTCTGACAGTATTCAGTCTCCATTCCCCACTCATACAAAAAGACTTCCCAAACAATCTTTATGTTCCTTATTCTTATATATACATGAGGTTCCTTTTAGGCAAAGATGCCAGTTGAAAGAAAAAGTCCAAAACAAATAGAAAACATAAAAATATAACTGAAAAGAAGCAAAAACAAATGCCAGGAGTGGTAGACAACAACAACAACAGAAAGGAAGAAACCCAAAATCTCCTTAGATAAATAAAGGACTTCCTCAATGAAAGAAGTATAGCTTGCTTTTAATAAGTGTGTTTAGAAAACAGGAACTGTAATTCCTGGCTATTTTTTTTTTAATTTTTATTTTTTATAAACATATATTTTTATCCCCAGGGGTACAGGTCTGTGAATCACCAGGTTTACACACTTCACAGCACTCACCAAAGCACATACCCTCCCCAATGTCCATAATCCCACCCTCTTCTCCCAAAAAGGTAAATTTGAAAAGCAGAAAAACAAAGCATGGGTATAGAAAATAAGATAAAAAGATTATTAGGGTATTAATTCAAAAGATACAACATAAAAAAATAAATCTCAGAGAAATGGAATAAATGTCCATTCACTCTCTCCATATTTTTCTCATCCAATCTACACAAAAATGCAATCTGGCTTGTCCCCCCACCAATACTACAATGCAACCAATCCATCCAGGTCAAGAGGGGGATTTCTTTAACAAAATTCAATAATTTTTTTTCTTTATTTTTTTGAAATTAACTTTATAGTGGCATAGCACATTGTTGCTTTCATCATAATTGCAGTTCCCTTTTTAAGAATTTTCTCTCTTTTGGCTTGCAAAGCTCAACACACTTTCAAGCTTCTCCTTCACCTCAAAATCTCTATGTCATTTTATTGTTCTCTTCCTTAAATACTAAAGATCCGTTCTTCAGAAATGCTTTGCTCATTCTATATGTGCAATAATATCTGCAGATTTTATGGCTTCAATTAATGTCTATATACCAAAGCACTACTAAGGATTCTTAGCGGTCCATATTTATCTCTTTTGTTATCTATAGATCTATTTTCCAAGATGCATTTCAAAGTCTCATGGCCCACAGAGAAACCCTTATCTCTTATTGCTCATTCCTCTTCATCACTTTCTCTCATTGAATGGATACAGGACCCATTCAAAAACTGTAACTTGAATAACGAACCCCCCTTCAATGTTTACTTTACCTTCCATACATATTCAAACTTCATTTATGGTCAAGTCTACATCTTAAATCTCTCAACTATATGCACTTACTTCTTCCTTTTTTAATTAATATATATTATTTGCCCCAGGGGCACTTACTTCTTATAACCTCAAAGCTCTTAATCTATGACTTCTTGTCATGAGCTGTTTCTCATACCAGCAAAATAAACTGAAATGATATGTTTAAATTAGAAAATATTTTTCAGGAGTGTTAAAGATTTTACACCATTTTATCTACTGAATTCATGTCTGAAAGTCTATCCTAAAAAAATAAATCAGAATTTAGAAAATGTGGTGTAAAACGCTGTTTACTAGTGTACTATCTATTGCATAAAAATATAAAACTAATTTTTGAAGACAGTTAATTTTTGACATATATACTCAAATGTTTAAAGAGATTGGACAGGATTATGACAATTATAGTTGTATAGTAGAAAGATTTAATAGTTGACAACACTCATGGTATCAGGAAAGTAAAGTTCCATAGTGAATTGTATTTAATTAGAAAAATCAATGTTAACAAATGAACATGAAAATAGGTATCTTTCTTGTCACCAAAAGAGGTCACACCAACATCATTGGTAATTTACCTATCACCAAAACTAACATGCACCCTTAGTGCCCCGATTTGGTTTCTCATACCATTTGTCAATTAAAAGAAAAACAAACAAAAAATGGTACATCTTGGTGAATAACTAAAGAGAAGTTTTAGGAATGACTGAAGCAGAAAAGAATGGACTGAAGAGTGATCAGAGTCTAGAACTGAAGAATCTAAGAATAGATGAGTCATTCAAAGTAGATGCTAATAGAAAAAAAGCAGAGATCTCTTCACTGGGGAGTATGGATTTAAGAAAGAATGTTTTAAGATAAAAATTGCAGTTTGGGGATTCTGTTTGTAGGTCAATTAAATGACTTGAGTGTTAAAAAATAAATTCAAGAAATTCTAAATTTTAATCTCTCAAATTATTCTATGTGTCAAAATGATACTGAAATCAATTTCAAAACTGAAAAAATGAATTGATAAGGAGTTTAATTTAGTATTTCAGTAGCCATTCACAAAAATTTTAGAGTAAAATGATAATAAATTTTGGATCCTAATATGGAATGTCTACCTCAAAGGAGAAGTTTTTAAAAATAATGAAACATATAAATAAAAAATTCCATCTTTGTGCAGTGGCAGTATCATAGCCAATGAGGTTTATCCGAGGTGCGATTATTGCTAATTGAAAAAATTCCATATCATATATGTTTTTGTTTTCTGAATGCAGGTTAAAATAACTTAGTGACTAGCCCACATTATTTTTGACTAGTCCACATTTTTAAAGTACATCTTGTTGAATTTATTTAGAGTATGTGATCATGAAAATATATTTTGAAGACAAAACTTGAAACCAGATGAATTAGCTTAGCAGAGTGTTTACTACAACTATTTTACATTCTGGGGTTATCATCTCATGATTGTATGCTATTAGCTATGTACAGAGAATGACCAAGGAATGTATTTTAGTAAACATAATACTGGAAACACCTCACAAGGAAGACTTTTTTAAATCTCTTTAACATGAGTGGCATGCTTACAGAATAAGTAAACTCCTACTCCAAAATTCCCAAAATAAGCACTTTGGGTACATCACATTAATTCCTTTTTTTTCTTTCTCTTTTTAAAATTTTATTTACTTATTTGACAGACAGAGAGAGAGAAATCACAAGTAGGCAGAGAAGCAGGCAGAGAGAGAGGGGAAAACAGGCTCCATGCTGAGCAGAGAGCCCCATGCCGGGCTCAATCCCAGGACCCTGAGATCATGACCTGAGCTGAAGACAGAGGCTTAACCCACTCAGCCACCCAGGCGCCCCACATCACATTAATTCTAAATAAAATGTATATAGGAAAAATGAAAAGAGATACATTTGTAAATCTATAAGACAGTAAAAGTGTACCTCCAAGAGATGGGATGGGTTAAACATACATATAAATTTCAGGAAGGGAAACCATCATGAATATAATTAATTTGAGGAACAAATGGATTTAAAAAGCAAGACGAAATAGATTCTTTAAGGTTTTGATTCCTTTGTAATTGATGCCAGAGAAGATAAAGATGTTCCTTTCAGTGCTTAAATGTAAAAGCATTCAGTATAGTTTGATGAATGATTGAATTGTTTGACTGAAAAGATGTCTTTTTTTTCCTCTTAGAGCTTACATTATGTGGACTATGAGCCACTCCATTTAACAATGTGTAGAAATAGTTAATATGTTCTGTGAAGAGATGATGTTCTTATATAAAATAATCCATGTTATTTCTTTAATCCAGCAAGCCTAGCATCATTTTGTTTCTTAATATGTAGAAAGCAGCTAATTAACAATTTACTAAAATTTGGATACTTAACTTACATATATACAGTGTTAAAAGTGTATTGCTTATTCCTGTTTCCCTACAATGCAAGTGTTCAATTATAATACAGTGTCACATAATCTCATAAAAATTATACTTACGATTTAAGAACTGTGTGTTTTAAACATTTGTTTAATATACACACACAATGACAACATTGCTTCGTATCTTTAAAACAGTTTAAATTTAAATTTCATAGAAGTAACTTTATATATGTCATCCTCTATATAAAATGGCATGCAACACAAGGAACAACAGGTTTTGGCAAGGATGTGGAGTAAGGGGAACCCTCTTGCATTGTTGTGGGAATGTAAACTGGTGCAGCCACTCTGGAGAATGGAATGGAGGTTCCTCAGAAAATGAAAAATAGAACTACACTACAATCTGTCAATTGCCCTAATAGATATTTACCCAAAGAATACAAAAATACTAATTCAGATTATCTGCAATAACCAAACTATGGAAATAGCCTGTGTCCATTTATTGGATGGATAAAGAAGAGTCACACACACTGAAAGATCACTGAGTTTTAATGCAATAATGGGGATGGAGCTAGAGAATATTATGCTAAGCAAAATAAGTTAGAGAAAGACAGGTAACATTTGATTTCACTCATATGTGGTTTTGTTAGGAAACAAAACAAACCAGCAAAGGGGGAAAAAAGAGAGAGAGGCAAAACAAGGAACAGATTCTCAACTATAAAGAACAAACTAATGGTTACCAAACTAATGGTTACCAAAGGCGACATGGGGGGTGTGGAAATGGGTTAAACAGGTGATGGGGGTTAAGGAGTGCACTTGTTTGATGAGCACAGGATGATGTATGGATGTGGAATAAATTACTGTATTACTGTATTATACACCTGAAACTAATATAACACTAACTAAGTGGGATTAAAATAGAAACTTAAAAAAATTTTAAAAATATGAGGCATGGGAAACTATACAATGGCATAGAACTTTAATAATTTATGTGGTCTTGATATTATCAAGTGAAAAAAATATATTTATATACACATAAAAATATATATGTGTGTGTATGTATGTATACATATATATTATATATATAATATATATATTTATATATATATAAAATCTGAAATCTGTCCATAGACAAAAACAGGCACATGTATATGTGTGTGCATGCAAATATACATACGCATTTTTATAGTCTTTATGACAGTCATTTTTAATGGCTATATATGATTTTATTGTGATAGAGAGCATATTATGTTACTCAATTCATCATTTATAATCCCGTTGTCGTAGATATTCTTCATTATCTACTTTTAGATTATTTAAGTATGATGAAGTCCCAGGAAAGAGACTTACTGGGTCAAAAATTCAGCTGCAACTTTGGTTGTTTGTTAGCTTCAGGAGTAAGAGAATTCAGTGATTCATCACTTACATACAACACCCAGTGATCATCACAAGTGCCCTCCTTAATGCCCATCACCCATTTATCCCATCCCTGTCCACGACCCTCCAAGAACTTTTGGATTTTTCCCTATTAGTGAAGGTTCTTTTATGGCTTGCCTCTCTTTCTTTCTCTCCCCCACCTCTTCCTCTACATTCATCTCTTTTGCTTCTTAAATCCCAAGGTGAGTGAAATCATAGGGTATCAGTCTTCATCTGACCGAAGTCAGTACTTTAGCACAAAACACTCTAGATCCACTCAGGTCATCTTAAATAGCAGGACTGCATTGTTTTTGATGGCTGAGTAATATTCCATTGTCACATATGCCCATTTATTATTAACTAATAATTTGGGGTCAAATCCTGGTATGTCTATAGAATTGGTATATTTTACAAATGTTGGATAAAAGAAAGAAAATAACCAAAGAAAAACCAATGTCTTATCCAGACACAAAGACAAAAGCCTTATTTAGAAGGAAGAGAATTATATCCATCTGAAAAGTGATGTTATGGCCCCCCCTTTTTTTTTTTCACCTAATATTATAGGGAAATTTTGTTTTACACTCTCTCTCTGTCAAATAAATAAAATATTCATAAAGAACAATATTTAAAGGGTACATGTTAAGAGCATGAATGTCAAAAAATTCAATGTCAGTTTATATTTAGTTATACATTATCATCTATCTAATTATATGTATCTCAATTATGACAAATTCCTGAAAGATGGGTCAGATTTTTAAAGAATGCTTGGGAAACATTTATGCAAATCATTTTAAAGCATCTTCATTTACGATAATTTAATTGAAATTTTTTTTAAAGTTTCCAGGAATAAGTACATTGGAAGGATTCTAAGGGAAAAACAAAACAAAACAAAATATATGAATAGATGAAATACCCTTTAAGATCTCCAGTCTGTATATGTGTGTGTTTGTGTGTGTGTGAGAGAGAGAGGTAGAGAGGCAGTGCATTTAAGTATAGAAGTAAAAATATTTCAATATTTTATTAGGACACAAAGAATTACTAAAATTGAGAATGGAAAATGAAGATATAATTTACATAATGTTCTGAGACATTTCAGTCATTGTTACAAAGCCTTGGTAAAGCAGAAAATGCATATAAAAAATAAGAGAATAAGTCATCTAGAGAGGACTTCTAGATTTTGTAAACTTGCTGTTTGTAAAAATTAAATAATTTTAGACTTTCAATTTTAAAATGTTTATTCCTTTTGGGGTACAGCTTTATTGGTTACAAAATTTGGTAAACAGAAATGTCCACATTATATAAAAATTTAAATATTTTCAAACTAAAAATTGTAAGTACATATCTATTTGCACATGTGTACTTAGACATCTAACATATATAGAATTTGGAATGAAGGATATTATATGAATGCATATTATTTTATTACATTACTTGATATTGCAAGTGTCCCCAAAATATAAATTTATATTGCTAAATATGCAAATATTTTACATAAATAATGTCTTCTGTATAGATATATTAGTTCAAAATATTAATTCTTTTGAGCTACAATATAAATTAACATAAAGAAAATATTTGCCATTCTATTTAGATATTTTTGTTGTTACCTCTTCATATGTTTTTTATATGCTAGTTACAGACTTACTAAATCCCTTTGGTGCAAGCTTACATTAAAGTATTTTATTAAAATTAGAAACTTGCAATAAATTAAATTTACTTGCAATAAATTAAAACTGAAGCAATATTAAATATCTCACAATTTGAATTTTTGTAATTTACACTTTCATGTCTTTCATATTATTGTGTCTTTCATATCTCTTGAATCAGCTATTTTATTACATGTGATGATATAATTTATTGCAAATTAATACATGCACATTTGAATATGTTGTATCTGTTGATAATTTGCCCAATTGTTCACTTCTCATTAATATTATTACTATTATATTCTTAATTACTTTAGCTTTTTTGCCTTAACACTTTTCTAAAGTTCATAAAAGTTTGATAGCCCAAACAACTGACAAAAAGGAAGAAAATAAAGTATTTGTATGTCAACTTTGAGAATTGACTGTCCTTCAAAGAAACATTTAATTTTATTCAGATATGCGGAAAGCTCCACACTGAATATCATTTCCTAAGAAGTTATTAATTGAATTAAAAATATTTACTCTATATTTTCCTTGCATCTTTAAGGTGATTTTATTGTCCACAGCATCTGATAGAACAAAGATAAATACATGATAAATTAAAAACAAAATCCTAGAGGAAGAAAATAAATAAAGGTGATACATTCCTCCTAAGAAGTTTAACATTTTAAATGTTCTGGAATGAGCAACTTTTATTTTCCTCAATCTGAATGGTAGAGATGGCCAACTGGTCTCATAAGTATTTATTTTAGAGACAGTTCAATATATACATTGTGATTTTAAATTTTTCGAATTTTTTTCTCTTTTGAAGCACTAAGTAGCAAAGCACTTTTAAAGTCCTTTCTGGCCCAATATTCATGATAAGACAATTTATATAATTCAAATATGCCTAATTCTCACATCCTTACCTCTGTTATCTTCAAGTTCTAGGAGTTCTGCAAACATTGACATTCAAAATTCATGGTAAACGCATGAGGACGAGGAGGAGAGACGGTTCTTACTTTGCTTCCCAGGCTTCGCCTCAAACATGAACATGTGTCACAGTGCTCTGAGCTGGAGATACTTGCTCGTTTAGTACCACACCACCAGCATGTCACTGCTTACAGAATGCTATTTTGGGTTCTCTGAGTACAGCCATGAACACTGAGCCTTTTGTGCAAAATATCATAAGGGCACTCTGATGTCCGTTCATAGGCTTGGATTAAAATGCAGACAGCTCCAGCAAGTGGTAGGAGCTATTTTTTTTTTTTTCCCTTTTTCCTAACAACAAGCAAAAGGAAAAATAAAGTACTTATTGGTTTGAGGTGATAAGGAGGGAATTCAACTTCTGTAAGAGAATCCTACAAGTGGAAAGGACATGCCCTCTACTTGGGGATTAGCTGAAGAAACAAATGATCAATTTAAAACAGGCACAAAAGTTACTAAAAAGAGAAGAGCTTTTCCACTCAGCGTCTATGCCTTCTGGCTGCTTCTTAATTCAGTCTTTCTGCTCAGGAATCTAGTAAAATACAGAAAGAGAGGGCAATGTCGAAATTAAACTCCTTTTCTTCTCCTTGGTTTATCTATTACCTAAATACACTTATTTCATTAAATTTATAATTAGATTCTGTTATAGCTATTATTATGAGCTACATAATCCTAAGTTATGGGTTGATTACTAAGGCTGTTTTTAGTTAAAAAATTTTTTGTACCAAATTAGAGAGGTTCAGAAATAATGAACAGCACTTACGGTAAAACGGTGCCAAAATTATGACTGATGTCTAAAAAACTCAATATTTTAAGTTTTACATATGCAATTATTGTAAGGAGGCAACCACAGATATCAGAAAGATACAGTGTTGGGACCGTATGCATGTTCACTGCTTTCCATCATAACAGGGAAGGGTAGTAGAAAAGAAATTACAAGTAATGTCGGTGAGAGCTAAATCGACTACGTGATGTCTAGTTCAGGCTTACTTCATGTTTAAATTCACAAACAAGCTTTATTTGTTACCATTTGCTACATAAATGTTACATGCCTCTATAACCTGAGTCAAAACCAAACATAAGTGTTTTTCATTAAGTATTTTTTTTAAATTTAAAATTTTAAAATTAGGAAGACACGAGACCTACCTTCTTTGATTGTAAAGTACTTAACACAGTTTGTAAACGGCAGGCAGGATGTGGTACAGCCGATCTCAAGAAATATTTGTCTTGCACGTGCTGAGACTTTACACCCATTGAGCAACTCCCCACACCTCCCTGTCCGGGCCCTGTTAACCACCATTCTGCTCTCTGATGACTTTAGATACCTCATGTGGGTGGGATCATGCGGTATTTCTCCTTCTGTAAGTGACACGTCATTTGCACGATGTCCTCTAGTTTCATCTGTGTTCTAGTGTGTATGTAGGGATATTGTCTCCTGTCTCGATATCACATGAAGCTCCACTCTGGGTTGCAACCGTGCTTTTTGATCTGTACGTGTATGTTCAACACTAGGTTCCAGGACTTGTGCTGTATGGCATGAGGGCCCAGGTCAGCATTCGCTACGCTGATTATTGCATCAGGAAAAGGAAAATCACAACTGCAGAAGTTACACTGAGACAGGATAACGTTTTCTAAAGAACCTAGGGTCGGAACTTATGTATGTCAAGTAGAATACGATTAACAGAAATGTGTGATTTCATTAAATGGAAGATATGTTATAAAACACCTATGCAAAGTGGCCAACTAGATTTGCTTTTAATATAGACACAAAGTACTTTCTTTTCTTTTTTATTTATTTTTTGAGAGAGAAAGAGTGAGCATGAGCTGACAGAAACAGCAGAGGGAGAGGGAGAGAGGATTAGACACAAAGTTAGTCATTACTTAAGAAATGTTTGTCCTCCCTGGAGGGTAAGAGGGATTAACATCAGATTGGCTGGAATCGAGCAGTCTTTATATCTATGCCATAACCAAAAACGTAGACTGACCTGGACTGATGAGACTAGTCATCATATAAATGCAGGGATTACTAGAACTGCATTTTCCTCACATCAGAAAAAAAAGTACATGAAATCTTTCCCATACACAGAAAGAGCAAGGAATTGTGAATAGTGAATGGCACATGACTGTGTGAGAATGGAGAGTCTCAGAATTAAGTACACCATTACACAAATGAGTAATGCTGTAACACGAGCATTACTGGAGGTCTTCACACCACCGAATAAGCATGAGGGAGGGTGGGTGATTCCTGAGACACTCATGCCGCTTCATATATAGAGAAACATTCTGAGAAATATACAGAAACATTCTAGTAAACAATCGTCAGCTTCCCCATGCAATCTGGGTAGATTCTACAAATGTCTTCTGCCAGAAGGCTGAGGATCAGAGCCGGGAGTTCCAGATGCTGTTAGCTAGGATTGTATTGAGTTAATCTAAATCAAGATTTGAATTAAAATATTATAATTCGGGACGCCTTGGTGGCTCAGTTGGTTAAGCAGCTGCCTTCGGCTCGGGTCATGATCCCAGCGTCCTGGGATCGAGTCCCACATCGGGCTCCTTGCTCGGCAGGGAGCCTGCTTCTCCCTCTGCCTCTGCCGGCCATTCTGTTTGCCTGTGCTCGCTCTCTCCCCCCTCTCTCTCTGATAAATAAATAAAATCTTTAAAATATATATATTATAATTCATCAATGTCCGAAAGAGCCACTGATTTCTTTCTTTTTTTTCTCCTTCCTTCCTTCCTTCCTTCCATTTTCCTAATGTTTTTTAAACCAAATAATTAAGAAATGTAAACCCACTGACAAACTGAAGACCGGACCAGCTAATGAAGGTCAGACCTAACAGTGGACGGACGAAAAAAAACCACATATTATTCAGGTTCTGACCTGTCGCTAGAAGATCAGCCTTTAATCAGAAACTTCATATCTACTTCCTTCACAACATAACCTACTCAGGTGCCTCTAATTAGACACATAGGCTTAGTCCAATCAATCACAATCACAATCAATCAAACACAATCAATCAATCAATCACAATCAATCACAGTCCAGCTGTGGCCAGGATGATAGCATATAAGGTCTATGTCTTCATCACCATAATCTTGGAGCATACTATTTCTCGATAAATTTTATTCATGAATGGTTTTGGAAAAAAAAAAAAACCTCACGATACATGAATATAGAAAAATTCAAAAATGTCCAAAAAGGCTTAAATAGAAAGGAAATGTGACACATTCATAGAAAGATAAAGTAGAGTAAGTGTTAGTTGATCTGATGGCTTCACACCATTATTTATCCAGGTTCATTTGTTCTCTTCTTGTACTTAAGAGTAAATAATCTTTTCCCAAGAGCTCTTAAGACACTCTACTTTTGTCTTATTCGCTAAAATAATTATCTGTCCCCATATCTGAACAAAGTATGCCAAAGAGAAATGCTGAGAACCATTAATCCATTCCTGCACTTATGCAGTAGAGAAATGGATTGATTTCTCCAATTCAGGGTGGGGTAGTTGGCAACCAACAGTATTCACTATAGACATGTGTTTAAAAAGTTGAAAATAAAAATAATAATTTCTGCTATGTATGATTTATAGATGTTATTCTTTACTAATAGTCTAATTTGTTGTATTGTCTCTCTTGTTTTAAGAGTATGCATATATCACAATGATAAATGGGAGAAACTAAAATAATGATTAAAACAACAATAAGAGAAAACACTAGCTAATCCATATACTTCAAACAATAACAAATTCTTTTTTGCCAAGCTCAGTAAAACTTGGCTCCTGGTAAAGAAACATTTTATTGAATATGGTAATATGTTATAGTGTCTTAAAAGATTTATCCTTGAAGTTATAGTGGCAGCAGTCACTAGTTTGATATAATTAAAATTTATCTGTTTATATATATCCATATTTCCTTCTTTTATTTTTGTTTTGTTTTGTTACTGTTTTCTTCTGGGAGAAAGCCTTGCTTTGGAGCTCTGCATCCAAGGAATACCTTTGTTTGGTTAAACTATAACATAAACTACATCATAGAGGAAATTGGCAAATTAATATATACATAAATAATGAAAGTTCCCATTCTATAAAATGTATTTAATTGGCAATACATAAACAACTTAAAATACTGGAAATCAGAAGTATAACCCCAGAAATGTAGAATCATCACCCTTGAGCCCTAGCTGTAGATCTATTAGTCAATCATCTATTATTTTTATTTTTGCAAAACATTGTGTTATATTGCTATAGAAAGACAAATAACACTCTGGCCAAACCATTTCCTGAAAACAAAAAGCACAAATAATTTTTAAAGTATCAAACAGGA
The DNA here is from genome assembly GCF_964662115.1 of Mustela nivalis. Lineage (NCBI taxonomy): Eukaryota > Metazoa > Chordata > Mammalia > Carnivora > Mustelidae > Mustela > Mustela nivalis. Next base: position 29,879,109 of record NC_139033.1, on the reverse strand, counting down.
ATAAACCAAAATGAAAACCCAATAGAATCACATGGGAAAACAGGAAAGTCAACCTTCACTGAATATATGATGAAATGTGAAATATGTGTCACTTTGTCAGGAGCTGATCATAGAGAATTTAAGAACTTAACAGCTTGTTTGCAGCGTGATTTTTACTGTACAACTAGATGTCCTTGTATTGCTTAAGTTCCCTGAAATATAATAGTATCTCTAAGACATTTCTGCATTACTAAAGATTTTGCATATATCTATGAAAATAAAAATCCTGCTTAAATGATATATATTTATATTAGTGGCCCATGTGTGGCTCAGTCGGCTAAGTGGTCAACTCTTGATTTTGGCTCAGGTCATGATCTCAGGGTCCTGGGATCCAGTGCAAGGTCAGCAGGGAGTCTGCTTGAGGATTCTCTCTCCCTCTGCCCCTCCCCCTGCTTGTGTTGCACGATCATCCGTGTTCTTTCTTTATCTCTAAGGTAAATAAATAATTTTTTAAAAAAATTAACTAAATGTAACGTGCTCATTGGAAATTAACAGTGTTTTAATATTAATTAAACAACAAGCTTTCTTCAATCAGAATTTGCAAACTAAGAAGCCCATGTGCCAAGTCTACCCAGCCTTCTGTTTTCATTAAAACAAAAACAAAGAACATTTTACTGGAGCAGAGCCATTCCCATTTGTTTACAAATTGTTCAGATTGTCTGTGGTTGCTTTCATGCTATAATGGCAGAGTTGAGCATTTGTAACAGAGGCTCTTGACCCACAAAACCTAAAATATTTACTATATAGTCATTTACAGGAAAACTTTACCAACTCCTGCTTTATATTCATGTGATACAGTGACTTCAAACGTTTATACTCTGGTTTACTTAAGAATTAAATTATATACTTGATCAATCAATAAATGTATGTATTAACACATAAATATATAAAAATCTATATAGAAGAAATCATCTTATTCTATATTATCTTGTCTGTCACTGAGTTAATGAATCAATATGGTGGAATGAAAGTTTTTTTTTAATAATTTAAATATACTTTATTGCAATGTATAGTGTCAAGGCATTTTCTTTAAGAGATGTTATTCTCAGAATGGGGCTCTGCATATTTTTCCATAAAACACATTCCTCACATGTCTATTTTCTAGTTTGTATCTTAAGAACCAAGAAAGAATTAAAAAAAAGAAAATATGGAGTCATATATGTGCAAAAACCTTTTTATAATAGACTATTTTTAAGAGCCATTTTTGGTTCCAAGCAAAACTGAACGTACAGTACAGAGAGTTCCCATATTCTTCTGGCCCCCACACATGCACAGTCTTTCCCATTATCAACAACACCAGCCAGAGTGGTACACGTATTATAATCAATGAAACTACACTGACACATCATCATCATCCAAAGTCCATGGTTTACATTAGGGTTCACTCTTGGTGTTGTACATTCTGTGAGTTTGGACAAATACACAATGACGCATGTCTACCATTAAAGTATCATATGGAGTAGTTTCACTGCCTGCCAAATCCTCTACAGTGCCCTTTTACCCCTCCCTCACCCCAACCCCTGGCAACCACTGATCTCTTTATGTCTCCATACTTTTTCCTTTTCTAGAATGTCCTACAGTTGGAATCATGGTATGAAGCCTCTTCAATCGGCTTCCTTTACTTACCAATATGGATTTAAGATTCTTCTGTGTCTTCTCATGTTTTGATAGCTCATTTCATTTTATCCTTAAATAATATTCCATTGTCTGGATACATCCCAATTTATCCTTTCAGCTTTTGAGGGACTTCTGGGTTGCTTCCAAGTGGTAGCAATTATTAATATAGCTGCTATAAACATACATGTACAGGTTTTTGTATGGACATAGATTTTTCCAGATTTTTTAAAAATATCTATTTTAAAGTGTTTTCATTCATAGCATTTTAAAACCTTGCTTTTATTAAACATTTCCACAAAATTTTCTTAGATTTAATAGAAAAAATAAGGGCTTGTACCTTTCAGACATATTTCATTTGTTTTATTTTGTAGATTTGTATTTTTCATAATAAGAAACCCTGGCATAAACAGTTTTGCAAACAGATGTGGCTGGTCCTTTGTGTGGTTAAGAGCAAAAATATGCTCACGAAGTAGAAGGTGTTGTGTCAGGTGCAGGGTGTTACATTATGCAAAAGAAACAGAAAGCTCCAGTTATTCCATTTTCTAGTACATATGGATAGCTGTACTATGGTAGAAATATGCATATTATCTTACTTCATTCTTAAAATATTCCTTCCAGGTAGTTGTAAGCCCTTCTTTACATCTGAGAAAACATGAGACAAATAGCAGAGCCAGGTCTTGAAATGTCACAAAGTCTATGTCGTACTTATTATAATACAATAATCCCCCTTTACTGAAGGAAACTAAAAATATATGAATTCTAAAATTTCCATAGGAACAAAGTATTCTATGTACATCATCAAAGATCCTATAGTCACTTATCTTTGGACTCAACTTATCTTATACAATTTCCTGTGGTAATATGAGTAGAAGGTCTTGTATGCAATGAATGGTAATTCTCAGAACATCCCCTTCCAGCAGCAGTGGGTTAAAGGATGCTATGACACTTTGAGGTGACATGGAACTGTCAGGCATCATGATATATGCTGGTTGCTATTCTTTTTATTTTCATATAAGGCATGAGGAAATTAAAACTCAGAGAATGTCACACAGAATGATTTGCAGCCAGATTTCAAACTTCTGTCTATCTGATGCCAGAAATGATATAGTTTCTACTCTAATACACTGTTTTATATTTCTGAGTGAAAGTGAATAGACAGTATTCATTCATCGAAAGAATGTTTATTGAGTGTTACTATGTATGATGCATTGTGCTATAAGTATACAAACAAACAAACCAAAATACTCTTATATGGCCATTCATACAAGAATCATTTCATCAACAGATACATGAAAAAGTGCTCAACATCAATGATCATCAGAAAAACACAAATCAATACTACAATGAGATATCACCTCACACCTGTCAGAATGGCAAAAATCAACACAAGAAACAACAGGTGTTGGCGAGAATGTGGATAAGAAGGAACACTCATGCACTGTTGGTGGGCATGTAGACTATACAACCACTCTGGAAAGCAGTATGGAAGCTCCTCAAAACGTTAAAAATAGAACTACCCCATGATCTAGTAATTGCACTACTGGTTAAATATAACCAAAGAATACAAAACCACTAATTCAAAGGGATGCATGCACCCTTCATTTACAATAGCCAAATTATGGAAGCAGCCCGAGTGTCCGTCAGTTGATGAATGGATAAAGATGTGATACACACACACACACACGGAGGAATATTATTCATCCACAAAAACAATAAAATCGTGCTATTTGCAATGACATGGGTAGAGCTAGAAAGCATAAGGCTAAATGAAATAAGTCAGAAGAAAGAGACACCATGTGTATGTGGACATCAAGAAGCACAATAGATGAGCAAAGGGGGGAGGGCAGTGAGAGCAGCAAATCAAGAAACAGACTCTTTTTATGCAAGTTTTTATTTTAATTCCAGTTAGTTAACATACACTGTTATTTAGTGTCAGGTGTACAATATAGTGATCTAAAGGTTCCATACATCAGACCCTTAATTATAGAGAACAAACTGAGGGTTACTAGAGGGGAGGGGCTAGGGAGATGGATTAAATAGGTGATGGGGATTAAGGAGTGCGCTTGTGGCAAGCACTGGGAGGCATCTGGAACGGCTGGATAACTATATTGTACAGCTGAAACTAATAAAACATCATATGTTCAAATAATTTAGAAATACTCATGGCATCTATTAGTTAAGGGTCCTTCATTTCTTAAACTCTTAGAAGTGCTGTGATAGGTTTATCATAGAATACTACAAAAGCAACAAAGATATGGCTTAATCTACTAATTTTTTTTTTCAGATATAGTATGGAGACAGGAAAGCTTTCCAAAAGGGACAATGATCATATTGAGCCTGATGAACAAGTAGGTCTATTTACATCAATAAAGGTAACCATAAATGAAATATCATAACAAAGAAAAACACCTTAATGGAATGTCTAAAAAAACTGGCATACTTGGATTTTTAAGGTGGATGTTGAAAATGTTATGAGTTAAGCATGAAAATACAAGCAGAGGAAGAACATGGAGGTGTTGGATTTAGCTCTAAATATGTTTAAAAATTTGGGGGGAAAGGATTTGACTAGATTTGAATTTTTGGAAAGTGATTTAGACAACAGTAAGAAGAAATGATGTTCAAGAGTGAGGGTGGGTACCCATTTATGAGACTTTGTAGTACGTCTCACATAAGATGGATAAACATAAAGATAAGTGCTAAGTCACTAGCAAAAGAGATGAAAATGACTTGTGAAGGTATTTATCATTTATGCACTTGGGGATTTGCTAATCCCAGGTAGTAAGAGAAAGAGGAAGACTGTTTTCCTGCAGGTTTCTAGATTGGCCAGTTGTGAGAAGAGTACAAAAAACATGGAATGAAGTAGGACAGGTGGGGGGTAATACATTTTGGGTATGGGGAGAGACTAATGTAGAAGAGGCAGGAAGAGAAGAGAATGATGTTTTAGGCAAGGGATGTCACTGAATTTATAATCAAAAGGGTAATAACTGAAAAATATAACAACAATGAATATCCTCACCTGAGAACACAGTACAAGTTTCCATTTATTTGGATTTCTTTAATTTATCTCAGCAATGCCTTGTAAATTGGACTTGAATATATTTTGTTAAATCTGTCTATACTGGTTATGTAGTTCTGACATTGGATCTGGTAGCTTTTTTTGTAGATGTCTTAGACTTTCCTACCTAAATGATTAATTTGAGAATAAATGTGTACTTCTTCCTTTCAAATCTTTGACTACTTTATTTCTTTTCATGCCTTGTTGCACTGAGTCAAACAGCCAGTATATTGTAGAATACAAATTCTGAGAGTGGATATTCTTGCCAATTTGTAGTTTAAGGGAAAAATACTAAGTTTTTCATGATTAAGTTGTAAATACACCCTTTAATTCCTAATGTGTTGAGATTTTTTTTTTTTTTACCATAATGGAAGGTGTAATTTGTCACATGATTTTTCTGCACCAATTGAAATTTATCAAACATTTAGCCTACTTTATTCTTTCAATGTGATCAGCTACATTGATTAATTTTACAATGTAAAACAAACTGCAGACCAAGGACAAATTCCACTTGTTAATTATAAAGTGAGAATTTTTTTTTATACTGAGAGATTTGATTTGGTAACATTCTGCTAAAGATTTTATCTATGATAATGTTATTTAGTGTTCTTGTGATTTTTTTCATATTTTGCTGCAATTCTGATCTCAAGAAAAGGAGTTGGCAATTGACTGTTCCTTCTCTAGTTCATGAAAGACCTTGTCCATACTCAGTACAATTTATTCCTAAATGTCTGATAAAAATTACCGATCATTTGTTGACCACGTAAGTGTGAAGTTTTTCTGTGGGTATTTTAAGTTTTAAGGGTGGATATAAAGATATAAACATTTTCTATTTCCTTTGAACCCAGGTTGAATAATTTGTGTATTGTGAAGAATCCACTGAAGTTTTTCCTTTAAGATGCCAAGTTTATTGGCATTCTGTTTTTCACACTCATTATCTATTTACTATTTAGAGAATCTCTAAGGACATATCTTTTTCTTCTGCGGTGTAATATAAATTATGCTCTCTATTACTTTCTCGTAACATAAATAGAAGTTTACCAATATTATCAATATTATGAAAAAAAAATCCTTTTGTTTCTATTGATTTTTCCTATTGCTTCTATTTCATTGATTTCCATGCTTATCTTTATTTTAACATTTTATTTATTTATTTATTTATAGACAGGGAGAGCCCACATACATGGAGTGCAGGGGTGAGGGAGAGAAAGAATCTTAAGCAGGCTCCGTGCTCAGCAGGGAGCCCAGAGTGGGGCTCCATCTCACAACCCTAAGATCATAACCTGAGCCAAAATCAAGAGTCAGAAAACCAACTGAGCCACCCAGGCGCCCTATTTTCATTCTTCTCTTTATTGTTCCATTGTCTATTTACTTTGAGATTGGCTTGCCATTTTTTGAAAGGGTTTTTTAAAATTTTAAAATTTTTTAAAAATTTCTGTGAGAGTGAGGAAGAAGAGACAGAATCTTAAGCAGGCTCTATGCCCAGTGAGGAGCCCAAGGTAGGGCTCAATCTCACAACCTTGAGATAAAAGATCTGAGCTGAAATCAGGATTTGGAGGCTTAGCTGACTCAGACACCCAGGAGTCCCTCGAGAGGTTTTTTAAAATAGGTCACTTACACCATTAATTTTAGACCTTCCTTCTTTTTCTTTTCTTTTTCCTTCTGTCTTTCTTTCTTTTTTAAGGCTTTATTTATTTATCTGACAGAGAGAGAGCACAAGCGGGAAGAGCAGCAAGCAGAGGGAGAGGGAGAAGCAGACTCCCTGGGGAGCAGAAAGTCCGACTTGGGGCTCCATCCCAAAACTCTGGGATCATGACCTAAGCCAAAGGCAGATGCTTAACTGACTGAGCCACCCAGGCGCCCCTTCATTTTTTTTCAATATGAACATTTACTGCTGTATTATCCATCTATAATATAGTCATTCATTTTTGGATTCACATCTCTTATTTGATTTTCTATATACTTATTCTAATTTTAGAATTAATAATTGTTATTTGCAGGAGATTTTGCCCAACCACTAAATCTTGGATTGAATTACTAGAAGCCTGACACTTGACATTTGCCTGTATTTATATACTAAATTTTATGAGCCTATAGATAGGGAGGATATAAATTAATATTTATTTTACCTCAACAGCTCTTACGTTTTCCTTCCATGTAATTATTTTAATTAATTATCATGACATCCCCATTAGGTAGACATTTTTCCCATGATAGGGTTGAGTAGACTGCAGGTCAAATCACTTCCTCGAAGTTAAACATTGAATAAATGACAGAATCAAAATTCAAGCAGCATGATACTAGAACTGGTGATCAAAATCTTTGGAGATTCTGTGAAGGGTGACTAAGGAGTTAGAAATGCACATGTGTAAGCAAGAGTGCATAGGACAGACATAGCTGGTTTGCTTTCAAATGACTCAACTAAATTACCAGATAGAAGACAAATCTGGATATAGGGATCAATAACATGTAAATTGTGGAATACTCATAGCAGTGATATCAAACACCTTCTAAGTACCATTTACATACATCTAAAATTAATTTTGTTGCTTTAAACACAGATTCCCTCTGATGTATCTATGATTCGAGCTAGGCTACTGATACAGATTTTCAGATTGTATAATAAATACTTCGGGGGCACTGTCACACTAACATTCTCTGAATACCTCTTGGGGTGTGTATTGTAAGTACTCTGTACTTGTAAGTACTCTGTATTGTAAGTACTCTGTATTGTCCTGTCAAATCCCAACGCCAGACATTATAAATACCAAAACATGACTTGGATTGTGTTTTTAGCACTTTCCTCTAAAAAACAAATTGAATGTGCTTATTTTGAAAGATTGGTTATGTACTAAGCCAAAATCAGAAAAGAAAGAAGAACAGATGAAGACATTACAGTATAGTATGTAAAAAATTTCCAAGGAGTCTCAAAACCACAGTCCCCCGTCTTAGGCCTACAGATTAAAAGGCCTGGATATATGGTTCAGGGTGTATACTGTGTGACAGTGTCCAGGCAGGAATAGCTCTTCAACTCATAAAGTTTCCATTTCACTTCCTCAAAAACAATGGTTTTATTAAAATAATTAAATAACATTGACCAAATGTTCATAATTGCTCATTTATTGCCCTCTACTTTGCCCTGATCAAACTTCAGTTGGACTTATCTCCTACCTAGATGTCCCTGACTCTCTTCACCCCTAAACCTAAAATGTGGATCATACAGCTTTATCAGTTTTTCCCTACTATCGACTGACCACAGCAAGATGCTTTTCATGTCACACCCTACAGGTCATTACCCCTTGGATGGCAAACTTCCCTAGAAAAATACCTGTAAATCTTTGCTTACCCCTTCTTATTTTTTTTTCTTTTAAAGGCCTTTTTCTTTCTTTTTTTTGTTTTTTAATTTTACTTATTTGTTTGACAAACAGATTATGAGTAGGCAGAGAGGCAGGCAGAGAGAGAGAGAATGAGAGAGAGAGAGAGAGAGAGAGAGGAGGAAGCAGACTCCCCGCTGAGCAGGGAGTCCGATGCGGTGCTCGATCCCAGGACCCTGGGGCCATGACCTGAGCCGAAGGCAGAGGCTTTAACCCACTGAGCCACCCAGGTGCCCCAGCCTTTTTCTTTTATTGAGATACTGGCACATTTCTGAACTCAGAGCCTGCTCTCTACTACCATAATCCTACTTCTTAATAAAGTTTCCTCTAGGGCGCCTGGGTGGCTCAGTGGGTTAAGCCGCTGCCTTCGGCTCAGGTCATGATCTCAGAGTCCTGGGATCGAGTCCCGCATCGGGCTCTCTGCTCAGCAGAGAGCCTGCTTCCCTCTCTCTCTCTGCCTGCCTCTCCATCTACTTGTGATTTCTCTCTGTCAAATAAATAATAATAAAATAAAATCTTTAAAAAAAAAAAAATAAAATAAAGTTTCCTCTAATCTAAGTCTGGATTTATTTTTCAATTTGAAAGTATAAATCCTAGTTCTAATCTATCTGGCATAAGAGTGTGGACATGCTGTTTGGCCCAAGCCCTGTATAATTATCAGATGCCACTGGTTCTCTTTCTAACTTCCTTTTTGAGCATTTGCTTAGATTCTTTAAAAATTTTATGTAATTTAGTTTTTTGTGTGTGTTCCAAAATTCATTGTTTATGCACCACACCCAGTGCTCCATGCAATATGTGCCCTCCATAATGCCCACTGCCAGGCTCACCCAGCCCGCCACTCCCCTCCCCTCCAAATCCCTCAGTTTATTTCTCAAAGCCCACAGTCTCTCATGGTTTGTATTTCTCTTCAGTTTACGCCAAATCACTTCTTCTTTCTTTCTCCCAATATCCTCTGTGTTATTCCTTATGCTCCACAAGTAAGTGAAACCATATGATTATTGACTTTCTCTGCTTGACTTACTTCACTCAGCATAATCTCCTCCAGTCCTGTCCATGTTGATACAAAAGTTGGGTATTCGTCCTTTCTGATGGCTGCTTAATATCCCATTGGTATATATGGATCATATCTTCTTTATCCATTCATCCGTTGAAGGGCATCTTGGCTCTTTCCACAGTTTGGCGAATGTGGCCATTGCTGCTATGAACATTGGGGTACAGATGGCCCTTCTTTTCACTCTATCTGTATGTCTGGGGTAAATACCCAGTAGTGCAAGTGCAGGGTCATAGGGTAGCTCTATTTTTAATTTCTTAAGGAATCTCCACACTATTTTCCAAAGTGGCTGCACCAAGTTGCATTCCCACCAACAGTGTAAGAGGGTTTCCCATTCTCCACATGCTCTCCAACACTTTGCTTAGATTTTAATATAATCTCCGTCATCTAAAAAAAACCTCTTTTTTTAATTTTTTGATAAACCCATTCACTTTTTTATTAGTTCTCCCTGGAGCACTTGTGGTTTTAAAATTTACTACAAAAGGAGGACTCCATAAGCAGAGAGGATATACTGACATAAGAAACTAGTCTCGGTTATTCCAAATATTGCAAAGGATAACATACTACTATCACAAATTTTAAATATTGGTAAAAAGAATGAACAAAAAAACCCCAATATCCTAAAAATTTAACTAAATAGAACTGAGTGGAGGAGGGACAGAAAACAATGTTCTTTCCTAATTAACACTGAAAGTAAAGATGACAGTATTCTTGAAAATAGAAATGAAGTAAAACCCTAAATAAGGAAGAAAACAGTCCTCTGTCAGAATTTCTTCTAACTCACATTAAGAAAGCAAACAAAATTCTAGGACCGTGAAAAAAGGCTGTATGATAATCTAACGATAGATACATGTCATTATACATTTGTCTAAACTCGTAGACTATACAACACCAGTGTGAGCTCTACCATAAAACGTGGATGTTGGGTAATCATGATGTTATCAATGTAGGTGCATATTGTAACAAACTACCCTTCTGGTGGGGGATGCTGATAAGACAGGAAGCTGTGCATGTACAAGAACAGAGGTTAGATAGGAAATCTCTGTACCTTCCTCCCAATTTTGCTGTGAAACTAAAACTGCTCTTTAAAAAGTTTTTAAAGAAAAAAGAGAAATACTCAATATCATCGACCAAACCAAAACACTATGCTGCCCATCTTGATGAAATAAATTCGCTGTGTCAGAGTCTGTTGAAGAATAGATAAACACGTCACCAGAAGTAATTTTGTAGGTAAAACGACTTGTACTTTGGAATAAAAGGACTAAAAAGGCTACTATTGTGCCTATTACGGCAATTTCATCAAGTCGTATTCAGAAATGTTGATAGATGTTGAGAAAAATGTCACTATCATTGCTCCACTAGATCTATCCTAATGAAATGCAAGGCTTCTGGAACTTCTATTTTTACATGTCATGAAGTTTTGCTTTGAGGGAAAAATGGAAATCCTTTGGCCCTTTGGCTTCTGTATTTTTTATATGCTATAATATTATCAAAGAATGATAGTGTATTAGTGATTGAGACAGGAATGAAAGATGTCATGACAACACAGAAGTATTCTAAGTATATTTTGAGTTAAAATGTAAAAATAAGGGACCTTATGCTAATGTAAGACTTTTTGATGTGGCAATATAAAATATTAATATTTATAATGTTTTTCTCTGCCCAAAGCATGCTCCCTCTGAATTGATTTGTTCATTTAACAATGTATATGATCAGCCTTATATTTGTTTTTATGATGGATTGAGGACATATGGAGAAATTATGTTTATTTTACCTCAAGTTATATTTTTAAGTTCTTGCATTATTCACACCTAATACAATTTTGCAAGACTGATACAGAAAGAAACAACAACAACAACAACAAAATCAATTTTCTCTCGTAAAGCACAAAGGAAACTCTCATGGATATGTAAGTTAACCTCAACCCTTTCTCTTCATAGCGGAGCTTGATTTTATATACTGGAATGACCAGCCCCACAGCTTAATCTGGGATAATAATAAGAGAAGGGATAAGCACTGAAGCTTTCCTTCCAGGCATCAGCAGGTTGTCTTGAGCACATCCCATAGTATTAAAGGAACTCTCATCAGTGCTGACCAGCTTATAAATGTTACAGAATTTCCTATTTATTAGAACACAGTGGAGACAATCATGGGAAACAGGAGTGAAATGGATTTCAGTAGTCAGTTAATCAACGAGGTAATTCAATATAAACATCCACATACACCGAAACTAGAGGTTCTATTTTATATCTGTGGCAGATAGTTAGTTTCATATTAAAACCATGGATTTTATTTCCACTGTAGAGAGAACATATATGTATGGATCAAAACTTTTTTTTTTTTTTTTGCACTGGTAGTAACCATTCATACTTAGACATTGGCTTTCTTTCAAATTATTTACGCACCTTCCATGCCTAGTGGCTTGTCAAATAATTTTTATTAATAAATACTGTTACTTCCTAGAGACTTGTAAAAAGTTTCTATGTATGTTCTTCTGTGTTGGCTGCAATTCCATCTGAGCACATCAGACTCTCCTTCCCGCCACAGCTGGTACCAGAAGCACGCACACGCGGCATGTGTGACCTGTGCAGTCCCATAAGGGCCTTTTCGTAGAAAGACCCCAAACTCGGTGCAATGTTCTGCTGTAACCATCTTTAAATTATAAGTAACTTTTGAACAAGGAGATCTGTATTTTCCTTTTTCACTGGGTCTGACAAGTTGTGTCATTCATCCTGAGAGTATTAGATTCTTTCTACCAACCATAATTCGGATAACTTCATTCTCTTGCTCAAGCACTTCTAATACCACCCTAATCATGTTTAGAAAATCCAAAGCAAAGTATACTCTGGGATTCAATACTACACTTGCAACTTCTACCCATATCTCCTTAAAATTGCCTAACTGACTCCTGGAAGCTTCAGTACAAGCTTCATGTTTTCCAGTGTGCTGTTTTTATTTAAACTGTTACCTGTCTGCATTGCTTTTTACCCCATTTCTATTGTCCAAATGTGTCAAACACACTCCTAAATGGCATCTTCTCCATTTATTCTTATTTGAGTCCTATCTTAAAGAGCAATCTCCCTGCTCTCCATTTGCCAACATTGTTTCTACACAGAATTGTTGCACTTCAATTTCTTCACTATATTAGAATATCTATTGGTGATTGTATTTAATACTAGGATCTTCTGAATATTGGGGGACTTATTTTGTGATCTCACACAGCTCTCCTAAGCAGCTCTTCTCCAAGCACTGACTCAAGAATCCAAGTTGCTTCCATCTTGCATCTCTGCCTTCTGGAAATTTTTAAATAACTTAAGTGTATAGCAGAAGAGAAGAGAAAATACAGGTTTTACAAAATATTTTTAAGGTAAAGGCTTGGAAATGTCATATCACTTGCACTCACGAATCGTCATTAAGTACTTGGTCTCTTGGTCCCAGCATAACTGGAGAGGTGGGGAAGCACAGCCTCCATGTACTCCCGGGAAGAGGAAACAATGTGATTGATTTACAGTACATTAACCTCTGCCAAACTTGAAGGTAGAGAATATATCCAATGCACTTTCTTTCCATTTCGTATTACCTCAGCCACATCTTTGGATTGTAAGACTTATGCCAATATTTGTTGAATGGATGATTCAAAGAATTTAGAGGTCTAAATTCCCTGAAGAGTCCTGAAAATCTTATCATTTATGTTCACTTAGCCAAACGCACAGCCTGAAACATTTATTCTTAAGAATGACTGCCTCCAGTTTAGAAAGTTTTATCTAATAGAAGAAAGAGTCAAAAAGAGAGCACACCATTTCAAAAATGTATATTGTTTGAATCTGAAAAAATTTGCAGTAAAGATTTAATATCTAATTACTGCCTTATATGAAAATATCCATTTCTTTAGAAGACAAAAAAATAAGGGCAGGCATGAAAGTAAATACAGCAAGTTGCTTATGAGTCATTGGAATAATTTATAGAGGATTTAAAATATAAGAAAATAGTAACTTCTGAGATCTAGCAGGTGATACAAAGATGAGTATGTACTGAGCATAAATATAAAGAGATGTAAAGACCAATACACACCTAGTATATTATTATTATTTTTTAAATTTTTTATTTTTTATAAACATATATATATATTTTATTTTTTATAAACATATATTTTTATCCCCAGGGGTACAGGTCCGTGAATCGCCAGGTCCACACACCCCACAGCACTCACCAAAGCACATACCCCCAACCCCCTTCTCCCAACCTCCCAGCAACCCTCAGTTTGTTTTGTGAGATTAAGAGTCATTTATGGTTTGTCTCCCTCCCAATCCCATCTTGTTTCATTGATTCTTCTCCTACCCACTTAAGCCCCCATGTTGCATCACCACTTCCTCATATCAGGGAGATCATATGATAGTTGTCTTTCTCTGCTTGACTTATTTCGCTAAGCATGATACGCTCTAGTTCCATCCATGTTGTCGCAAATGGCAAGATTTCATTTCTTTTGATGGCTGCATAGTATTCCATTGTGTATATATACCACATCTTCTTGATCCATTCATCTGTTGATGGACATCTAGGTTCTTTCCATAGTTTGGCTATTGTGGACATTGCTGCTATAAACATTTGGGTGCATGTACCCCTTCGGATCACTACGTTTCTATCTTTAGGGTAAATACCCAGTAGTGCAATTGCTGGGTCATAGAGCAGTTCTATTTTCAACATTTTGAGGAATCTCCATGCTGTTTTCCAGAGTGGTACACCTAGTATATTATTAACACTAGGTGTGTATTGGTCTTTACATCTCTAGTGTCTAGAGACACTAGAGACCTCAATATTCATGATGTACTCATTATATATGAGGTATATGAGACTCTCCAAATGCCTGATGTTTTCAATCTGCCATCCATTAGGGGGATTTTTTTTTTTTTCCTGGAACGGTCTTCTACTCAAGAAACATACAAAAATACAAGCTAATTGGCACCTTCCACTGAGGCCAGGTTTGCATGTTCCTGAAGCTCTCTGATATAAAGAGTGTGTATGTTAGTCCCAGATACTGTCCATTATTTGAGTCACCTTGCTCGGTCCTCAAATCCAATTCACATAACTACATTGCCAGGAAGACAGCTGATATGGAAGAGAAAAAGAACATGACTTACGAATATCATAAACCATGATTCAAACAGCATGATCCTTCTACTCCACTTTCAACCTATTCTTACTTGATCTGTTTCTTTAATGTAGAGAAGAAAAGAGATCCAAGGGATTTGGGGCTCTTCGACAATATAGTTTATGATACGTAGAACTAGCAAAAAATACTGAGGGCAAGTGTTCACTGGGTTTTTAAGAAGTTAAAAAAAAGAGGGGGGTCGTGGGTATAAAATGAATAACAAAAGTGTGTCACACGTTATTGACAGACTACATATATCAGAGGCATTCCTGATGCTGTTGAGAGATAGTTCCTTGGAATAGTGGGGCTGACAGCCCAGCCAAACTGAATAAAAGAGTAAATACAAATACATTTTTGAGGAATTTTGCTTACAGAGTGAAGAAGTGGGTTGGTAGCCGGAAGGGAGTGGGAAGCAAAGGGAGGGTTCGATTAACAGAGATGAGTGAAAGAACAGAGTGGGCCGGACTCCTCATCGTGCTTGGCATCAGTAAAATATACTTAAAATGGAACTGTCGGAGATTCACTATATGTTAAATCACTGGGTGCCACTTACTGGCAGATTAAGAAGGGCTTTCTTTTAAATATATGCTCTACATCCAGGAAAAGTGGCTTCTGAGTTGAAGAGAGACATATCTACCAAGGTTCAGTATCTTCTTCAAAACTGTCATTTAACATAGTTCTGACTTAGAGTGTCTGAATTATATCGCTAAGAGGTAGGCGGAAACCAGCCCCTTGGAGCTTCACGTCTCTCTCTCTAGCAAGATCACTCTCGCACTCATGAACATCCTGTTTTGTGTAGTCACATGGAAGTTCCCTATCCCTATCCCTAACGTGCAGAGCGTTATGGAAGTGAAATCTCTCCCTACTAGGACCATGATGTGTGCAGTTCACCTGTGTCTAGCCTACACCCACCCTCTGTTCTTCTCTTCTTGTAAGTTCATAATGTCCGTAATTGTGAGAAGCCATGTAAATTACTTTACTCATCTTCAATATTTTCAGGACTCTGAAAAATAAATGTTGTTCTTGAGCAAAAACTGTTCTTCCCTGCAGCTGCCTGATTCCTGCTACTCTTCAATGTATCAGTTTGCGTGCCCTGCCTCAGATGTCAGAGTTCATATGAAACCAGCCAGGACAGGATGCCCTGTCACTCATTGTCTGAATTAACTATGTTGACTGTATTAACAATGCCCTAATTAGCAGTGATGGAAAATAACATGCATTGGCCCAATGAGGCCCTCCCTTTTTCAGATTGTATTTTATAGGGTTGTGTGAATTTCTCAAAGTACACCAGGGATAGTAGGAGAAAATAACTCTTTTAACTACTAACTTCTATTCATTCTCTTCTGGTGCACTGAACACAGGAAGTAGGAATCAGGAAATATTACCCTTGTCTTCCAGTTACTTTTCTGCATAAAAAACCATTCAACTCAGTTAAAGAAAACTACTTTTTTTAAAGAGTAAAAGACAAAGATTTTCACAGTCTCTACTATCCTAACAAGATTGCAGATTTCTTTGTTTACTTCTAGTTTCTGGTCATGTGAATTGTATCTTTCTCTAGTTGCAATCCAAGTTTAAATAGTGTTTTCTATCCTAGTATATATCCTAAATATTTCCCCATGCTACTACACAGGCTTCTCCGCTGTAACTTTGCCTCTAGAGCACTGCATGAAGTACATGCCCCTTAAGTTCCCAAGCTTTGTCCTTTGGTTGGTCTTTTCATATTATTTTTAACTGTCCACAGTCATAATTATCCTATTCATGCACTTAACAAATATTTACCAAACCACAGTCATAGTAAAGATTTAAGACTGCAACACCATTCTGGAAAAGTTATGGTTGAACTTGTGGGAGGTCTCTGACTCAGAGCGGCTTGCAAAATGAGCCTCACAGAAATGGGTCTGTGCTATGAGATTTGTCTTGGTCAACTGCAGGGTAGAAGAAGCCTCACAGAGTCATGAACTTGGCATCGATATGGTGGTGGATCCAGAATACAGAGGATCTTAGTGGGGGCTGTCTGTCAACTGTGTTTTGCACAGCAGGAAATCATATGGGGGGTTTTCATGGCCACCACAATGACCATAATTAGAGTTTATGGGAAGCTCTTTACTTCCTCCCTATCAAAAATATATAGACTCATAAATTAAATATTAAATATCAAATAATATGTATGGTAGATATTTGTAAAATCAACTCATTTACTCAATCACTATTTGAATTATGATTTAAATAGCATAGCCTAAAAAAGGGAAACCAGAATGTATTCTCATCATTGTCTATCTTAAACATTATCTTTACCCGAAACCTCCATCAGGAGAGTGGGACTTTCCACCATCATTGTGTGTGTTCTCTGCTACTACTGATCATCACTTCCCATCCAAAACTCTAGTGCATCAACTGGGTTGATACACTTTTTCTGCTGAAGCATGAGGAAGAAAGGCAGTAAAGTTTATTTCCTGTAAAGCCTGATTTAAGACTAAAATAAAAGGTATACAAGCTTTGAAAAAGTCTTTACATAAAGGAAAATTTTACTATGGAATTAAAATTTTGAAATGATAAACTTAAAAAATCTAAAAATCTTATAATTTTCTTTGAATCTCAGGAAGATAAGCACATAGAGCACATAGATTCTTCTGAATAGGCATCTTATGCTTCTTCCACTTCTGGCCCAGCTCTTTCATTTTCAAGGTTGTTGTTGTTTTTTTTTTTTTTTTTTTTTTTTTGCCTGCACTGCAATTGTGTATTTATTGTAATTTTGTTTGATAGCAAGTATTGTCAAAAGCACTCACTCTAAAGTCAATGGTACTTTCAACAACTTAACTTGCACTTCATATTAAAATGATTACAGTGCACTTCACAAAGGTATACAAACCAAAGTTTCTGCATATGAGAATGAATGTCTTAATTTATTAGTTTTGATGTTTACACTTGAACTCTACACTAAATAAGAGGCACTTGACTTAGCTGAATATTTTATATTCAATAATGTATCCAAAATATGAATGCTTATAAGATGTAATAAAGGCAGTTCTGTGTAACAAGCAATAACACTATTTTTTTTATAAGATTGGCAGTGGGCCATGTGAGCCTTCATACAGGGGAACATCACGGGGTAATCCAACATGATGCACTCTGAGGCTTTCTAACATTCTGGGTTTGTTTCTGAGTATTCCTGTATTAACATTATATCTAATGTCAATATTCAAGAAGATCCAAATAAAAAATTATTCTGCACAAAAATAATTCTGCACAAAGGTGTGGAGAAAAAAAAATACACACTGTAGCAGATTTCTCTTCTTGTTCAAATAAAATTGGTGTTTAGTCTAGGCCAAAAAATGAAGTCTGGGATAAAATTACATTCATGGGAGTGAATTAATATAATGCTATTGAATCATAACCTCATTCACATGGAACTGTACTATACTAAATCAAAGGCAGGCTGAAGAGTATTTAATTTTAAATATCTGGTCAATTCAAATATTACTTACTACATGCTTTTATTGGAGAAATACATAAAATTATTTTAATTAAACAGCTGATAGTTTCTTGATAAAGTAAATTCAGCTTCACTGCCAGTAACTGTTTTGATCTGTCTTACTAAATTTTTGCTTTCACTATATATTATAAATAATAGATTCAGTTCCTAGGAAGCAACTTAACTTGTAGAGATTGATTTATGTCCAAGCACTTACTTTTTTCCATTTTAATACATCTTCTAGAAAATCCCAAGAAGAACATTTTCATGTTAAGAAAATCTGCAGCAAAAGTATTTCTAACCTAAACCAATGAATAGTAGTTGTTTTCTTCACCAGTAAAATTGATAGCTACAATGCAAGCTATATTTTTTGCTCTGTACTCTCTTGGTAGGTACTTTTGCAACAAGATAACAATTGCTTCACTGATTGCTTCTCACTGGGAAACACACTTAAATGGGAAATGCACTATCTATGCAGTTTCTGTGTCTAAAAACAACATTGTCACTGGGGGAAAAATATGTAAAATGTATTACTTTAATATTTTGGGGAAGTTGTGCTGGCATACAGAAGATCAGGGATACTTGTTTGTACCCGAGTCCACAGTACTCTATGGTATGCCTCCTCTTCTGGTGAATTTTTCCCTTTACTACGACTGCATTTTCCTTAAAACGAATCACAAACAATAATGGGTCCTATGTTAACAGTTTCTTCTGCATGTGATAATAATGAAAGAGATATTTCTGGATTTAAAAAGTCATACTGGACTATGACTAAGGCCTAAAATAATTAACATGGAAAATAGCATTGAATAAAAATATGCACTTTTTTCCCCCCTCCCTGGACTAAGTGAGTAATTTTCAGTAAGTAGTTGTATCTATTGAAATAGATTCAGTCAGGCTGTAGTTTAAAAAAAACAACTACAAAAAAAAAAAAACAAACCCAAATTGTTAAAAGTTAGTGGCTTAAAAATAAATGATTCTTTTTCTGAAACCCACATTTTATCAAAGGTGTCTGGGACTCTGCTTTGTGTATATTTACTCCAGAACTCAGGTTATCAAGGCAGACACTATATTGAATGGATGCCTGCTGTCAGGGCTGGGGTAAAGAAGACCGATAGCTTGTCCACTGGTTCTTTAAATTTCCACCTGGACCTGACAAATGTCACTTCTGCTCATACTTTATGGGCTTCAATGGAGCAGGACAGTGAAATCAGGTTAGATTCCTAGAAGGAGAGTCAACGATATTAGAGGGCCAGCCTTAATGCCTACCACGGGGTTACCTACCTGTACTTCCAAAATTGGTCCTTTCTCCATATAATATACAGACACATTCACTCATTCCTCTAAGAAACAATGCAAAATTCTCATCCAGTGCTTCGGTTCAGATTCTAGAAATGCTGTGATAACTATTTTTTTTTTTTATCATGTTCAAATGGACTCCTCTTGGTGCAGAGACCTACATACTAGAAAGACAAGTTTCCTCAAAACTCAAAGCAATAATATTCAATGACTGGATAGAGATGAAGCGCACAGTACACTCTCGAATTTGGAAAGAATCATGGATGCACAGGGAAGTCACTAATTCTAGCAATCTAGAATCCTCTCATGCAGGCATGACAAGAGCCCTAACCTTGGAGATGGGAAATGCTCCAGGGCTAATCTTAATTCTGTCCCCTAGGTAGGAGATCACCCATCAGGCTTTTTCCGTAGATGTCAGCATCATGTTCTAGCAGTGTCTCTTTATCCATTATTTTCCCGAACCGTGTCTACACTGAATTGGAGAATATACCTTTCCGGGACTGAGCAGATTTCTTATCCCACTTCCTGCCTCTAGTTACCTGGAGATCAAAGGGACATTTTAAGTCTTAAAGAGTCACAGTTTATGCTGGCTTGAGAGTGGTAGTGGTAGGTGTTTTAACATTACAACTCTCTCAAAACCCAAGCTGGCTTGCGATCTATGTGATTCTAGTTAGGTCCAATGCCAATAAGTATGTCCACAGTTCTTTCTTAAATCTAATTCCTAAATTTGCTGCGTATTTTATCTTTCTCACTCCAATCATGATAGGTCTGAGGAATTTGAAAAATGTTTTTTTCAGAGCATGATTAAAATTGAATGCCTATTAAAACAGTTGCACTGGGTGATATCAAATGATTTTATATAAATGGGCAATTAAAGAGTTAATGCCTATTACCAAAAACCAATATAACAGTTGGAAGATCACTTAAATTTTTCCAAATGTAGTGAAGAAAATGTAAGTGTTCACAAACCAAGAAGAATGAATTGCTGATCTTAATCATGTTTTTGTTAATACTGTGATCATTGTTGTGTGACGTTATATAAAGGAAATAAATTTCTAGTACAGGATTTTCTTTAGTTATATATTTGATCTTCAAACAATGATGTAGTTTTGGATCTCCATATTTTATCTTTAACATTATTACTGTCAAATAAAATAAAAATTGGAAAGGTAGATAATTTTTGACCATGTTTTTCACACGATGACTGTAACATAATTGTAAATGAAGCCAGATACTGAGGGCTATGATATAATATATATCAACACATGAGAACAAACATGGTGAAAATATTGATCGCATAAAACATTACCTTAAATGTATTTCACCACTTGCTTCATTTCCTTGTTTTAAGTATGATCAGGTTGTGAGTTTAAGCTCAGCAGTTAATATTCTTGACTCACTAAAACCTTGTATATAGATGCTTTCCAATGATTAAACAGGAACACAAATTTATTTAAAAGACTAAGACTGCTCTCTATTTTATTTATTTTTCGAAGATTTTATATATGTATGTATGTATTTATTTATTTAGAGAGTGAGCACAGGTGCAGAAGCAGGGGAAGGGTGGAGGGAGAGAGAATCTCAAGCAGACTCTGCACCCAGCACCTAGCACTATGTGGGCTCCGTCCTGGGACCTGAGATCATGAACTGAGCTGAAATCAAGAGTTGGAGGCTTAACCAACTAAGCCGCCCAGGTGCCTCAAGGTTGCTCTCTATTTTAAAAAGAAGTTCACAGAGAAATTTTTTCAAATGTTGAGAAAATGTTCAAAATAATGCAGCTGAATTGTAGTATTGTTATAACAATCAGATAAAATTAATAGAGAAGGGTTCTCTCCTTGTCAGAATTCAGGAAAAGATCATGTATAATTAACTTATTTCTGTATTAACTGATTATAAGGGTTTGCCTGTGAAGATGAAACCAGAGAGGGAGAAAAACTCTAAGAGCTTCTTAATCTCAGGAAACTAACTGAGGGGTGGTGGGGTGTGGGGTGGAGGGCTGGGGTGGCTGGGGATGGCACTGGGAAGGGTGTGTGCTATGGTGAGCGCCGTAAGTTGTGTAAGACTGAAGACTCACAGACTTGTACCTGTACCCTGAAACAAATAATGCATTGTATGTTAGTTAAAAAAAAAAGAATTTCCCTTTGAAATTATATGGTAATAGAATTTTCATTCTTGGGAGTGATTTAATTCAATTAAATTTCTCTCATAGATGTAGAACCATTCCAATTTTGCATTTTTTTTCACTTAATTTTTGTGGATTATGTTATTATTTAACAATTTGTTCCTTTTTCAACTAAATTTGGACTACAGCTCCTCATAATATTACTTCAGTGTAAAGGGCCAAGAAAATAATTCCTTCAGAAAGTTAAGTAAATTCATAAATTAATGGATATTAAATGCATTTTTTAAAATGTAAATTCCATGTATGCAGTAGTTCTCTTAATCACTTGGTATTGTAAAGATTTTTTTTTTTTTAATTTATCTGACAGAGATCACAAGTAGGCAGAGAGGCAAGCACAGAGAGAGGAGGAAGCAGGCTCCCTGCAGAGCAGAGAGCCCGATGTGGGGCTCGATCCCAGGACCCTGGGATCATGACCTGAGCCGAAGGCAGAGGCTTAACCCACTGAGCCACCCAGGTGCCCCATCACTTGGTATTGTATTTGTAACTGATCTACAATTTATTTGTTCTAAGCTAGGGTTCTCAACCTTGGCAGACTGGCATTTGGGGTTGAATAATTCTCTATTGTCATTGTTATCATAGGCATTGTCAAGTGCTCAGAAGCATTTATATATTAATATTATATATATATTTATATATAATAAATATATGTTAAATAAATATATAATATATATTATATATTTATACATATATTATATTTATATGTATATTATACATATATATATATAAATTCTAAATATAGAGAATATTTGGTTTCCATAACTAGGGAAAAGAAAAAGGTGCTACTGGCATCTGGACTACTGGCCCAAAGTGTTTCTGGGCACTTGACAATGCCTAGGAGACATATATATAGATATAGATATAGATATAGATATATCTCTCTATATATCATAGCAAATGTCATCTGCAGGGCAAAATCACTCCTACATTATAGCCACTGCTTATGTTAAAGTAACAGCTTCCTCATGTTACAGTGTATGAACTATTTCTTCAATCAATTTCTCCCTCCCTCCTCCCTCCCTTACTTTCTTTCTGTCTTTCTTTCATAAAGACTATTGTTATATTTGAATAATTAAAGTACTATTCTCTTTGTCCTTAGATTGAACTTTGAAAATACATGAACGTGTAATATTTTAATGGACTATTTTCAGTGATAAGATAGGTGTTTAATGAAAGATACAATATTACTGAAGAATATAATCCAGGAAGAAAATGCAGGGCACTAAAACTAATACAGAAAAATAAACTCAAAATTTATGCTACTAAAATGACATAGGTTTCCCACGTGTGTTTTAATCATTTGCAAATTGATACAGATATATTTAATTTGGAATGAAGATTCATATAAACAACATATAATATAAAATATTGGAAACCATGTGGTGATAATCCATGTTATAGATAGATAAGAGGATTGGAAATGTGCAGTTCTGGGAATTCTGGACTACCTCTTATTTCTTTATTTACCAACAAAACTAGGTACATTAATTATTTATACTGAAAATTTAAATGTATATGTTGTATACAAAACTTAGAAGGAAATAAATAAAAAAATAAATGTTTAAAATTAAATATATGTACTCATATATTTCAGAAAGCAAATGATAATGAATTAACCTAAAATGAACATGAAGGAACTGGAAATGAATATATGTTGAAAAGCAGGTATTAGCAATAAATTATTTCTTGGCTAGTATGCTCCACTTATTTTCCAAAGGCATGATATATCTTCTTCTTGAAAATATTTATAACATAGGTTATTAACCTTTGGAAGAATGCAAGGTTTGAATGATTTAAAGTCAAAACAGCAATATGTTAAACTCTGTTCTAGGACTTTTTTCAGAGAAAAGAAACTGGGTTGAACTATAATACATGAAACAACTGAAGGTAAAGGACAAATCTATTTCAAGAAGGTTTCCAGATGTCCGACATCAGCTGAGAGAGGGGAAAACCGAGGTAAGCCCTATCATTTCTCAGTTTTATGACTGGAGGGTCTCATGGATCTTTAGCCAAGGATTTTAAGAATACACGGGAGCAGAAACTTCTTGATGCCAGAAATACAATCACCCACAAGGAGCACAGGACTCACACAGGGCCAGGAATATATATCATGGCTCCAGCAGTCACGGTAGAAAACTTGTAGTTCATGGGATGTGGTAAAGTATCTAAAAGAGTATTGCCTCCTTATTAGTATTTAGTCTTTTACTGAAAGCTTCTTTGGTCCTATCTAAAAAATACAAAAGCAAGTGCTGATCTGCTTTAACCATGCTCTCCAGAGCCTGAGCCTCCATATCTGACCACAGACTCAAAAGTAAGACTGGAAGGATAAATACCATTACCACCTAGAGTCTTCTGAGATAAACTGTATTTTACCCAAGTCGCTCTATTTTCTTCCAAACACCACGCACCACTTCAATCATTTCTTTTTCTCTGCCTGGTCTCTTTTGGCTTTGTAGTTCAACAGATACTTTTCCTTACTTCTGAGTCATACCTGAGCACTCCTTGACATGCAAGGAGACATCAGCACAAGCATATCTGCAAATTATCGACTTTTCCTGGCTGATTACCAAAAGACATGCAGATGCTGTGACAGGGCAACCCGAGTATGAAACTAAACTTGCCTATCACAAAACAGAAGCCCGAGGATTGCTTATGTCCACAGTACCCATGACGGAGCGAAAGCCTTATCATCCCCCAAAACATGGTGACACTGCATGGATAACAGCAGAATAGTGCTGAATTGGTTTAATTGCCTGCTTTCTCATATTAAGGAAAAGCAGAATGAATAAAGACAAGCAAAGAGCTACAACAGCAATAGGAGTATTAGAGGCCACTACTTCCACACAGACATCACTGATATCAACTACAGCCACGATGAACACGAAGAAGTACAGCTTGATGCTACATCACTCGCACCTAAAATGAGTCTCCTGTTGTATCCTCATTTTTTAGTATCTAATAAACTCCAATTTTCTAAAAAAAATTGGGGACAGAATTATCATTTTTGGAAAATCCCTGAAGGCTGAAGTTGAGTGGGGGAGGAGTAAGTTGGAGGCCAAGACTGAAATTTCTGATATGAGAAACAGTATAATCCCAATGTCACACACTTCAATCTTTAGGAAACCTGAACAAGAATTTTACTACTTAATCTCTAGGGGAAACAGGGGCACAATTACGGCCCCTAGTAAGAATCGCAATGATTCATGGTCTTGGGGCACCTTAATATGAATATTCCCTTACAAACTCTCTTTATTGATCAGATCTATGTTTAACCCAACAAGGATCTCCTAAATTCCTGAGTTTCAATACATTATATATACCTAATGTAGAAGCTACTTAAACTCTGACCAGAGGATTTCAGCAGTCCTGTGGACATAGCTGGAAGCCTGCTGTTGTTGGGATGGAAAGCCCAAGTGACAGTCACTCTGTCTTTTTCTTACCAAAGTGTAGAGATATTTTAATACAGTGAGAACGCTTCACGCATCAATGTTCCTTGTTCTTTGTCCTAGTTTTTTAATTATCAAAATTTAATACAACCACATTTTATGAAGATATCATCTAAGTGCAAACTAATTGTGTGTGATAAGTTGTAGAAGACATAAATATAATCCCCATGATAGTGTGCTCACTTTTTCTCTGTATCCTTCCTCTCTTATGGCAGCTTAGCGGTGATAGCTTCTTTTTAGTAGTGCAAAATGGATGAATTCAATGTGACCTTCCCTACACCATGTGTTCAGAAAATATGATACGCTCTGGGGAATTAATGACATATCATCACCATTACCCTAGCAAACACATCAATGCTGTAATTTGTACAAACCATAAACTGGGTGTGGGAAGGAATCTGAAATTAAATTGACATTGAATGAAAGTTAAAATTGTAGCCCCCCCCTCACAGAAGCAGATCTGGCTTCCTTCATTTTAGTAAGGCATTGTAAAGGAGCCTTCTGATTGATAGGTGTTTGGTATTTATGGACCATCTAGAACAGAGAGAAGTTGGGAAAAAGTTATTGAAAGCGGCTTTACTAACTTTTCATAACATATTCACTGATCCACATGTCGGACTTTTTATACGGGTAAAAACTAAGCTGGCAGCATGTTAACTCATGGCATAACATTGCTGAATTTTAGATATTTAATATTAAGTTGAAAAAGCAAGATGCAATATGATAGTATATCCTACAAGTTCAATAGAAGTATTAATAAAGAGCATATCTGTCATAGATAAAATATTTGTTGTAAAACTAATAGGAAAATATGGAATGATAAAAAATTATAGTGAGCAAGAGAATTAGAAGGAACCCCTGGTGAGTATCAGTAATATACTTTCTTAATTTATGTGGTAAATTAATGATGTTCATTACGTTGTCATTTCCCCCAAATTATAAAATACTATGCATTCTGTTGCATGTGTCAAATATTTTATTTTAAATGTAAATAAATAGTATTCATAATAGTTTGCATAGTTTGATGTTAACTCTGTAGAAACTAAACAATCCGCACTGTCATACACATGCCTGGGGTAGGGGGAAGAAAAAAATCCAAAAATATATCCATTTATATTATCAAGAGTCTTTACAGTTTCTGGGTGAGTTGTTGGTTACCTGGAGTTAACAAAAATATTGTCAAGATATATTTGCTTTTAATAATGAAATCAATAAATTTTGTAAGTGTAAATAATATTAATTTGAAAAGAAGGACCTATAACTTCGTAATTAGTAGCAAAATTCTTATGACTCTTGATGACTTTAGAAAAAAAATAATAAGAGTGGTAGTCATGGTTCTTAGACAAATGATGAAGACCAAAGTGATTAGGTTCCCAGTGCATTCAGAATAAAGTCCATAGTCCTTTTCAAACCCTACAAAGAACGTAGAGACCCGGCGCTGGCTAATTTACAACCTCTACTACTGCCACAACCCTCCGCCTTCACTCAGCCGACGCCTGCCTCTTTGCTATTACTCAAGGATCTCAAGCATGTTTCTACCTCAGGGCCTTTGCATTTGTTGTTTTAACCTGTCAGAACGCTCTCTCTCTGGATATTCACACGGGCTCAGTATCCCAGTTGTCCCAAGTCCTTTCTCAGCATCAATTTGCGTGACTGGCACGGTTGCTACAGGAGCAGGAAACGCATAAAAGAAAAAACTAGAAAGGCTGCTCTCTAAATATAAATGTTTGATATTGGAAGTGTAAATTGGTAGCACTTTGTGGGAATAATCTGATAATATCTGTCACATTCACAGAGCAATTTTTGTTACAAGCAAATACGTGCTCATGATTTTCCTTGACTGTTGTTTCTATTAGCAAAAACAAAAACAAAAACAAAACAATACCTGGAAACAAATCTGCACAAGGACTGGAATATAGAATCATAGAATATTTGACTAGGGCCACGGATATTCCATGTCTGGAATGCAAAGAATGAAGACTTTCCTTCTGCCCTGCAGACTATGTAGAATGTCTCCCACCTATTATATATGTTTATAATATTTGAGTCTAGAAACGTATTCCCTTCTGCATATACATATAAAGTTTTGCATGATTTTAAACACATGGAATGTGTATATACTTTAGAACTACAAATCCTGTGTAAACTGAAAGATGATAATGTGATTTATTTAGAACACTTTCAAAATTTTTGAACATTTTGCAAAGATAGATCAATAATGGCAACACTGGAGGTAACATTTATTATAAAAACAGCATGCTGTATTTGTAGCTGACAATAACAAAATGATTATATGTCTTCTAGTTTGGTCATATCCAAATACTCTCCTACTAAAATTAATATTTTATTACAATTACCTTTTTTCTTATTTCTCCATTTTGTAGTTATTATACTGGCACTTTATTGTCTTATTTAAAATTTTGTGTATTTTTTTCATTATGTTCAGTTAGCCAGCATACTCATATCATAAATTTTTGTTGTAGTGTTCAACGATTCATTAGTTGCATGTAACACCCAGTGCTCATGCCAACACATGCCCTCCCTAACACCCATCACCTGGTCACCCCATCCACCCATGCCCCTCCCTCCTGTAACCCTCCATTTGTTTCCTGGAGTCCACAGTCTCTCATGGCTTGTCTTTCTCTGATTTCTT
This sequence comes from Mustela nivalis, assembly GCF_964662115.1. Lineage (NCBI taxonomy): Eukaryota > Metazoa > Chordata > Mammalia > Carnivora > Mustelidae > Mustela > Mustela nivalis. The sequence continues at coordinate 29,851,775 of NC_139033.1, read as the reverse complement.
CCTGTTCAGTTTTCCCCTGGGGTTCTCTGCCCTACTCCTTATGTTCCACATATAAGTGAAACCATATGGTAATTGTCTTTCTCTGCTTGACTTATTTCACTCAGCATCATCCCCTCCAGTTTCACCCATGTCGATCCAAATGGTGGCTATTCATCCTTTCCGATGGCTGAGTAATGTGCCAGTGTATATATGGACCACATCTTCTTTATCCGTTTACCTGCTGAAGGACATCCTAGTTCCTTCCACAGTTTGGCTACTGTGGACCTTGCTGCTATGAACATTGGGGTGCATAGGTCCCTCCCTTTTACTACATCTGTATCTTTGGGGTAAATACATAGTAGTGCAATCACTGGATCATAAAATAGCTCTATTTCGAACAACTCGAGGAACCTCCATACTGTTTTCCAGAGTGGCTGTATCAGCTTGCATTCCCACCAACAGTTGCAAGAGGCATATTTTGAGAGATTATTTTATCAGTGATTTTTTCCCAGAATCCTTTGCTGCTCCAATATCAGTGTTTAGTTTTTGGATCAACAGTATCATAAGTGCCAAATGTCAGAACCCTCTGCCAGACCTGTCCAAACAGAATCTGCATTTTAACATCTGTACTGCATTGATGTTAACACTGGTATTTGAGAAACACTATTTTAACCTAATTAACCCTCTCCTTTTCCACTACTACTGGTTTAGTCCCTTATATTTTATTGAAGGTTCTGCAAGAGTTTAAATGCTTTAAATTCATGTTCCACCTCAATCCACTCTTCAAAGACTAGAAAAAAAAATTCTCCTCTTAACAAATTTAATTTGTGCAATCCCTTCAATGGCATCTTAGTACTCTCAGGCATACGCTTACAATCCTAACTGTGCACGACCCTTCCTCTTAACAAGAAGCCATATGTGGTCTAGTCCCAGATCACCTCGGCCAACTCACCGGAGACAAATCTGAATTCTTGTAAATATGACTCCGGCTTTTCTGCTAATTCACTTTCCATGAGTCTTCTTATTTCAGTCTTTGAAAACACTCTTCACTTCATTTCAAAAGCTCCTTTCTATTCCCTGACCCAATTCCCTTAATTTTGCTGGTTCTTACTATTCCTTCAAATATGAATTCAAATATATCTTCAAGAAAAGCTTTCTTTAAACATTAATATTTATCATTTGATATTTTATATTCAAAGTTGATATGTTATTCAATTATATTCCAAATTGAGAGCCTGGATATACTAATGTATAATGAATGGCCACCATAAACGGTAACAAAACTTTGACCCACAATTTCTGCCGCAGCCATCAGGGAATCCAAACCACCTTGGCCGTGATGTATCTAGAAGATTAGAACTTGGCTAGTGACTGACAGCTGGCTGATGTTTGTTCTTGCTTCCAACTGAGGACCAAACAGAGAAAGCCAAATATGCTCCCCCAACCAATTACAGGACTCCTCTCGCCTCTGGTGAGCCCACCTATAGCTTCCTCATGATTTCCAACCAGAGCATACCCGGAGCCTTCCCTTTATCCAACTATAAAGCTTATCCACTACCCTGTCTGCCTTAGGGTCTCTGACAAATAACAATAATCTCTCTAATGAGCACATAACACTTAGAAGTCAGGCCTGTTTATATTTGTTTATCCAATCATGCAGCACACTTTCTTGTCTAGAAACAAACTATTCAGGATTTCCTTTGCTGGTGACTACAAGGTTAATTTAAGTGATGGTGGTTGACATCCTTGCTACAGCAAACTCCGAATGAATAGCCTTTTTTTTTTCTTTTTTTTTCTCTCACTTGGATCATCTTTATTTCCACATTACAAATTTAATTATTTGAAAAGAATTTCTTTATCTCGGATGAAATTCATACAGTACAGTAGAAATAACAATAAAAGGAATACAAGGAGATTCTATTATTCTGTGTTTACTCTCAAAATCAAGTACTTTCAGTCCAGAATTAGATGACCTATCTTTAAGTACCAAATGCATATTTGGTGCAGGTGGCCAGAACACACATCAACATAATGCTGTATTAAGAGCATTTACGGATTAAGCAATGTGCCTTTTGTTTTCACCCTTCCAGTGTTTTACAAAATCTGTCTATCATTTAAAGTATTTTGTCTTACATTAGGCTGGTTTGCTGAATACTAATAAACACAAGATTATTTCTAACTTGAGGACAGTCATTTCTAGGAAATTAATTTCAAAATAGTATGCTACTGCATTGTATTTATGTGCAAGCCATTTTCATAGAAAACTATATCCCAGTACATTTGACAGAGTTAAATAATGCAATTATGGGATGCAATAACAGAAGTAGAAAGAAAAAGATATGGTTTTAGATGGGATTTGAAATGGCAGCTCCAATAACGCAGAAAGATAGAGAAAGCCTGTTCCAGATGTTAGTCACTGCTGCAGAGAGGACTGGGAGTGATAATTTTGCGTGAAGTAACACAGAAGAAATAAATGGAGTCTATGTATTTTGGACATATCAATTTTGATTATGCCATTTCAAGCTATGAAACTAAAGTTAAGAAAAAAGCAACTTGTTAGATCTAAAAATACAGTTTGATTTGGAAATAGATTAAATTGACATTTATTGAGAACCTACTAAGTGTGAGATAATATACTGGAATTTTATAGAGAGAGTTTTATTGTGAGATGTGGAGAATCCCTACTCTAAAGTTACTGGAAGACGTAGGTATGAATGAATGCACACTCAAGATGTCAAGGTCTCACACCATTAAGTATAGTTATGTTATTAAAAAAATAATTTTATTGCCAGATTTTGAAAAAAGTATCTTCTGACTATAAACGTACTATATATTTACTGTAAACATTTTCCTTATACAGAAAACTATGAAGAACACAGTGCTAATAACCCATAATTTCGGCTCTTATAGATCACTACTGTTACTTTATACATGTATATATCATGTCAGTAATTACATGTGGACATATTGCCAAATGGGAATATACTATGAGAAAGTTTTATATAAATACTACAAGTATACCTCTTTGAGATAATACAAAGTTCAGACTCTCCCACTTGAAATGAGAGACATGAGTTCTGACTGATTTGTTGGCACTCAGTAATTCAGTGGCATAGCCCTGGCTACGACAGCCGGACTAATCAGAAGGGCAGCTCTTATTCTGGAGTCCCACTCCCTCAGCTGACCTGCTCCCATCCAGGTCCCTCAGCTCTGACTGGCCTATTCTAACCGATGTATATTACCGTCTGCACGCACTCTGGTTTTGCACCAGGCGATCCTGAATGCCCTTCATTAAAGCAAACTCAGGCTTTAAATATCCAGATTCAAGGGAAGTCAAGATTGTCCAAGGGCCCTAGTGATCAGTACCTTTCCAGGAGATAGTCCTAGTCCTTGCCATTTCTTTCATGATTATGGTGCATATCCATGGCTCCCTGGCTATGCAGAGATCCTTACGACTTCTCAGAGGCCCATCTTTTCTCAGGAGGAGTCCTGTGACCTCAAACTTGTATAAGAATATTTGGGTTCTTTCCCTGGGGCTTTCCTTACAGCAGATGCCATGGTTGCCATGGATTCTTGTGAAGTGTCCCTAATCCTTCTATACTATTATTAGACTGCACTCTTTAAGTGTCCTGACTTTAAGAATAAGATAAATTTTTTTTTATCCAATCTTAATATTTCACATCATTTCAACTTAAATAAAATCCCACATCTTCCATGGAGGCTCCTAACTAACTCAGGGCTTTTCTAATTTCTATGAAACATCAAACTTAATCCCTTTATCTTTTACCCAAGAACATATATATTGACAATTAATCTTTGTAAATAATCTCTCTAATGAGCACATAACACTTAGAAGTCAGGCCTGTTTATATTGTTGATCCAATCATGCAGCAGTCCTTCTTGTCTAGAAATCAACTATTCAGGATTTCCTTTGCTGATGACTGCAAGGTTAAGTAATTTATTAATCATATGGGAGAGAAAGAACTGAAGTTGATCTTATCCTGGGAATACAAATTAGAGAAGTCCCTTTATTTTATCTTGGTTTCTGCAGACATTGTGCCCATTTCCTTTCTTTTTTTTGGGGGGGGGAGGAGGAGCAGAGGACAAGTGAGAGAGAGAATATTAAGCAGGCTCCACACCCAACGCAGAGCCCAAAGTGGGGTTTGACCTCACAACCCTGAAATCATGACCTGAGCGGAAATCAAGAGTCGGATGCTTAACTGACTGAGCCACACAGGCACCCCTGTGCCCACTTTCTTTTGTTGCATGTAGGAATGCATGTATTTTTGTAGGTATACAAGTACATGAGAAGGTAAACAAAGACTGCCACAAACAACGTCCATGTTAACCTTATAATGTCACTGCAAGAAAATTAAAATGACTTTTTTTTTTTTTTAACAGGGAACTCAAGCCAGAAAATCCTAGAAAAGGAATGCAACTCTTATATATTCATCCTGAATTTATTTCCATGGTGATAGGTGAGGAGAGGCATTATTATTACTCCCCCTATATCATATGTCTATTTTATAGTCTCAAGTTATAGGCCATGTTTCACATCTTCCAACATAACCATGCATTTGTCTTAGAGTCAAAATGATTGCCAAAATGCAATACTGGGTTATTTCCTGACTGTATGTTAATGCCTTATCTGAGTTGATTATAAAACCATTATCAATAAACATTAATAGATTATTATAACTCTTTCATAATGCTAACAGTGCATTATAACAGCCTTCTGAGAGGGGGGAAAACATCTTTACCCAATGATGGTTAGTTTCCTCCATCATTATTCTGCAGAGGGAGAGATTTCTGTCTGTGTTTGTTTAGAGAAAGTCCCCAAATCATAAGACTATTTTTGCCATCAGAAAAGAGAATGAAAGTTAGAAGTAAAGCATTTAACACAATGAGAAACAGAATTTCTTTTTTAAGTTTTATTTATTTTTTTATTTATTCATGAGAAACAAAGAGAGAGAGAGAGAGAGAAGCAGGCAGGGAGCCTGACGTGGAACTCAATCCCAAGACCCTGGGATCATGACTTGCACTGAAGGCAGATGCTTAACTGACTAAGCCACCCGGGCGCCTGAGAAACAGGGTTTTAAAAACAAGTATTATGCAAAAGAAAAGATGGTAATTTTCAAGTAAAGGTTAACTGGGGCACATTTTACTGAAAATGGAGAAATTAATTTTTTTTTTTAAGATTTTATTTATTTGACAGAGAGCGAGCGAGATCACAAGTAGGCAGAGAGGCAGAGAGAGAAAGATAGAGGGAAGCAGGCTCCCCCCTGAGCAAAGAGCAGGATGCGGGGCTCAATCCCAGGATCCTGAGACCATGACCCGAGCCGAGAGCAGAGGCCTAACCCATTGAGCCACTCAGGTGCTCCAAGAAATTGATTTTTTTAATTCACCGATTATCTGACAAAAGTTCTCCCTATGACAGTTTTAATAATAAATTAGTTGTTATTTAAGTGTATTACCTCAAACTCATCCACAGATAAAATATCCTCCTATATAAAACTAGTATTGCTATAGAAAACAAATTATTTTTTTAAAAAAACTTAGAAAGTTAAGGCATCAATTTTGTAAATTGATCCTAACAAATTCTGTGAGAAGGGTAGGCTGTTAACATTCTCATTTTTCATATGAAGCAACTTTCACCAGAGATTTCAAGTAATGTGTTCAAGAGCATATGCTTAGTGGTTTTTATAGCTGAATCCAGAATCCAAATGCACTGTTGATTCCACTACTGAGGGTTAATAGCAGTTAATTTCCACCACTTTGCTTATCAGTACCAATGCCTTCTCCTACGTACACTCTTTGTAAGAGAAAATTTCTGAGTCGGATAGCTTCTACACACATAATATAGCATGCTTTCCAATTTTAGTGAGCGATTGTATTTTTAGAAGTATTCTCATCTTTTTAAAATTTTTATATTTTTTTAGGAATTCAGGAATCAATGCTAATGGTTGATCTTTCTGTGCTTAACCAGAGGAAGCTGAAGCAGAAGAAACTGCTGTTTTGGTCAGTGCTGTGCAGATGCAATTTCACATATCAGTTATTTTTACTGCTCTTCCATGTTTACTTCGTTTTTTGTTTTTTGTTTTTGTTTTCAATTAACTAAGAGGTAAAGGACTACAATGAGCCAGGACAGAGAAACATTGGTTAATATTTTTTAGACAAAATTTTCATTTCATGATTGCTACTGATCTAAGTGGCACCAGGGGAGAAAAGCAGGTGATAAATAAAAGCACTCTCTCTAAATGAAAGACCTTCTGGCACCTCCCAAATGCTTTCTTACCATAACGACCTTGTTATTTTAAAACTTTCCCAAGATACTACCAAGTGAAATTAGCATCTTTGTATGCGTGTAAATCTCTGCATTATATTCCACTGTCTCTGTCAGCCTTGAACATCTATGTCTTCTCTCCAAATAGATCTATTTAGTTACAATACATTTATTATATGAGTTTGTTTTTTTCTTCTGGTTCTCCTCTTCCCAACAGAAGTCACTGTTAATGGGAGAGAAAAATGAGGAAAATCACAAAAGTATATTCAATAAATGGGTATTCTCTTCACAAAAGCAAGCAGGACTCCTCGCAGTTGGTCTGTTGGTTACAGCGAGAGAAGCCTGGGACAGCAAGACGTCTCAAAAGAATCGTTCTCTGAGAGTGAAGTACGAGTCTAATCCGCATACAGGGTGATGAGCACCCGCGGCCCAGTCAGCAGCCAGTACTGGCAAGACCTGGAAACCGTGGCCCGGGACTGGCCAGTTCCAGGAGCACCTGCTGTCTGAACGGCCGACGTGGTGTGCAGACGAGTCAGAGAAAGGAGAAGAGCCCAAATGCGAGCCGAGAGAGAAAGACCACAGGTTAACTTTGTCCCGGTGGATTTTCCCTTATGGCTAAAATGATGAAAAATATTTCGATCTGGGCAGGTCTGTCGGTTATTAAGACTGAAGGGATATCATATTGTTTTTTTCCCATTTCCTCTTTACATTCCAAAGACACTATGTGACCGCTGGGTGTGGTCATTTAAATTCAGTCCATTAAATGTGCTTTAAGAGATGTCAAGAAAAGGTATAAACATTGTGTCATTGTTAGTGAGTAACTGTACACGTAGCATTTACAGCCATTAAAACTTTTATCAAGTTTACACAATTAATGCTACAAACCCAGTCAATAGGCTGAGATCACAATTCTAATGTACTGAAATACAGTATTTTTCCAATAGAATTTATTAGGGTGTCTACTATGTTCCAAGTGCTTTCTCAAAGCATCATGTGACTATTTACAAAATTAGAAATATCAGTCTTGTGTTAAAGATCAGACGATTTTAGTGTCAAAGAGGTCCAGGAAGCTACACTGACCCGGGGAAGAAGGCTCTGAGAACAGTGCTTCTGTCCCTCTCCTGCCAGCGCTCGGACACTCCATCCTGTCTCCCTGCCCATGGGGTCATCTTTCTATGGGGCTAGTGTCGAGCAAACTCCAGAAGATGCTACTGGATGTCGTGGGGGGTACGCTGAATGAGGAACTTAAGATTTACTATTTTATAACCTTTACATTGTCAATGAGTAGTATTAGGGAAACCAACAGGGATAATTGTGTTTTCCACAGGCTTTTAGTATCATTATTTGGAGAATATTTGTTATTCTTAGAGACATTCTAAATAGAACAAATTACTAGAGGAAAAAAAAATCACATTATAAAATTATTAAAAACCTCAGGAAAAACTAAAATATACTTGAATCTTCTGACATTTTTGGGGAAATAATTAAAGAGGAAAATAGCAACTGTCGGGACGCCTGGGTGGCTCAGTTGGTTAAGCAGCTGCCTTCAGCTCAGGTCATGATCCCAGCGTCCTGGGATCGAGTCCCACATCGGGCTCCTTGCTTAGCCTCTGCCTGCCATTCTGTCTGCCTGTGCTCACTCTCTCCCCCTCTCTCTCTCTGATAAATAAATAAAATCCTTAAAAAAAAAATAGCAACTGTGACAAGCCTAATTAAAAGAAAGTGTACAGTATTTTATATGGACAGCAACCTTTGCATAAGCCTCAAATTTCCCATCAAACTTAAATTCCTTCATTGCTATCATTGTTAAGAAAATAATGGATAATTAAATTTTTAAAATAATTTTGGATCTTTATTTGAAATTTCAAACTTTATTAGATGCTGCTTGGAGGACAAAGGGTCCATAAACAGAGCCAATTGTAGTTCCCTTTTTCTATTATTATCTATTTTCTCGAGAATAACAAAATGCCTTTTTTCCCCTCCAATAAAGGATGGCATAGTTTCCTCCAACCATACCTTGATAAAAGAAAACAAAAATGTCTGCTGTATGAACACGACTTGGAAACAGAAATTTCCCTTTTATACAAAAAAAAAAAAAACCCAAACAAACAAACAAACAAACAAAAATTGGTATTTTAGAATATAAAGTTCATTACAAATGGAACCCTGGGAACCTGTAGAAACTGTTAACAAAAATGACATTTAAATGCTCAGACATGTAAATCCCATACTAGCTGATCGACTTTATCACCACTTTGTACTCTTATCCACAGCAGCAGGCGTCTGACTATACTCACTTGGATTTACTCTGTAGGGACTTTTCCAGATTTAAAGCATTCTACCAAGACAAATAGAGTGACAAATGCAATAAATTACATATGCATTATATGAGCAGAAAAAAAAAACTAATACTGTAGTTATTAAGAATAAAAGGCAAAGGAAAACCAAACTTCAGACCCATTCCTCATCTTTACTAAAAAGGAGACGCCAAAGACCCAGTTGAGTGAAGGCGATTTTGAAGAAGTAGCGTAAGGGAAGTCTCTGTGGATGTGGGGGTTATGGGTTCTTCTCTTCCCTCCTTTCTCTTTTTTCTGCCTGCTCACCTCCCCGCCACACAAAAAAAGAGGATCACTTGGAGAACTGTGGCAGATGGTGCCCTTCCAGGGCAGCGCCAAGCAGCCATGTTTCTTTTGCTGTGGCAGCTTCCACGGGAGGGAGACTGCTTGTCCCACTTCGTTCAGTCTGTTTGTGAATATTTGCTTTTCACAGAAGACAAAAAAGGGCAAGAGCTCTGGAATTCAATAGAAGGTCAGAGCGGCAATCTTTCTGCCTGGTCCAGCTTCCTTTTATACTCTGACATCTGGTGCCCATTACCAGAACAAATTAGAGCAATTCCAAGCAGCAGCCGAGGAGGAGGACTTCCTGTTCTCAGGCAGCACAGTCATCAGTGGGAACACAGGAACTAAGGTTCAAAACAATGCAGCCATAGAAAGAGATTTGTGACACTTGCTTTGCCGACTGAAAGTATAGCCCGTGGTGAGTGTAATTAAGGAGAAGACGTACTCTATCAGAGGCTTGCAGTTGTATTGATGACTTCCCACTAAATGTTCACCTTATTATAATAGGAAACCCGACACACTGAGTGGAATCCCACTATCAAAATCTAAACATATATATATATATATATATATAAAATCAGGTTTTTGTTTGTCTTGTTTTGTTTATCAAGAGAGAAGACAATCAATCATCAGAAATATTGTAAAAACCAGTAATTTAACTCACGCCCTTAGAATGCCACAGTGTATTTCTGCAGGCCACAATCTTCATTTCATATGCCTTTCTCCTATTTAATTATTCCCATTTTCTTTATCACACACATATCAGCTGTTTATTCAAAATACCTCTTGGCTTTTTCATGCCGAAAAATCTCACTGTGGGTAGCTATATTCCTTTAATATTTGATTTTTCTTCTTCAGAACTAATATTCACCATCCTTTAAAATATTCTTATTTATTAAAGGAAAAAAACAAAACAAAACCAACAACCCTAACTCTTCCAAAGAGTTGCACACAGAAAAGGAGCAAGCAATATTGCTCATATAAAACATATAAGTTAAATTTCTGAGTAATTCACTCACTGACTATGATGGGTTTTACCTGGAATTTTGTAATACTGAGTATTCAAAACAGAGCTCTGAGTCACTAAATGGTGAATTAGAATGGGATATTGTTGCATAAAAGGATTTTGTGATTTATTTTAAAAATATGTAAAGCAAAATATATTCATAGTCATTGAGAGTGTATTTGAATATTTTAAACCATGTGAGTAGGTTTTTCTCAGTGAACAGAAGGAACATATTCTGAGAACTTCAGTTTTTCAGTATTGATTTTATGTATATAACTTCCACTGATATATGTTAATATACATCAATATGCACATATAAACCCATATATGTATATTCATCACTTATGATCACAATTTCTCCTTTCCTATATATATTCTATGTAACAGAATGTAAACTAATTTAATATTAAATAACAAATTAGCTATTTCCTCTACTCAAACACTATGATTATCTATACTTAATGAGTAGAAATTCCATGGGCCTTCCAGGGGCTATTGAAATGCTGTTTTTAAAGATTTTATTTATTTATTTGACAGAGAGAGATCACAAGTAGGCAGAGAGGCAGGCAGAGAGAAAGGAGGAAACAGGCTCCCTGCTGAGAAGAGAGCCCGATGCGGGACTCGATCCCAGGACCCTGAGCCGAAGGCAGCAGCTTAACCCACTGAGCCACCCAGGCGCCCTAAATGCTGTTTTTAGATTTACATGTAGAAATCTACAAACTGATACAATACCCTACTTCAACAGAAGCCTCATGACACAAGAAGCAGAAGGAAAAAAAAAAAAAAGATGAGATAGAATGCCCTACCAATAATTTTTGTTTAATTTTTTTATTTATTTACTGATTTATTTATTTACTGATTCATTCATTCATTCATTCATTAAACATAGCATGACCAATTTGTTGATTTAATGGACAGTGATTTCTGTACTGTAGAATGATAAATGGTCTGGGTCCTACAACTACTGTGGATCTCATGAGTACCGGACAGCACTGAGATTTGCACACAGTGATTGAGTAGTTGAGGCTTTGACTGCTCTGCATTGTCTTCCCAGAGTCTGTTTGTAGTTTTAAGGGATAATTTTGTCTTCTTCTATTGTTATTTTTATCTGTTAAATGCTTGACAAGTTGGGTTTAGGACAGCAAGAAGATGGAGAATTCCTCTTATATCCTTTTATATGTTCTTTACATAATCCACCAATATCCAAAAATCCACAGAAGTTCTCCCAGAATAGGAATAAATTCTCCCAGAAAAATCTCCAGTGATTTAGAGGAAAAAAAAAATCATATTTTAGGAGCACCCGGGTGGCTCAGTGGTTAAGTGTCTACCTTCAGCTCGGGTCATGATCTCAGGGTCTTAGGATCCAGCCCCATGTCAGGCTTTCTGCTCAGTGGGGAGTCAGCTTTTTTCTCTCTCTCCCACTCTCTCTCCCTCTGTGTGCTCACTCTCTCAAATAAATAAATAAAATCTTTAAAAAATCACATTTTAAGGTGGAAAATCATTAGATATTTCCATTAATTTTTCCAATATTCCACATAATGTTTTCTCATTACATGTTTATTTTGTCCAGTTAAGACAATTTAATTAGATTTTATCTACATCAATTCCATGTAGAATTTATGGATTTGTAGTAGGTAAGTGTTAAAATTTATATATTGAAATCTATATCTGATGATGAAATACAATGTGACTGATTTTTATTTTATTTTACTACAAAACTATGTATAAGATTAATTGCACATTTATCACTGATTCACACACTCTACAAATGTGTCTACAGATTACAAATTAGATTTTGAAGGCTTTTAAGGAAAGCATTATATAATTTTAATTCTTTAAGTTGCCAAGAAATTTAAACCTATAACTAACGAGGAAGATCTGACTGGTATTTAATTTTATCAGAGCAATTCAATAAAAAAAAAATCATAAGACATTACTAAATCATGTTATTGAAAAAAGCAATTACTTCACTTTGAGTGTATGGGAAATACAACTGAAATACTCTTGAGTCAAGAGCTAATTTGTGAGAATTCCCCCATTACACTTTTAAAATCTCATGTTATTCTGTATTATCAGTATAATGGTAATAACTAGAAGCTCAGAGAAGGTGACAGTTTTCTGCATCTAGTAGTTATGTAATTAGACATTTCTTCCTGTTTTGCTCAATTTTCCAAATATGGAAAAATACATATACTTTTAGAATACTGATTCTGAATACATTTTCATTTTTATTTTATTTATTTTTTTAAATTTTTTAAAGATTTTATTTATTTTTTTTGAAAGGGAGAAAATGTGAGAGAGAGCATGAGAATGGGGAGAGTCATCAGGAGAAACAGATTCCCCACCGTCTAGGAGCCCAATGTGAGACTCGGTCCTGGGACTCCTGGATCATGATCTAAGCCCAAGGCAGTCATTTAACCAACTGCGCCACCCAGGTGTCCCTGGGTGAAATATAAAATTTCACTGAGTGCCAAATAATTGTTAGAGCCACAGTCTTGCAATGCCTTTTCAGGAGTTTTCAGGTGAGCACATGACCCCCGTATTGCAGGATTCCTGGTACGTAAGCAAAGCCTTCCCAAGACCGTGATGCCTCTCCAAGGATTACCACCAAGCAAAAGAGTGAGGAAGGCTGGGTCTATGTTGACCATGTTTCACTTCATAAAACCAGTCAAAGTTCTTCATCAAATACTTGTCCTTCAGGGAGTAGTGATTTTTTTTTTCTTTTCTTTTTTTCTTTTTTTTCCCAAGTAACATCTAGGGCTATGCCACAGCTTATAGATTTCTACTTGGCAGGGCCATCTATAACTTCCAAAGTCTGATGGATCAGGTCAAGGTCCAGAAAATTAAAGAGAATTTTCAGAAGATTTCAGAACATGGAATGGTTCAACTTGATCATCTGTCCTTCAGGGGTCTTGGTCAGACCCATCAATGAAGCATTCATTTATCCTCTGGACATAGTATTGATAACTCCAACTATCCCTTCATTTGTTCTTCACCACTTTTTTTCAGGGCACTTTTTGACTTCAAATCCCTTCTATTTCCCAATGTAACTCAACACCATCAATTCCTTTTCATTGATGGAAACAAAACACAGCTCTTGTTTATAGAAGGGCATGGTGGCTGGCAGTCGACATTGTCAATGATAGCATAAAACTGATGACAGTCATTCTCTCAGTACCCTCATATGTGTGAACAGGGACCTGTGACCCAGGACAGGAAGTGTGCTATACTAACAAGTCTTTCTAAGTACTTCTGTGATGCTGATTAAAATAATGAGTTTGTCCAAGTTACAGATTTCTCATATGCAGGAACATGGTTGGAAGAAGTAAAAAACCAAAGGCTCACTCCCACCTTTTAGATTTCTCTGCTTTGAGAACCAATGCTCAGTTTGCAGTGAGGATACCTTCCCAAGTTCCTGTCATTTCCTAACCTCAATCTGTGTCATCTGACTGACCTATGCAAAATCAAGAGAACTCTAGGGCCCCACACTCCACAGATTATAGCAAACTGATTTCAAGATCATGGAACCAGGGGATAGTTCGACTTCTGTTTTGGGAGCCAAAAAAAGAGGCATTTGGTTAATTCCATACCTTCTCACTAGGCAAAGAGGGAGCTCAGAATCTAGGAGAACATTATTTCATAGAACATTAATGAAATATTCCATGTCCCCCTGCTTTTTTGCTGCTGTTGTTCTACTTTTAACCAAGGTATAACTGACATGCAATAAACTGTATTATTTAAAGTATATATTATACTCATGTATATGGCTCTATCTGTATTTACACACATGCACAAACACACAAAAAATCGAGAAGAGAGTATCATTCACGCCCAAGCTCCCCCATGCCCTGAATGTAATCACTCTCAGCACCTCCTTAGCTGCCAGCGCAATCACTAATATGTTTCCTCTCACTGCAGGTTATTCTACATTTGTTGGAATTTTACATACATGAAAGCATGGATGACTTATTTTGGGTGGGAAAATGGGGGGCAATCAGCTTCTTTCACTCAGAATAACTATTTGAGATACATACATGTGGTTGTGTCCATCAGTAGTTCATACTGCCCCACAGTACTCCGTTTTACAAATTGTTCAGCCATTCACCTATTGACAGATACCTGCATTGTCTTCCACTTTGGTTACCACAAATACAGTTGCTATGAATATCTGTCTATGATTCTTTATAAAGACACAGGTTTTAAAAATATTTTAGAGCCATTAGTGGTTCACCGTAAAGCCGAGAGAAAGGTACACGGATTTCCTATAAACCCTCTCCTTCCACACATGCACAGCCTCACCCAGCATCAAGTCTCCACCAGAGTGAGGCATTTGTTACAGCCGATGAATCTACACTGACACATTATCACCAGAGTTTAAATTAGGGTTCACTTTTGGTGCTGTACAATCTCTGGGTTTGGATAAATGCATAACAACCTGTATCCATCATTACTATATCACACGGAGGAGTTTCGCTGCCCTAAAAGTCCTCTGTGTGCTGCCTTTCCACCTCCTTCTCTCTTAACCCCTGGGGACAGCTAACTTTTTACTGGCTCCGAAGTTCTGCCTCTTTTAAAATGTCTTACAGAGTTCTACTCTCTGTGACTACTGTGTGAAAATCATCCCAACTGAAATGCGGGTGTGAAATCAGCTCTGACAATTCTGTCAGTGTATCAGAGTTTATCTAAATGAGGCCTAGAGAAGAGTAGGGGAGACAGTGGTACCCTTGAAATGATGGAGTAAGAAATCTAGTAGATACTCTCTTCAGTATAACAACTTAAAAAACCAGTCATTTAAAATCTCTGGAAATTGTCCTAATGGCACACAGCAAATACATCCAGGCTTCACTTACAGGCTGGCACAGGCAGGGCAGTCCAAGGTTAGCCCAGGACTGACCCCACCCTACCTTCTGCAGCTGGGGCAAAGGCTGAACGGGAGGACAAGACATCTGCAGCTCTGCCTGATGGGACTATTTGCAACAGAGCATTAAGAATTCCTTGCCTGCATGTTGCTGACAACAATGGGAGATCATTACGGAGCAATTAAGAGAGACTGGTAGCCTTATGATACGTGCTAAAGCTAGCACCTAGAAGTTTAATACAGAAAACCAGAAAAAGAGTCAGCAAAGACCTCCCCTTCTTTGAACACAGACAACTCTGGGGGTCTGGACGGCTGTATGTGTTAGGCTCCAACCACTGGAGAGCAAACAGAGATAAACATGGGGCAATTGTGAAAGCATTTCTCATGCCTCACGTTGTTCATTGCTACCTTAACAATAAATATTCCTAAAAAATGGAATTATAAAATCCTCATGAAAAATGACATAAAAATAATAAAATACTTAGATATAAATTTAACAAAATAATTGTCTGTTGAAAACTATGTCATTCTTGCAAGATATTACAGAAAACAAATAAATGGAAAGCCACCCATAATCAAGATGGAAAGATTTAATATTGTTAAGATGGTAATTGCTCTACAAATTGAATATAATTCCTATCAAAATCCCAGCTGTTTTGTTTGTTTGCAGAAATATAAGCTGATCCTAAAATTCACAGGGAAATGCAAAGACCCAGAGAACTAAAACATTCCTGAAAAGGACACAGTTGGAGGACTCAAACTTCTCTATTTCTAAATTTACTAAAGTTATAGTAATCGAGACTATGTGATACTGACACACAGACATATAAACCAATGAAATAAAATTCAGAGTCCACAAACAAATCCTTACACATGTGGCCAGCCAACTAATTTTTGGCAAGCATGCTGAACATGTCAATGTGGGGGAAAACAGTCTTGAAGAAATGATACTGAGACAACTGAATATCCACGTGTGAAAGAAAAAAGAGAGACTCCCAACTAAAATTACAAAAATTTATTCAAATGGATAAAAGATCTAAATGTAAGAGATAAAACTATAAAACAGAAAGATATTCAGGAATAAATCCTTGTGATTTGAAGTTAAGTAATTCTTACAGTAACAAAAGCACAGAAACAAAAAAAAGTAGATTCACTGGACTACATTAAAGCCCACAACTTTGTGTTTCAAAAGTTACCATCAAGAAAATAAAAAGACAATCCACAGAATGATTAAAATACCAGCAAATCATAAATTCGAAAAGCAACTTGTTGCTGGAAGACAAAAACCAAAAAACAAAAACAAAACAGCTCAATAGCAAAGACAAATACCAATTTAAACAAATTGGCAAAGAATTTGAATAGACATTTCTCCAAACAGGATCTGTGAATGGTGTGCAAGCACATTAAAGAATACTCAACATTATCAGTCATTACAGACACACAAATCAAAACCACAGTGACATACTTCAGCACACAATGGTATTAATGAGAAGACAGCCAAGAGCAAGTGTTGTGAAGGACATGGAAAAGTAGGGACACTTCTACATTGTTGGGAGAATGTAAAATGGTGCAGCTGCTTTGGAAAACACTCAGTTTCTCAAAAATGAATTCTGTTTAAAACGGCATTACCATATGACCTAGCAATTCCACATTGAGGTATACCTCCAAGAGAAAAGAAGAGACACATCCACCCATATCCACACACAAACTTTAGAGGCATGATGATCCAGTATATTTCATAAGAGTCAACTGAAGAATGGATAAATAAAATTGATAGGCTCATTACAATGAAATATGAATCAGCAATACAAATGAATGAAACGCAACACGGAGAAATGATAAAAAAAAAAAAACATTCATTACGCTTAATGAGAGAAGAAAGTCACAAAGGGCACTTATTGTATGGTTCCATTTATAGAAAATGTTCTGACTAGGCAGAACTACAGGGATTACTAGTTGCCCAGGACTGGATCTGGGAATCTAGAGGAAATGGGGAATTATTGTAATGGGTACAGAGCTTCTTTTCAGGCAGACAGAAATACTCTGAACTTTGATTTTGGCGATAGTTGCACATCCCTGTGAATTACCAATAAAAAACAACAACAATAACAAAAACAAAACCCCAAAAAATAGACTTCAAACCCCTAAAAACACTTCAAATAGAATTATGCATTGTTTAGAGTAGAACTCAGTAAAGCTACTATTAAAAGAATATTATTTGCTGCTTTTGATCTTTAACCTCACATCTTTAAAAAATTAATAGTAAACAGAAAGAGAAGTGCAAGAAATACATATTCTTTTATTTTTTAAATCAGTATTTCCAGAATTTAGATTCCCAATTATTTTTTTAAACAAGAAGTCCAGGAAGTAAACTTCAGATTAGTTTGAGTAAGAAGGTAATATAACCCACATTAATGGGGTTTTGTTGCCTTACCATATATAAGAAGATAAGAATATAATTTCACACAAATCACTAAATTGTTGATAGACACTAACTAGAAGTTTCACTTGTCTTCTAGGAACTCTGTATAATATAAACATAATATTTTGGACAATTCATTAAAATGTTCTTTGATATTTTATCAGACTTCCCTGAAGTATATCATACATATTATAATAAAAGAGCAGTGAATGACTAGACAAATTTGGGATGCTTTAAAGATGCATGTTTGATGCAAAATTTTTATAGCTCATAAAAATAGAACCAGACATACAGATGAGGTCCCTGGGTGCTGTGAACAGTATTCACATAAATGAATCAGAAAGAGTCTGATGGAAATGTCCCTCTGGTAGCTAATGCTCTGAGACCTAGGTCTTAGAAAAAGATGATTTCCAAGTTACACTGTATCTGGAGATTGACTATGCCAAATGCGTCATAACAAAAGACATTGTATTTCTTTTGCTGGTAAAATCATCAACTAAAAAAAGCGTTAAATTGGAAAATTAATATATTGATTTGTCCCATTAAATTTTGCTGGAGTTTGCTCAGCTAAAACAATTACTCTAATAGTTGAAGAATCCCTTTCTCTCCCAAAGAATCTCCTTCTCTCCCAAATACTGCTACATGGAAAAGATCTCTTTTCCAACATGGAAAAGAGATCTTTTCCATGTAGCAGTATGTGTTGGTCTATGATCACCATATAAAACTTTTTAACATTCTTACAATTACAGACACTGTCGCTCTACCCAACTATATCAAAGCAGTTAGATTTGTTAATTATATTAATTATAATCATAGTTCTATTGACTTTGTCTTATTCCTTCAAAAGAAAAAATTAATTTTTGGTCAAGCTCTGATCTCTCCTTTGATATTTTGTGAGCAAAGAAAATTAAAAAAAAAATAAATAAAAGGGTGAATAATGGGACATACTCTTGTCAGTATGCATGTGGCATTTTGAGGAAGATAAATGGCTCATTTATAGTGTTCGCATGTCTCAGAATGCCAGATTACTCAAGCAGGTGAAACTAATCATAATGTCCACAATTCATACTACGTTTGTAACAGGTTGTCAATATGTGATTTGTTTCTTTTCTTCAACCTCTCAGTATTCCCAACATCTAACAGGACATGTCTAGTGAATAATTAAAGTAATAGATAATTTTCTCTCTTACTTATTTGCAATCCCTAAATTTCATATTGAACAATTTACAGACGAGCTACTTTGGAGGAAAGAGAGCGGTGACCCGTCTGACAGAATATGGCTATGGTGAGCGCACGAGCATACTGGAGAGGGAACAAAATTTTTCAAATTATAAGGTCCATTGGGAGATAATAAACTTCTTCTGTCTTTTCTCCCCCGGTATCTTATTTTTGTTATTAAGCTGAAAAGAAATGCAATAGTAAGCCGTAGTAAAGAACAAAATTGAGGGTTAAATGCAAATTATAAAAGATGATTAAAGAGAAGATGTCTTTTGTCTTTTGACAAAGGATATTTCCAAATTCCAATGAAGAACAATATGTTATAATAGCAAATATGTGGGGTTTAAATACATATTTATATGTATTTTTAAAAATTCAACCTTAAAGATACTTTCATTGCTGCTGCTACATAAATTTCTGAAAACAATCTCTCAGACTGAAAAATTGAGAACTAAAACCCACTGTGGCAACAGAATCCAGCAGCAATTCAGGTGCTTCCAAAGTCAGCAGCCCGCTCAGGAACACAGTGGGAACCTCATCACCTTTGTCCTAAGCCCATTCCTGTACAAAGCAATTCCATTTCATTTGGAAACTGGGCACCACCTTTTTTATTAGAGTATTTCTCTAGCGTCACCCAAGACTATGCATTCTTCAGGTTTCAAGATTACTTTCTGTCTTTCAGTTACTAGTAGTTTCAATTAATGATCAATAGAAGTAATTGTCTCTCAAATGGCTTAGGCCACCCCACTGTGCCTGGACCTATTCTGTTAAGATAAGATAAGAAAACAAAAATTTTAATTATCTCTCCTGAGTCACTCAGGCTTTTGTTATAAGCTCCATGCATGAGAACAAGTTGTAGATACTTCTAAAACATATTTGAGTGTGAATCAAAAGAGCCCACAGACATTGATTGAGTTACTGCTGTTTGCAATTCAGAGGTAGCCTGTGTTATTAAGGCTACAAAGCTTATGGGCAAAATGGAATTGGAAAGAATAATTGCAACCGAAACACGACCAACACCAACCTTTGGTCCATGAAGTAATTTGAACTTGTCCAAGACACTGGAGACTGCTAAAGCAGAAATTCAAACTAAACAAAGCAAAAAAGTAGAAATCTTGGCAGTATGTTTCTTAGAGCCATGAAACAAGGCAAATGGAATGATGTTCTAAGTTGGGGGCTGAAATTTAGAGGAAGCACACACCAGACCAGCAAGGCTTAGGTGTCAGATTTGGGGGAGAGAGTTCATTTGCAAGTACTTGGTATTCCTTGTCATAAAACAGTGCTAACAGTGTTTTGGCCGTGTGTGGGTTTTTGTCCTAATCAAAATTATAATTCATCCAATGCTGGCTAACCCTGCCTGGTGAAAATCACTTGAAAATCAACATACTTCATTCTGATATAATTTCCGCATTTAAGAATCACATATAAACTAATAGATTTCATACAAATCTGACACTGTAAGCTAAAAAATGCAAATTACTAAATTGAAGAAATTATTTTTTTTAATTCATTCTACTTGGCTCTCCATTGCTGGGTATAGTTCTTCCTCATGTTCAGTGCCCTCTCATTACTTGTAAATACCACAGCAGAAGTCCATACCTCTCTTCTCCTCAGTACACCTATCCACCTCCTGCTTCCCTAATTTCAACATATTACAGCTTCTCCTTCTTAAGTAATAAATCCATAATAATAATAAATAATAGATGAATAAATAAGATCCAAAACCAATAAACTCCCTCAGATTTTTATCAGATCATGAGAGTTAAAGACAAAGACGTAGTTCATTTTATATTCTGAGACTTGCATGATCTCAGAAACATGACGTTTCATGCTTTCTGTAATAAATACACAAATGAAAGGATGCAAGAAGCTCAGTGTTTTGGACTATGTGAATAGAGCATAAGGGCATAAGACTGTAGGACACAAATACCATGAAGCTTGAGATAGACGCTAAATTTAGCAAGTAATGGCAAGGGACTAACATTCAGTATGCATTTATCTCATGTCTGACAAGCTAGATGGTTTGCATAAATTTTCAACCAGGAAAATAGTTTCATTTCTAAGCTGAGAAGTATTTATCTTTCACATACCACATTCAATTTCAGATATTAATTGATAATAATGTTGCTGTATATCAAATTATCTTAAACAATTCCTGTGAAATATTCAGTATGTATATGACAATGATTGTGATTTAGGATTACTTGTTGACGTTGGGTTACTTCCTAAAGTGGGGAATCTGCCCTAGATAGATCATCCTAGATGAATGCTTTAATTTCTCTCTATACTGAGAAAGTGTAACTTTCCCCCAACATACTGGTTTCAGTATTACAGATTTGTTTTTTTCTTTACTGCAGATCTGTCTTCTGTTTCATGTTCACAAACAGTACTATTAAGCAAACAATTTAAATAGTGTGATATGTAGATCAGTAACAGATATTAAAGTCTATTGATGCCACTTACAATTCTTCTCTAGAGTCATTTATATTTTCATAGAGTCCCATTACACAGGTGTTCATATGTATGACATATTTCAAAAATTATAAATGATGCATTAGCCACTCATTCATATGAAAATGATGATTAAGTCACATTTGTAACTTATGCATCCCTTCATAGAAATTTTGCCGTTAGATCTGGTGGCAACTCACAGACTTTCTAAAGCCATGCTAAATTTCTGTTAGTCAAATGAGAAATGTGTGGTTTTTGTTTTCATTTTTTTTTGCTTGCTTCTTGTTTCATTAGGATTTTTGTCTTCGAAGCAAAAATCTATGGTAGGATTAGAAGTAAAGGTGCCCAGCTAGTATGTTCAGCTGTCTCAGCTCCTTTATCTTCCCATTTGCAGTCCTTTGTTTCTCCTTCCCAAACTCACCAATTTCAAATTGCTATGGGATCGTTTTTCTTATCACTGCCTCCACTTATGGGATAAAGTTGAACTTCTTGAGGAAGATGTCAAATCAATGGTATTGTTGTAGTTCTCAAAGTAAAAGCAACACTAAAATATAATTTTAAGTCTAGGAAAAGTACGATCAATTTTTGAAAAGAAAAAGTGGAGGCATTTCTTCTCTCTTTCCATGATCTCCTAGAATATGGATATCTATTTAACGGTATACTTTTTCTTTCTTTTTCTAGCCAAGACGCACTTTACAAGCAACTTATTTTCAAAAAAATATTTAACATATACATTTTCAGTTAACATTTCTGTTTATATTTCGTGTTCTAAAATATATTAAATATAAATGTTAAGCAAATTAAATAATATTGCTAACATATTTAATAACAAACACTAACAATCTGTGCAGATATTTATTTCTGCCAACTGTGCTTTATCCTGCATCTCTCCTTTCGATGGATGTTAATCATCCCTGTTGATTTCCAGTAACAAATGGGTTTTTAATTTGTGTACATTCCACCTCTCCACCAGCAGGATAGATGTTATTCTAAAGAATTGTGCGCTACCTTTTAAATCCTGAGTAGTAAACACAGAATTTAGGACTCCATTGTTTTCGATTCCATTGATTTCCACTACATCATGGCCACTGATAGTCTTCCGTTCTTCATATTGTTGACTTCTCTGATTGACCACAGTAGTGTCAGCCAATCACCAAGAACCCAATCTGTAGACAGTGCTACCCAGGCTTTGCGTCCCAAGTTAGTAAACCACCATCAAAGGATAAGCTTCTCCACTTACTTTTTTAAACACTCATTTATTCATTTGAGAGACAGAGAGAGCATGAGTGTGGAGAGGAGCAGAGGGACAGGAAAAGAATCTCAAGCAGACTCCTGCCGAGCATGGAGCTGGACGGGGGGCTGAGTCTTACAAACCTGAGATCATGACCTGAGTTGAATTCAAGAGTCAGACACCGAAAGGGCTGAGCCACCCAGGCGACCCTCTGCACTTATTTTATAGGAGGGCTATGGCATTGCCTACTCTGTCACCATGTTTTCAGAACTTAATTTGGGGACTAATCTGAAGTGATGGCTGCTTAAAATTAATTCTAAATTTACAATTCCCTTCATACTTCAATTAAGTAGTATTTTACATAACCAATAAAAACAAAATTATCTATGTGCATTTCCAAGTTTACTGTAATTGTTTTCCATAACATTTAAAGTAATGAGGTTTTTGGATTTAATTAAAATCATTTTGATTGAATCCATCAGGTATTTATTGAATATAAAATATGGTCAGTGCTAAACTAGGTGTAAGACAGGATTTAAAGCAAATGAAGTGTAAAGGTCAAAAGTCCCTATGGCGTGGAAGCAGGCAGAACAGTAGGACATAAGCAAATATAGAGTATAATAAGGACTAAATATCTGAAAGGCAAAAGTAGACACACTACTTTCAGAAAGCAGGGATATATCATCTTTGCACAATCTGGAAAAAAATGAAAAATGAGAATATGAATGATTCATTTATTCTCTGAGCTTTTGTAATATTTTTAGAAATTCTCTTTAGTAATTCACCTTGGCAACACAACTTCATAATAAAGAAAAAAAAATTCTATGAATAGGAAAATTATCAAACATAACAGAACTAGCTTCCATGTTTCTCCAGTCTCTCAGACTGACTTATTACTCACTATAATCATCATTACCTATAATCATATTTCTTTTTTATACTCTATCTCTATGTATTTCCGTATTTTCATGTCTATCCTCAAACTTATTTTTGTAAATGCAACCCTTTACTTATATCTGTGTCTATGTCTATATTTAGTTATTGTTTTTTTCTAATTAAAATATAATTTACTGTGGTTGGCTTTATATACTCATATATATTTTATATATTTTTATATGCCTAAAAAACTGTCCCTAGGATCTGGTACATGCACAATAAAGGAATGAAATGCTAACCATAACGTGATATTTAATCTTTCTTCACTCATGTCATTAATGCACATTCTTCAGCCAAAAGTAGTATGACCCCTCATCTCTGAAAAAATAATATTTAAGTGTATTCACCCCATAAAGACATATTTAATAGTGATTTATTTGGATAGGTAGACTTATCGCTTTATATTGCCCAACAATAAAAACTGTTATCACAAGATAACTACAATATCAAAGAGCAAAGAGATGTCTATCCTTTTACAAATGCCAATAATTTTGCATATTTTCAAAAATGCCTTCACAATTGATAGCCTACCCAACGTGAAAATGAGGGGTTGGTAAAACTTTCTCATAAATTTAAAGAAATTTAAAAGTAAAAATAGGCACCTGCCAATTTTAAGGAAAGTTTCTGTGTGTTTGTTATTGTCTTTAAAGATTTCCAGCTGCAGCTCAGTTCAGAAGTGTATTTGGAAAGATACAACCAGGTATTAAAACAATTCAGGATTTCTGAGATGAATAGGCATTGGTCATATATGAGAAGAAAAAGATACGCTGTATTTATCTTATATCCATCTCACACGAAATATAAGCCACATGTGACTATGTATGGTCCTCTTCTGTTTCCATTGTGCCTTGTTTAGTACAATTAGTTAAAGAAAATTTTATTGAAGGAAGCTCATTTTAAGGTCAAGAACACATTGTTAAGAAAAAAAAAGCATGCTTTTATCTGAAGAAAACAGCATCTTACTGGGGGATTCAGGATTATGAAAAATGATCTCTTAAAGCACAATATTTTTCTACACAGGCTTAAAAGAAGTTATGACTTTTCTAGGAATTTCGAAGATTCCTGGCATTTAGCAGATAGAAAGTAGTTTTATTTGAAGTGAAAGCTAAGAAATACTTTGGTACTTCCCCCAGGTTTGAAATGTAAAGGTCTGTGTCTATTTGTTTACTATTGAGTTTGAGGCATTCTGAATCCAGAATCTGTTGCAAAAGTAGAAGACATAATGGAGGGCTATTTAAGTGCCTTATAGGCTTGAGTATACATAAATTTCTCTAGATTCATACGGGATTAATATAATTTTTTTCTTATTCAACATGGAGCATAGACTTGCTCCAGCCATTTACTCCTAGTTGAAAAGGGAGAGGTTAGGCTGGTTCAATGCCTACTGAAGAAGGTCTTGAAAAATATTAAGTATTATCATCAGAAATCCACCCAAATAAGCATTTCCATCACCTTGGCTCACCAATGATTACACGGTTAGGATGTCTTGAAACTCACTGCTGATAGGTGTGCTTGGAATGAATGGTCACTATTACATTCATAGTATCCACATGCTTTTGGCAGCAACCACGTACACACCCCAAAACATGCCTTGGTTTCAGTGACAAATCATATATTTACCTTTTTAACACTTAAAGTTTATCTAGCAATAACTAGATGTGTGTTGGGCAATAAGAAGTCTACAGAGGGAGTAGAATGGCAGTAGAGGTCATTGTAGACAGAGGCAGAATTTAACATGTACCAAATATCATAGTTTTACATGTAATTTCCCTAAGTAGTTATTAGAACATGGGGGGGGAGGGGTTAAGGGGGTAGGAGAAGAATCAATGAAACAAGATGGGATTGGGAGGGAGACAAACCATAAGTGACTCTTGATCTCACAAAACAAACTGAGGGTTGCTGGGGAGAGGGCAGTTCGGAGAAGGGGGTGGGGTTATGGACATTGGGGAGGGTATGTGCTTTGGTGAGTGCTGTGAAGTGTGTAAACCTGGTGATTCACAGACCTGTACCCCTGGGGATAAAAATACATTATATGTTTATTAAAAAAATAATAAATTTATTAAAAAAAATAGAAATATGTGGAACAAAAAAAAAGGAAATGAGCAACAGAGAACAGAACCTACATGCACAGCTCAAATGTCCAAATTTTTGTTCATTTTTTATGTTTTTCTGTTTCAGTTTGGTTTTACTCTGCTAGCATGAAGTTGTTCATAATTATAATCCTTTTATATTTTTTAAATTCCAGAGTGATGTCACTTCATTTATTCCTGATTTTAGCAATTTGAGTCTCTTCTGTTTTCTTGCATAGTCTACCTTAGAACTGTCAATTTGTTGATTTTTATAAAGATGTGACTCTTGATTTAATTTATTTCAATGGCTTTTCTTGTCTTATTTTATTTATTTCTCCTCTAATCTTTATTATTTTCTTCCTTCTGTTTCCTTTGAGTTTAGTTTGCTCTTCTTTTTCTATTTTCTTAAATTAGAAAGTTAAGTTACTGATTCAGGAAATTTCTTCTTTTTTAATATAATGTTTAGAGCTATTAATTCCTTGCAAGGCAAATTCTCCTCATACCATACATAAGTTTTAATATGTTGTGGTTTTCTCTACATTTGCTTCAGATTTTCTTATTTTCCTTATGATTTCTTCTTTGGTCTATTAGTTATTGAGATGTGCAATAAATTCCCACATATATGTGAGTTTCCCAAATATCCCTTTACTACAAGTTTCTAATTTATTTCCATTTTGGTAAGAGAAACTATTTTGCAAAATTATTTATACTTCTTTTAAGTTCTAGCATCTGGTCTATGTTAGAGAGTCTTCAACTGGCATTTGTGAAGAAGAAGAGTTTTGTGCTTTGAATGGTGAATTCCACAGATGAATTTTACATCTTAATGGTTTATAGTGTTAAAATGTTTTTTCCTTGTTAATCTTCTGCGACACTGTCTTATTCATTATTGGAAGTGGTGTATTGATGTCTCCAATGATCATTGTTAAATTATGTATTTTTTTTTCAGTTCTGCCAGTTTTTGCTTCCTGCATTTGAGACTGTCTTTAGATGCATGTTTGTTTATAGGTGTAACTTCTTGATGATTCACACACAAACACACAACACACACACACACACACACATATATTTATATATTATAATTATATATATACTATATATAATTAAATTATTTATTAAATTATATGTGTGATTTATTATATATTATATATTATTATATATAATTAAATTATATAATTTATAATTTTATATATATATATATAATTATGAAATACCTTTCTTTACCTCTAGAAAAAGTTTTGTTTTAAAGTCTTTCTTGTGGAATTAATGTAGAAATGGAAACACATTCTTTTCAATCATGCTTGACTGGTTTAAGCCTGCTTCATGGGACTTGGTGGATGAAAAAAGTGGGCAGACTGTCCTCAATAAGTAAAATGTAGTCTCATACTAAAAGCTAGTGGGGGGAATGTGAACCCATCTTCTGGACCATTTCTTCCCAAATAGAGCACGGAGGTAGCTGAAGGAGGACAATAAAGCTTCTTACTCCGCAATTCTGGAAATCCCTATCCCCCTACCTTTAGAGAAGTTTCATGTTCACAGCAAAATTGAATGGAAAGTATAGAGAGTTTCTGTCTACTGCTTGCCCCATTCACCCACAGCCTCTTCCAACATCAAACACCCCCACAAGAGTGGTATGTCTATTTGTTACAAATGATGAACCTACACTGATGCCATTATCACTCAAAGTCCATAGTTTACAGAAGGGCTCATTCAGTGTTGCATATTCTGTGGGTTTGGACAAAGGTATAATGATGTGTTACACTATTACAATATCATACAGAGTATTTTTATTGCCCTGAATATCCTCGATGGTCCACCTATTCAACCTTTCCACCCCTTAACATTAGGTAACATCTTTTTACTCTCTCCTGATGGAGTGTCCTGATGGAGACAGTGTCCTTGCCAGAATGTAGATGGAGTTGGAATCATACAATTATTGCCTTTTCAGATTGACTTCTTTCACTAGTACTTTGCATTTAAGGTTCCCCCACATCTCATGGCTTGATGGCTTAATTCTTATTTTGTACTATTTTAAATTTCTTTCTTTTCTTTCCTTTTTAAAATTTTTTTTTTTTGTATAACAAGCAAATGAGAATTATTCCAAATGTGCACTTAAATTTTATCAGTCAAAATACATTTTATAGATTATTGTTTTGCTGTTTTGAAAAATAATCTGTTAGCCTAATTTAGAAGATTTTCTAACAGCTAATTATGTTTATGCTCCCAAATATTAGAAGCCTTGGACTTTTAATGGATCACCTATAGATCTACTGACTCCATGTCATTCAGTCAGGTTCTTGCAGAAAATTTCAGTATATTCCTCTCTTATCAATGCTGGTTATTTAAACCAGCATGTCATTGGAGAATCAGTAAGATTTTTTAAACATTGAAGCCATCCAGGACTATAGAGAGACCATAAATTGTAAATTGTAAATGTTCTTAAAGTAATAATTATATCAACATATAAACACATATATAAATACATAAAATCTGTTATATTATACACTAATGCAGTTCATTACATATTACTTTGATTTTAATAACGCCCTCCATTACTAATAGTGAGTTTTATTACTAGAAAGAAGAAATAGCAGTACATCAACTGCTTAAAAGAAAGCAAATATATATTAGTTACTTATTATCTGCATATCTTTCATAAAGTTAAATACTACTGCCTCCATTAAAAATAAATTTTCTTCTCTTGTATCTACTATGTTTCTGATAATGCACTTTTTGGTGTTAAGTAGTAAACGTGCATCATAACTATCTTGATAGACCATTAATAAACCTTAAGTATGGTGGTAAAATCACAATTCCTCTTTTGTTACCCAGAACACTCAGAAACTACTTGACTGCTGTAAAATCTTGTGTGGCATTAAATATCTTTCCTATGATAAAGTTTAAAAGCAGTATCGATTAATCATGACCCATGTAATTAATACTTACAAAATTAATAGTAGTTGGGCAAATTTTATTTCTTTTATTTTTTATTCTTTAAATTTGAATTCAGAGTAATTAATTTTAAGTTTGCTCTGAGAAAATAACAACAATTGTGGGAATCAAATAATAAATAATCTTAGGTACGTAGAACACATCATAAGATTATTTTATCGCAGCCTTATGTTTCTTGTGTCATTATAATAAAGACTAGTTTGTTATGTGCTAGTAAAACTACATTGACAACCAGAAGACCAATTATTCTACATTCTTTGGGTTTCTTTACTGTGTTTTGTTTTGTCTTGTTATAGCTATGTTGTATAGCTTTTCTGCTATTGTATAGGCTTTCTCTTTGAACACAAAAAAAATCTTTGTAAATTTTCATGCCAATGAAAAAGAGATAGTCATGATTTAGTATTTGAAATTCCCTTTATTGCTTAAAATGTCTCTATAAATATGTAAATAACATTCCCCACCCCCTGACCCCAGAATACACTTTCAAGTGAACCTTGAGAAGAGGAATAATGGTCTCGATTCTCTTACTTCATACAACAGCAGGCAGGGGTGCAAGGATCGATATGCAATAGAATCTTCTATTTAGGGTAGCACAGAAGAGTGGAAGAGACAGACATGTGAACAGACAATTGTGACAACAAACTAACTGAAGTAGGATATTACTGGCTATAAAGCACCATGCAAATATGAAGTGAGAATCACCTCAGTATTACTACGGAACTAAGTGACGGCTTTAGACTGGAAGTTACATTTGAGTAGTTTTGTTAAACAAGTAGAACTTTTCGAGGAAGGCAGCTACTTTAAAAGGAGACTGCAAAATGCATGTTCTCAATGAAAACCCAAATTATCAATTTTATAAGACAAACACTAAAACAGAATGACAGAAACAGCGCCTGTAAATACTTCATTTTACTGCAGAAGGTAGTTGTGTGAGTCATGTAAACATGGGGAAATACTTATGTTCTACAAAGAACTCCCAGAATAAAAAACAAATCTATGGCTGAATTCAATATGGAAAAACAAAAAAATCACAAAACAAAACTAAACAAAAGACCAAAAAACTATTAATTTATGAACCCTACATTTTCAAAGATTTGTGCTTCAGGATATGAGGCAAGAGATTTTGATCATGAATCCTGAGCTGCAGCATAAAGATAGAAATGGTAACAGATATGATATGAAAAACCAACTGGGAGAAAATAAGCAAGGTGGTGGTGTACAGAATCAGAGACGGAGTATAACCAACATGCATTCAAAGAAGAGGGTCCGGCTTGGGCTCTGCACTAGGTCTGAGGAGAGCAGTTAAGAGCAATTCAACAAATGTCAGAACTCACGGTAATGCACAAACAGAAGATGTCAGAACTGGAGAAAGATAATTTAGCGATGTCTGAAGTGATAGTCTCGTAACCTCAGCAATTAGTAATAAGGCGCTGTCTTTAAATAAATTTTGGTAAGAACTGAGCCTAACACTCTATACATGCGTCGTATCTGAGATCCTTCCTGACCACTTGACCTCATGTAGCCATCAAACCTCTTGCTACCACATCATCCCATGATGATATCCTGTATGACATTTAGTGTGATCCCATGTGTTTTAATTGTTCTTCGTACATGAGTAACTATACCTAGTGCATTAGGCTGATATGCAGTAAGTAAATGCTAACCAGTTATGTGCGGCCGGTCCTTGTTCTCCTCTCCTCGGGCCAGCGTCTCTTCAGATTATTTGGTTAGATAAACAGGACTTGGGGAGTTAACATAAAATTACATCTATGTGTGTGTGTGTGTGTGTGTGTGTGTGTGTTCATATATTTAAAATAAGCTGAACTAACAATCAGGGATGCCAATAAGCAAAACCTTAAACTTTCAATACAGAGTATTAAGAATGACTACTCCTATTAAATATTTCCTTCTATCTTTTTATACTTGAAAAAAAATTACTCAAAGTGGATTACTTTCTTGGGCATGCTCTCTGATCTTTCTGCACTTCTTTTCTAAAGAGAATCTATATCTTATGTACTTTTGGAATTAGATTACAGCTGATACACTGGGATCTCTTGCCCACCTGTTGCCAATCAACATCTTCTCTAATCCGCTCACGTGTCTTTTACATATTATGTCAACCAATATATTGCCCGTTAAGAGTTGACAACCAGACACATATTTGTGTAATGTGTGATATTTGACGTATAGTCATCAAACTGTTATTCTCTAAACTCAAGCATAAATTCTATCTCATAATATTAACTTCTCCATTATAAAATTATGACCGTATGTTATTCAACATATTTAGCATTTCAATTATAATAAAATGCTATTCATGAAAAGAAATAAAGTGTGCACTCCATGTATGTATGTATGAAATGTATGTATAAATTTGTTTTTATAACACCAGAGCTTGAAAGAAAAAAATAAGAGAAATCTCTTTCCCTCTTTATTTTAAAGACAACATTCTAAAGTTCTCAAGAAAAATGACAACAGCCAAATTAGGTGAACTAATGAGTTAAAATTTATCTATTTAAAATATCAAAAACTGTCATTTAGTGTTCCTCAACAAAACATGTTCTGAATTGTATTTTTGAAGCCATTAATTTATATATGTCAGTAAATAACTTTCTCAAACAAATTACATTGGTTTTATTTGAAAACAATGCTTGTCCTACAAAGTACTCCATTCTTTCCTACTAAGGGCAAGGACATCAACGTTAAGTAAGGTCTTTGTTGCTTAAGAATTCAAATACTTTAGCTATTTAGTCAGCCAGTGTGATCGTAATTTCCGTGTCATGAAGTCCATTAGTCATTGGGAATTATAGCAGTAAGTTTTCTAGATTACAAATACTGGACAAAAACACAGTCAAGTAAAGGAAGATATAATAGTCCCGATTCTTCAAATTTCTCTCCACATGCCATCAGAACCAATCTCTTCCCTTATATATCTTCGAAAATCCTACTCCTCTCTATTGATCTAAACCCTCAACTCAGCAACTCTTCAACACTAGTGTGAAATAGATCTTTATCAGCAACTGTCCTAGGATACTGCTTTCCAGAATGCTTTTTGGAATATTAGTTGTGTATTTACTAGCATTTCTCACATGCCATAAATTCTGGAAGTGAGATAGATATTTTTCTTTTCTTTTTTTAAAATATGTTTTATTTATTTTTAAGATTCTATTTATTTATTTGAGAGAGAGAGACATAGTGAGAGAGGGAACACAAGCAGGGGAAATGGGAGAGAGAGAAGCAGGCTTCTGGCTGAGCAGGGAGCCTGACGCGGGGCTCATGACCTGAGCTGCAGGCAGCCACTTAACCAACTGAGGCACACAGGAGCCCCGAGATAGATGATTTTCAATGAATGATTTAGATATTGGAATTAGTGGACAAAATCTTAGAGTTATTTATTTTTTTGTCTAAACAGTTAGAAACAAAATATGATTGTGGAACAGATAGAGAATCTTAGCAGAGTAATAAGAAAATAATAAATAAACATTTTAAAACTGATATTTACAATATCTGAACTGTAAAATTCTTGGGAAGGGCTTAAGATCAGACAAATAATGGCAAAAGGTAGGCTCAGTGAATGTGAAGATAGATCAATGGACATTATTTGATTTTTCAGAAAAGGGAGAAAAATAGAAGACTGAAAAGAAAAATGAGGAAAACCTCCATGAACATTGGGCCATTATCAACAGAAGTCCAGAAAAGAGATAAGGGTTCCAAACATTTTTTTTAAGAATCAATGACTAAAAATGTCCCAAATTTGATGAAAACCATAAAGTGCTTAAGAAAAGTATAAAAAAGATATCTAGAAAGAAAACTACTCTTAAACATAAAAAAATGAAATTATTAAAAACCAAAAAATAATAGGGAAATACTATAACCAGCAAGAGATAAAATGATTGATCACATGTAGTTGGATCATAACATAAACTACCTGATTTCTCATCAGAAATAAAGAAGACCAGAAGATAGAATAATATCCATCAAGTTCTAAAAAGAAAGGAAACTTTATCAGAAAGAAGTATTTTTCAAAAGTAAAGCAAATGCCATTTTGAGATAAAAACTGAAAAGCTTTCTTACCAGACGACCAGTTCTTGAAGAAACAATTAAAAAATTTGTTTAGCATGAGCAGTACTGACATCAGATAGCAACTCAGATTTGTAGCAAAAAATAAAGGGCACCAGAAATGGCAAACACAGGAAAATATTTGTTAAATATTTTGTTAAATATTTATGTTATCTCTTAATGTGTTTAAATGATATATTATTATTTAAAGAAAATATTATGACTGTATCACAACAGTTATACTAAATGTTTTATATATACATGTATGTGCACATTATGTTATATATATGTCCTTTTAGGATGGAAAAGCAGGAAGTATTCTGAGTTTCTTCTACTTCACATAAAATATTATAAAAGAAACTTTAAGTGCAATGCAGTAAGTTAAGAATAAATAATACATCCCTAGAACAATCACTAAAAAATTAAAATTAATTAAAAAGTTAATACAATCATACCTTACAAAGTCAACACAAAATTAAAATGCAGTACTAAAATTATTTCAAATAGCAAAGTTCTAAACACTTTTTGCTGCTGCAAGAACCTCCAGTCCATCGGGCCTACCAGCTACTCACTGCCCATACCTTTCCTCTTATCTTCACAGTTCTCCCTTTACATCCAGAATTCCAAGGCTTCTGAAATTAATCCTTCGTTTGCATACATTTTCAATTTCCCTGTCCCTCTCTCTTATATTTACCTTGAAAGTTACCTCCACTTACTCAATGTCTGTATTTGAGCAGTTTAAACTGGAATGTTAACCATTCTACCTTATCACACTATCAATTTATCACCAGAATTTCTCAGCATGGGTGAACAGGCCTACTAATTTTCTCTAGTCAAAACACTCTCCATCACAACCACTTCCTTTCATATTCACAGATGATGTCCTTGATTTATTTCACTAGGGAAAAAGAAGCAACCAAAGGGAATGGTTCATCTTGCCAATGGTTCATCTTAATGGTCCATTAAATCTCCCACTCTGCCTGAGACCCACATACTTTGTCTTTCCTCTTGTGAAAATGGAATAACTGCCCTGCATATTTAAGGCTAAGTACTGCACTTTGGCGACGGGTTTCGATGATCATCTATATGAAAAAATTACTCCAGAAATGAGCCACAATCTTTTCCTTCATCATTTGTTAGAACATTCACATCAGCATATAGAGATGCTGTATCTCCCTATTATCTAAAAACCCTCCCTTGACCTGACATCTCCCTCCGTAGTGGTGTTCCAGTACTCTGTTCTCACTATGTAAGTATGTCTTCATGGAGTTGCTTTTACTCTTGGGGCACATCTTACCCCATTTTCTCCTGAACTAGATCCAGTCATGTTTGCCTTCTCCCACCTCCGTCCTCCCCTGCAACGCGAGCAGCCGCCACATCCAACGGGGAGTCTGCTCTCGTCATCTCACTTAAGCCATTAGCAGAATTTGGAGGAGGTAGAATCGCTCCATTTTCTAAATGCCCGCATTTGTTCTCACTGACTCCTCCCATTCTCTTCTCCCTGGCCACTTCGGATTCCTTGCGAGGCTCTCCTCTACAGGAAATTTATTTCTAAATGTGAACGGCAGCGTGAAGGAGTGCTTAGATCACATAGTACCGTAGAGTACACTACTAATGTAAACCAATGAATCAAACAAGTAGAGAAGATCATGAACTTAAAAAAAAAATCAAGCTGATGGGGCGCCTGGGTGGCTCAGTGGTTTGGGCTGCTGCCTTTGGCTCGGGTCATGATCTCAGGGTCCTGGGATCGAGCCCCGCATCGGGCTCCCTGCTCCGCAGGAAGCCTGCTTCCCTCTCTCTCTCTCTCTGCCTGCCTCTCTGCCTACTTGTGATCTCCGTCTTTCAAATAAATAAATAAAATTAAAAAAAAAATCAAGCTGAGATTGAAATTTTGTAATTTTATTTGAGGTCTCAGAATTCTTATTTGAATAGGGAATTATACTTCTTTTACTAGGACACAGAATGAATGAGCAAAAGTCTCTAAGACTGAAGGACCAAACCCTTTCAAAATTTTTATAGATTAGAAGAAAAAAGTATAATCTTATCACTGGTAAGATTTAGGGGGAAAAAACAAACGCTACATATGATGTTTTAAATAAACTATATAGAGATGTGTGGATGATGTGTGTGTGTGTCAATTTTTCTGGGTGCAATAAATGGTTCTGTGGATTTTTATGTATTTTGTAGTCAAGAAATATAAGACAGGAGGAGCTTATTTAATTATAGGAACAGATTTATAATTATTCCTCATTACTCATTAATCTGTCTTCTGTGTCTTTGAAATGAAAGCAAAATAAAAAGAAACTGGATTTTATAATTCACAGGTTTTACAATCAACATCAGGGACCAGTATTTACACTGTACAAATTACTTCATGTCCTAAGACCTTTTAAAAATTTCACGAGACAGGTTGGACCATGGGTCTCCTTGTGGTGGCCACAGCTCCAGGGCAGGGTACAAACTGCGGCGGCCGGAGTCATGGCAGGACAGATGTTTG
Organism: Mustela nivalis; assembly: GCF_964662115.1. NCBI lineage: Eukaryota > Metazoa > Chordata > Mammalia > Carnivora > Mustelidae > Mustela > Mustela nivalis. Next base: position 29,817,199 of record NC_139033.1, on the reverse strand, counting down.
GAAAGTTTCTTCCCCTCTTTCACCGAGTTAGAGTTTAAAAGAATGAAGCCAAAACTGTAACCAAAGGAAGCATTATGCTTCCAGAAAAATCTCAAGGAAAGGTACTGCAAGCAACAGTAGTAGCTACTGGATAGGGGATAGACAACCAGTTAGTACGGAAGCTGGAGACAAAGTCCACCCAGAATACGGACGTCGCAGATGACACAGATTAGTTCTTATTTAGAGTTGGTGATGTTCTTGGAAAGTTCATAGACTGAAATCAGTCATTACTGAAATGGCATCACAGGAAGCTGCGTATTTCAGTAAAGGTGTGAACAGTAAAATAAGGGAAGAATTTGCTAAATGTAAAAGGAAAGATATACTGTTCATTTTTTCTTTTTTGAAATGGTTGGCACAATTAGTCTTTGAAATAATCTACTATTTTTTAATCAGCAAATATTAGACATACTTCAAGCAAGCATTACAAACTAATAATTAAACATTTTAAATTATCTTTTTTTTTTTTTTTTTTAAGAGCCGACGACAGTAAGCACAAGAGGGAACACTTGGATGTTCACCGTGCTTCTCCCTGTCCTTACCCTGGTACGGCTTGAAACGGCCATTTGCAAGAGGCAAAGAAGTAAAGAAGAGAGCTGAAGCCACTCTAGCTCTCTTCATTCCCCCAAACTTCCGATGCTACAGGGAGCAACAGATTATGCCTCTTCATCTTGGACTGAGCTGTAAATTCACAGGGCTTGCTGAGACTTCATTTGAGAGAGGATAAGTATTTCCTTCACTAAATAAGGTTTAAAGGAAAATGGAAAATAAATAAATTTGTTATTTTTTTATGTTCCACAAGCCATATTGTTCAATTTTAGTAGTTATATCCATTTGTCTTAATGAGTGTAACTCCTTCAATCTGCCCAATATATGAAACACTAACATTTAGAAAGAGTTTTTCTAACTTTAATTATGAGAAAGATCGTTGCCTCTGAAAATGCACCATTTTAAGCACGAGTAACGTTGATGCTGTCGATGGGATGGAGGTGGAATTTACCTCAGTCTTTTAGATGGTAGGAACTCTAGTCTGAAAAGGGAGCATACGTCAGGGAAATCTGAAAATCATGAGAGTCTTAGAAAGTGTGAGCACATACAGATGAAATTCTGGCAGCGATTGGGAAGTAGGGAAGTGATGGGGAATGAATCTAGGAGGGGTCCAGGAGGCTTCTCTCGACTCTTTGAGAATCTCTTACTATACCCCTATCTCTAAATTGCAAAGTGAAATGGAAATATGAATGCATTATTTCTCTGCTGGATAAGGTAGCACAACTATAGAAGTAAAATTAGTTAGGCATTTGTTACATTAAGGGGTAAATATATTCATTATCTTATTAATTTTTTTATTTACTTCTCAGCCTCAGGTTATGTTTTCAACAGATGGTCAGAATCTTTATGCGGGTGGGGGGCATCTTTTCCAATGTCATTTATTCAAAGATTCTATTTAAATTTATGATAATAATTTAACTGAAAATTCTCATATGAAGTAAGCAATGTTTATCGAAAACATAAACTCACTACAGTTGCTCATATTTTTTTCCAGAATGAATGAAATTAACAATGACATTAAAAATCAGGTGAGAAACAAACACAATTTCAGAAGGAAGAAAACAGTATATTTTCCCCTATTTCTTGTGAATGAAGCTATCACTGACATATCACTGATAGTCAATTTCAGCAGGTACTGTCCTGAAGTTTATAACCTGGACAGAAGACTGGGGGAAAAAAAAAATCAAGCCATGTGGCATAATTGTTAACTGCTGGGAATCAATAAGAGAAAATAGTTCATGCTGGCACATCTCAATCAGAAGTGGAGTTGAAACACAAGGAGTGCACCAAAGGTAAGCAGCTTTGTAAGCAAAGCTCAAGGAGCAGCTCATTAGTGGGCTCAGTGATCTGGCCCTCAGAACAGCTATTTATTGTAGAACCTGGTGGATTTACACTATAATTTTTATCCCTAAAGAGCAGAGTTGTCACATATTGTTGAAATATAATTTAAAAATCATAGCAAACATTTAAAATTGAGAGGATTACGTAATACCACTAAGATACAATGATTCCTTCTAAATTCAAGTGTAGTTCATTCAAGCTTTTTGGTGCATTCAACATGTGACAGGCATTGGTCTTACCATTAAAAATACAAGGGTGAATGAAACTAGTCCTTGCTCCCAAAAAGTCTTTCTCCAAAGGAAAGAAATTCAGGTCAGATAAAATTTCAGGATATTTTGGTAAATGGCACACTTGGCATACACACAGGTAGAGACAGGTCCTATGGGAGGAAAAGAGAAGAGAGAATCTACTAGATCTAACCAAGACGAGAGATTTGAGGGTGACCCCGGTGTAATATTTTGCAACACTAATTGTTTTGCTAAAAAGGTGTGTGTTTTAAAGCACGAAGATAATTAAGTATTGCTATGACACAAACATTCGGAAGATAACGGGGGGCAAGCTGATGCCCTTGTTAGAGTGGGATGATGTGAACTGGGGCATCTGAAGGCTCCTGGTGATTATTCACCCATCGGATTCCTAGACTTCCCGTGGCAAAACTTGTGCCATCCTACCAGGGTGGGTATTTCAGGGTTGGGTAGACACTCCCAGACAGTTTGTCAAACGAAAGCTGCCTGCCGAAGACTATGCTAGTTGAGTTTATTTTAGCCTAGCATTTTCTTTATAAATTTATTTTAGGATGGTTGTTCATAGATGGAATGAAATAACATGGATGCCTTTGTGACTGAGGTAATAGTTCTAAGTGGGGGGCTGGAAATATTGTCTCGTGCAATTCTGGAACACCTGCTGAGCAGCTTCTGCTACCGCTTCTGTACCCAGGGATAGGATATGCCAGGAGATTGATGAGGGAATTAGAGCAGCAGGGTCAACCGCTTCAGAATTAAGATATCCTGGGCAAGGGCATGAGGGATGAGGGTGTTTCCTTAGGGACTTCTTTTTCCCCAGAGCACTGAGTGTACTATTCTATTGTGGGTTTTGTTTTGGGGGGTTTTTTGTTTGTTTGTTTGTTTTTTTAATGCCCTCATCTTTTCTTTCCTAGCAGATATGAGACACTGGGAGTCAAGGTCCTCTTCTGATCTCTTTTCCCAGCACAAATAGGCAACAGAGGAATGTGATAGGGCAAATAAAGAGATTCTGTGCCTGACTGGAGGAAAATCTTGGTCACAGTTTGACTAATGCTTAGACACTGCAGGCAGACCGAGCACTCGTGTATGCAGTGCATTTTGATAACCATTCACATAGCTAACGCGCTAGTTGTGCATTTTTGATTAAATTCATACACACAGCACATAGAACAAAGCATAAATCCTGAAGTGCATATTCACAATGATTGAGGAGAAGCAAGACAAAAACATTACAAAATATGGTCTTTGTATTTCTGATCCTTAGAATTAGTGCAGAATGATATAAAGCAATAGGTTTATATTTGCAAATCAGTGAAATGTACTGGCCTGAAGTCCAACAGAGGGTGTTCAGATCTTTTCCTCCTCTTTCCTAGCCACCTGACTTGAAGCCACTTACTTCAGTAAAGCCTTACTTGCCTGACAACTGGCGATAGTCACTTAGCACACACACCCTCACACAAGGTGAGATTAAATAAATCCTGACTATTTTGTCAGCGAGTCGTATGGAGGTGTTTCACAATGTGCTTGTGAGGATGAACACACAAGTGAAGCTTCAGAGCTTACAAGCAGATTTAGAAAATTAAGGCATAACATGAGAAATTTCATAAAAATGTTATATATGCATGTGTGTTTGCGTTTATGAGTATATTAGAGGTAAAGAGAATATGTGGTATATTATGACCATTAGGATAAAAAAGACAATGGTGAAATGCAAGGAACACAATGGCAATGAAGAAAAGAAAAAATTGAATCTAATATTGAAAAACGTGTAGCAAATTTCACAGATTTCTTAGATCTTGTATGGTGCCTAAGAGATCACAAGTCATTTGATAATTTAGCCCAGATCAGGGTGACCCAAAAATAATACCAAAGCATAATCATAATTAAAGAATCTTAGTGGCAAAAGGGGTTCATGCATTCCCTTGGGTAAGATCAAGACACTCTTGAAGGTCACTGTCCTGGATGTGGCTGAAAGCCCACATATATGAAAGCACCCTAAGGACAAGGATAATTTCTGGTCCCCACCTCAGAGCAGGAATTGGATATAGAAAGGAAGAAGCACAGTTTGACAATATGTGGAATGAGCAAAGGGGACAATATGTGACAATGGTTCTTGCCTTGAATATTTTAAGATATACTGCTGACTGAGCTTATGATGAAACACCTTCTATATTTTTATTATATTCAAGTTTATTTTCCTGTATCCAGTGTTTTTCACACCTGTTTTCTTGAAGGATTTGAATACTATTTCATGGGGAACAACTAATGAGCATGTAGTTGGTGTTGACATCTTCATAAATGTACCAGTATTTCAAAATAGAGTATTTTAAAAAAAAGATTTTATTTATTTATTTGACAGACAGAGATCCCAAGTAGGCAGAGAGGCAGACAGAGAGAGAGGGAGAAGCAGGCTTCCCACTGAGCAGAGAGCCCGATGCGGAGCTTGATCCCAGGACCCTGAGATCATGACCTGAGCTGAAAGCAGAGGCTTAACCCACTGAGCCACCCACGTGCCCCTCAAAATAGAGTATTTTTATAAAAGATATGATGTTCAAAATATGATTGGATCTACCCTGAGTATCTGTCATAGTCAAGAAACTAAAGTATAGCTAATGCATCCAAAACAATAAAACTCTGTCTTCAGTTTCAGAAAATGTTTTCACATTGGTATTCATTTTTATATGTCTAGCACTATGTTACAAGCATTTATGAGATTATTATCCCAACCCACCACCGCTTTAATTTTGTATTTTATTAGGGAAATGTATAGTATCAACATCACTTTTTCTAGGATCATACCTTCTTACTTTTTGTTTATCCTTGGTCCATCTCTCTGGCCTGCCTGTAGGGTCTCAAGTCATCTCTGATTAAAATGTACTATCTCAGGGCACATGGGTGGCTCAGTGGGTTAAGCCTCTGCCTTTGGCTAAGATCATGATCCCAGAGTCCTGGGATCGAGTCCCGCATCGCAACGGGCTCTCTGCTCAGCGGGGAGCCTGCTTCTCCCTCTCTCTCTGCCTACTTGTGATCTCTGTCTGTCAAGTAAATAAATAAAATCTTTAAAAAAAAATTTAAAAATGTACTATCTTGTGTGGCACCTGGGCAGTGCAGTTGTTTAAAGCATCAACTCTTGGTTTCAGCTCAGGTTCTGATCTCAGGATCTTGAGATCAAGCCCCATCTTGAGCCCCATGTCCTGCTTCATGCTTGGAGGGTAATGGAGCCTTATTCTGCTTATGTTTTATATCAGCGGTCTGGCCTGACTTAGTGGAAAACAGGACAACTAATAAGACTTTCTCTCCCTCTGCCCCCTCCCCACTGAAAGCACCACTGTGCTCTCTCTCTCTCTGAAAATGAATAAACAAAAAAATCTTAAAAAATAAATAAATAAATAAATAAAATGTACTATCTTGAGAGTATAATTAAATTTCATTATTATTTTCCTCTTAGCAGTATTTAAATAAGGGAAATAAAAGAGATATTCCTATTTAAGTCATAGTTTATCATTTTAGACACCCCTTACTACTATTAGAATTTGAAGTTTTCCATAATATAGATCATACTTTTTTAAAAAATATTTTTATTTATTTATTTGACAGACAGAAATCATAAGTAGGCAGAGAGGCAGGTAGAGAGAGAGAAAGGGAAGCAGGCTCCCCACTGAGCAGAGAGCCCCGACTTGGGGCTTGATCCCAGGACCCTGAGATCATGACATGAGCCGAAGGCAGAGGCTTAACACACTGAGCCACCCAGGTACCCCTATATCACACTTCAAAAAAAAAAAAAAAAAAGTCAGTTCATACTGTTATTTGCAAACTTCATAAAATATTTTCCCAAGTGGAACCTCAGGGACGTTAAATTTAGCTTTCTCTATTTACAGATGAAGAAATTGAGGTTGATGGAGGTTATGGAGTTTTCCTAGTAGTTAGTTGGCAAAAGAATTAGAGATAAGACCCACATATTCTAAATTAATCTATTAACCTGTCAACAGGTAAATCTAGATAAGTCACCAAACATTTTTCTAGTTCCTCATTGTATTGCTCCATGTAATTTTGATCTTTCCACTTTACTGCATTGTCATGGAGCCTTATTCTGCTTATGTTTGACATCAGCAGCCTGGCCTGACTTAGAGGAAAACAGGAGAACTAAGAAGGATGAACAAAAAGTACAAAATGTACCTGGAAGGAGGGAAGAGCACAGCTCAGAGAATCCAGGAGGAAACCCTTCCACCACACACTATCCTACTTGTGAGACTGATACTTTTGGCTTTTGCTACATCATTTCTCAATGATCAGTTTTGTTACACCATTCTCCTTAAAGCAGCACAGAGTTCATTAACATTGGGGCATATTTGTTTCCCATCTATATGTTTATCTTTTACACAGACAGAAAAGAGTAACCATAAAACACGCTGCGAGCCATGAAATGATGTTTTCATCACATCTTCCTATCATTCCACTCATTGTGTATTTTGTTTTCCATCTTGTGATGAAAACTTCCCTTATTTTGGAATGTTGCTTGGAAAATGATTCATATCCCAAGGCTATGACCAGAGTATAAAGGCAAATTTGTTTCAAAATGCCATTTTTGTGATCTAAACCCCTTATGCTTCCAGATCAGCAACTTGGGAACACAGAGCCATTCAGGTTCGGTTCACAACAGTCTCCTCAAAGGCTATATTGTACACGTTTTTTATGAAACACTTGCCTGGTGATTTTACCTTCTCCAAACTCATAAGCTGCATTCATGTTGTTAAAAACTTCAGTATCATTCCCCTGAGTTCTCCTAACAAAAAAGAAAATGTAATTTTTCTTGCCTGTCCAGACAGTAATTTAAGTTACATAAGAATCGTAATTTCTTAGAGAATGACATAACACTAAAGCCAGTTTAAGCCTATTTCTTAAATCCATAACATGTGAAGTCTGGCGCACTTGTTCAATAGGATCCTAACTACTCAGGAAGGTTATTATACATTTACCATTTAACAGTGGCAGGAATCAGTTTCATCTTGTTGTAAAATATAAAATAAAAGAGGATAATTAAGTATCATTTCTCTAAAATACACAGTTCTCTAATTATTACATACGAAGACTAATAATTCAATGACTGTTTTCATACTAATCTTTAGCCAGCACAAAAGCATGTGCTTCATTTAAAGGCTCCAATTTAAATCTTTAGAAAGATTGTGTTTTCTGAACTTGAAGGAAGAAACCAAGAAACCAAGAAGGTTTATTTTTTAAGTAACTATGAATACTATTCTTTAGTATTCAGACTAAATACTAAAAAATATTATGAATACTAAAAAATAGTATTCATAGTTACTTAATATTGTATTTTTATTTTATTTTATATATTTTTATATATTTTTAGCTACAAAAAGAGTAAGAGAACAAGAAAGAGATACGGGCATTTAAGAAGGGAAAAACAAATCCCATGGGAATAGAGGGGGTCTATTCCCTACAAACTTTTTTTTTTTTTTAAATTTTATTTATTTATTTGACAGAGAGAAATCACAAGTAGATGGAGAGGCAGGCAGAGAGAGAGAGAGAGAGAGAGAGAGGGAAGCAGGCTCCCTGCTGAGCAGAGAGCCCGATGCGGGACTCAATCCCAGGACCCTGAGATCATGACCTGAGCCGAAGGCAGAGGCTTAACCCACTGAGCCACCCAGGCGCCCCTCCCTACAAACTTTTTAATTATACTTTAGAGATGCTAAACTAGAATATCACAAGAATATCACTTTCACCAAGATATTTAGTCAAGGAAAGGCTATATATATATATTTTTTCAGTTGTGCATGATATATATATGTTTGTTTGATATTTTGTTGCATTTTGCACAATGTTTTCTTTGTCCTGGAAGTGTAATTTCCACTGTAACTGGGGACAGGCATTGGGCCGCTGGTTAGGAATGTGACGCTTTCTAGAGAGTCAGTCAAATCCTCTGAAATAGACATGATTATCGTACCCAATGGCATGCCACGTGCTATGCCGAACTGCTACTGAATCTGCTCAGCATAAATCATCAAAATATTAAAGTTAATATAAAATGCACTGCCTTTTCAGTCTGATATGTCTGAATCTCAATTCACCTTTCCATAAACTATACAGCTGATATTTAAGAATCATATTTACCATGATGTCTTATCATTAAAATAAGGATATTACATTATACATTAAAAGGTTGTTGCAGATAGAAAATAATCTAATGATGTATGTTAACATTGACTAGCACAGTATCAAAAACATCTACTTTTCTTCTATTTTGTGGATATGATTCTACAGTATGCCTATTCATTGCTACATTAAGATTTTATTTCTTACTGATTTATTTTTAATCCATTTATTATAGATTGAAGGTTCTGCTGATTTTAAGCATCCACCCAAGTGAATTATTTTCACAGTGATCAAATTTACTTCTAGAGAACTATGTACTACTGAGAAAATCAGTTCTCTCTTTTACAAACTAGCTCACTCATACACTTTCATTTAGTTTTTTTAAAAATCATCATTCTTCATATGGACTAAGAAACATAATACAAAATTTGAGAAGCCAGTGACTAGGTATGGCTATGTTTGGATGACATCTAAATCAGACTCTGCTACTGAACATATGTTGAAAATTATCAAAAATTAAAGATTTTATGGGTCCTCCATTTGTCCATTTGTTGCTTATATGTTTTTTAAAAAGCCACAATTTCTTGTTTGAATACAATCTGGGATGCAATAAATGTTTTGGGAGTTTAAGCATACTAAATCCATTTAGCTTTTCAATATCTAAATGTCTGTGTTTCCCAGTTTTATATTGATTTAGAAGCCTCTAATAATATTTCTGAAATCTGAGAAAAACAAAACGATAAACCACTTCATTTTTTTTATTCCCTGTAAATGTCATTATTCATAAATGTCAAGATAAACTTGCTTTGAGTTTATAATTGCATATTATGCAATTTAACATGTCACATATCATTGACATCACAAAATAATAGCATGAGTCACATTTGGAGATACCTGGGCAAACCTTTTTTATATGTGAAACCCAGGGCAAAGATAAAGCTATTTATTTTTTTGGCAAGAGACTATGTTATGAAAAGTGATATACAGCATCTTTAACAAAAGGATACATTGGATTTAAAATGTCACATTCTTTCATTTCTAGCCCCTCTATCAAATATAGATATTGTGAAATAACATTCAGTGTAGGTTATCACATATTACTTGTGACTTAAATGTGTTTTTTTAACCATATTTATTATAAAATGATAAACGAGCTTATAGCAGATGCAGTGTCTTAAGCATATTGTAAAACACAGAGAAGTAGAAAATATTTCACTTGTGCATGAAATAAATCTGAATAAAGTTATAAAAATATACCTGAAACAAATAGATTATTCTGTTTATTATGGGCAGAACTGTGTTCTCCCCAATCCATATGCTGAAACGGTAACCCTCAATCCCATTGTGTTTGGAGATGGGGTCTTTAAAAAGGGAATTAAAGTTAAATGAGTTTAGAGGAGGTGTCATGATAAGAAAAGGACAGCTACCATGGAGGTGCAACAGAGGAAAAGACCATGAGAAGACACAGCAAGGTGGCCGTCAATGAGCCCAAGATAATAACCTGTCACACCTTGATATGGATTCCCAGCTTCCGGAACTGTGAGAAAATAAATGTGTGTTTCGGTCAACCGGTCCATGATATTTTGTTTTGGTAGCACGAGCAAACTAATACACTATTTAACTTTCCTCAATATTTAAATATTTTTTCCTGGGATTAACCTCTTTATTTAAAAAAAATTAATTGTATTATAACCACTGATTTATAACAAAAAACAAGTCAAAAATTTGCTTGAAAATAAGTTCATAACAGCTGAATTAATGCCCTTGGATTAACAACATCTACTGAATGCCAAATATATTTCACCATTGTAATGGATTCTAAAAAAAAAAAAGATTAATTCACAGACCTGTACCCCTGGGGATAAAAATATATGTTTATAAAAAATAAAAAATTAAAAAAAAAAGATTAATTAAGCACTATCCCTGTCATCAAGGCATGTATGGTCCAATGGAGGATACTGACGAACATTCCATTAATTTTGTCCAGTGCTGCAGCCAGGAATCAGGGTTGGGGACCATAGCTCAAATCTCAACTTTACTCACTGGAGATGTTGAGAAAGGTCTGAAGACCTGATGGGCAGGATGAATTTGTCACTTCTTCCCAGCCAACAGAATCCTAACAGAAACTGGAACTAACAAAAAAAGGAGATGTGTGTTTCCAGAACAAAGTATTCCCCCCACCCCCGCAACATCAGGACACCTCCCAAGGCCTATTTCATGCTCTTACAATGTATTTGTTGCAGAAGTAAGACATCTGCTAGAATGGCATGTTGCCTTCTGCTCTGTCTTGCAGAATGAGCCTTTATGACTAGGGAACAGAGACGACTCTCAGACTAGAGAAATATTTTGGAGTAAGTCATAAAAATCATCTGCATTTCCACCCCACCAACTAACAATTTACTCCTTGCTAATATGACTTCCAGATATCTCCCGTGCCTACTAGATACACCAGTCAATAATGAAAACACAGCTTGCAATCCCAGAGACTTTCTACTACCTGAAGTCAAGTCTATTGCTGATTATATCATCGACTCTTTATTTCCTAGCAATTGTGTGTAGGGCTCAGGAGGTGGCAGTGGAGGGTGAGTGTGTGAGTGTGGGTTTGCGTGAGTGAGAGATACTTTCTTTACATCTTCGGAGTGCCTTAGGGACATTTTGAATAGCAACTTTCAGGCTCTATAAAGCCTACAACTTAAAAAAGAAATTAATTAGAGTTAAGAAAGTCACAGACACTAGTTCCACCTATCACCCCACCACTGGAATGCTAGCACCACATTTCCCTGTCTTGGTCGCACACTGGGTGTTAGACATGAGACCCACATTGAGAGCACAGTCAGAAACAAAGATGTGTATGTATCCAAGCAACAAATGGCAGCCTGAGGAAACCAGAGGTGAAACTGCTGTTCTCTTGAGTTACTGAGTTTTCCAGCTGTTACAAAGATCCTACATTTAAGTCATAGTCTGCACTTTATTTTTGTTTGCAAAAACCCCAGAAAGAAAAAGAAAAAGTAGCTTTCCTTTGGCTTTGATGATATAGGTCACATATTACATTTGAGAAATACTCCCTTTGGTCCTCACAGGAATTAGGAGAGGTTACCTATGCCTTTCAAAAGAGCACTTATTTTAAGGCTACAAAGGAATAAAATCACCAAAGATTGCTAGGCTGAAAGATTCAGAAGTGATAATGCTCAACTTCCCACATTTGGTTGTGAGCTAAGAGCCATCCCTGATGTAGGGAACAGAAGTACAACAAAAGGTTTGGAGTGAAGAATAACTCAGCTTACATTTGAATTTCAGATGCTGGGAAAGCAAAGTCGAGAACGTTAGCATACTGATGGATACACAGTACTAAGGCCAGGTAAGCGGGCTGTGGTTAGAGAATCAGGAGTCTCTGCATAGAAGTCCTAATTGCCCTTCTGTATGTACTGTAGAACGGAATACATGTCCAACCATGTAACAGTGTGTGTGGAAAGAGAAAAATAAATAGCTTACAAGAGAATCCTGGGTTATAATAAAAATAAACATAACCGAGGCCATAAGGATGGGATGGAAGGCCTAGAGGGGGAAAGAAGGAGATTAAATGAGGATTTCGAGGAGGAGGAAATGATCCACCAACTCACCTGTCGCAGAATACAATGTCAGCTGATACATGAAAAAGGTCTGTTGGATATAGAAATGAAAATGTAACCGTGGAGAAGGGCTGAATAATACAAAATGCACTTTCAGAAAGGTTTAGATTTAAAACCTGGTTTGATAGTTTTTAGCTCTGTAACCATGTACAAGTTCTTTCTTTTAAAACTGAATTTCTCTGCCTTTAAAATGGGGATAATACTCTTACCTTCTTTTTAAAGTTAAAGAACTAATGTGAAGAACTTGAAGAGTATCTGCTTTCCCTTATCTTATCTATCCCTTAGACTGCTACCAAACATGGAAAAAATAAACATCCAGAGGACGTGATAAGAAAGTGGAGTGAATCTATAAGCTGCTTCCATTTCAACCTTGAGCATCCACTGTTAATAATGAAGTGGGGCTTGGTTCCAGAATTGCTTGAATCCCACTGCCCACTTTCATTTTCCTTTCTTCTAAAATGAATTGAAACACAGAAGCTTTCAATTCAGGACAAGATGTACTTTTGAATTCTTAAATCTAATCCTAATGAACATCTAGAGAAGGATTTCCTCCCTCCCTCTCTCCTTTCCTCTTTTCTCCCCCACCCCTGCTTCTTCCCTCCCTCTCTCTTTCTTTCTGACAATTTAGTGACTTTTCCTTCTTGCTAAGACAAACATGACTTCTAGAGTGACATACGAAACATCCAAGATAGCTACTAAAGAAACTATGTTTCCTTTTCAGTTGTCTCCTTCTCCATCTCTTGCTCTTTTTCTGGCTCTTTTTTTCTCAGCTTTTCTCTAATACAATTCCTTCTCTTCCCCATTTTCTTTCCCATGGTATTTTCCATCTCCCTGTCTTTCCTTGAGAAAGTCAAAAAATATATTGAAGTGTTCCTTTAGGAACTCAATACATCTACCAAAGAGCGTTTTTCAAACCTCACCTTTTAATCGAGGGGTGACTACATGTGTTACTTTGTCAGTGGTGCCAAGATAGGAACAGGGCTGCTTGTCATCACGGGATGCTCAAAATGAAATCAGAAGCGACTTGGGATAAATCAGAGGCTTGCTTACAGAATCTCTCTCATTTGTATGACAAAATGAAGCATGGGATATCTTCAAAGGAGTTCTTCAAACCCACTGCAATAAAATCCTTTGTTAAATTATCTCCATTTAGTCTGTTGCTGTATTCTTTTGTACATCTTTCAGTCTTTCAAATAGGAATAAACCATGTTGGATCAAAGATGGCTTCTTTTGGCAATTTCTCTTTATTTATTTATTTTTTTTAATTTATTTTTGTTTGTTTATTATTATTTTTTTAATTAATTTTTTATTTTTTATAAACATATATTTTTATCCCCAGGGGTACAGGTGTGTGAATCACCAGGTTTACACACTTCACAGCACTCACCAAAGCACATACCCTCCCCAATGTCCATAATCCCACCCCCTTCTCCCAAACCCCCTCCCCCCAGCAACCCTCAGTTTGTTTTGTGAGATTAAGAGTCACTTATGGTTTGTCTCCCTCCCAATCCCATCTTGTTTCATTGATTCTTCTCCTACCCACTTAAGCCTCCATGTTGCATCACCACTTCCTCATATCAGGGAGATCATATGATAGTTGTCTTTCTCTGCTTGAATTATTTCGCTAAGCATGATACGCTCTAGTTCCATCCATGTTGTCGCAAATGGCAAGATTTCATTTCTTTTGATGGCTGCATAGTATTCCATTGTGTATATATACCACATCTTCTTGATCCATTCATCTGTTGATGGACATCTAGGTTCTTTCCATAGTTTGGCTATTGTGGACATTGCTGCTATAAACATTCAGGTGCACGTGCCCCTTTGGATCACTACGTTTGTATCTTTAGGGTAAATACCCAATAGTCCAATTGCTGGGTCATAGGGCAGTTCTATTTTCAACATTTTGAGGAACCTCCATGCTGTTTTCCAGAGTGGCTGCACCAGCTTGCATTCCCACCAACAGTGTAGGAGGGTTCCCCTTTCTCCGCATCTTCGCCAGCATCTGTCATTTCCTGACTTGTTGATTTTAGCCATTCTGACTGGTGTGAGGTGATATTGCATTGTGGTTTTGATTTGTATTTCCCTGATGCCGAGTGATATGGAGCACTTTTTCATGTGTCTGTTGGCCATCTGGATGTCTCCTTTGCAGAAATGTCTGTTCATGTCCTCTGCCCATTTCTTGATTGGATTATTTGTACTTTGGTACTGGCACAAAAACAGACACATAGATCAATGGAACAGAATAGAGAGCCCAGAAATAGACCCTCAACTCTATGGTCAACAAATCTTCGACAAAGCAGGAAAGAATGTCCAATGGAAAAAAGACAGCCTCTTCAATAAATGGTGCTGGGAAAATTGGACAGCCACATGCAGAAAAATGAAATTGGACCATTTCCTTACACCACACACAAAAATAGACTCAAAATGGATGAAGGACCTCAATGTGCAAAAGGAATCCATCAAAATCCTTGTGTAAACCTGGTGATTCACAGACCTGTACCCCTGGGGATAAAAATATATGTTTATAAAAAATAAAAAATTATATTAAAAAAAAAAAATCCTTGAGGAGAACACAGGCAGCAACCTCTTCGACCTCAGCCGCAGCAACATCTTCCTAGGAACAACGCCAAAGGCAAGGGAAGCAAGGGCAAAAATGAACTATTGGGATTTCATCAAGATCAAAAGCTTTTGCACAGCAAAGGAAACAGTTAACAAAATCAAAAGACAACTGACAGAATGGGAGAAGATATTTGCAAATGACATATCAGATAAAGGACTAGTGTCCAGAATCTATAAAGAACTTAGCAAATTCAACACCCAAAGAACAAATTTCTCTTTATTTAAATGTTAATATTTACTTCTGAGATTTTAGACCCTTAAGATTCTAGTTTTAGAACTTAGAAAAAGCAATGCTATCAATACCATTTAACCAAATACAAATTCAATGTCTTGATATTTTGTGAAACTCACAGTATGAGAGTGACAGCTATGATCTGTCACTGTGCAGTTAGATAATTTCTCAATTGGTGTTATCTTTGGACACACAGATTAATTAAAAAAAATTGTGTGCCATCTATTTCAAGTGTCTGATACTTCAAAAGAAATTTAAAAATGGCATCATTCAAATTTTAAAATGAAATTTTGTGGGCTAACTCTGAAATCTTTCAAATATATAGTTTTTATAAAGAGTTAGGAGAGATTTTTAAGAAAAATGAAATCTTGCATGGATTTCCAACCCCACGTTGAGAAATGAAATCACTGATAATGTAGCTCTGACTAAAGAGGGGAGAAGATGCACAGTGATCTCTACTTCACCACCCCTCTAGCATGAACTCCACCATGGAAACCATCTTCTTCCTGAGACACTCACCAGTTATGAACATGTGTCAGAAAAATCAAGGTAATGCAGACATTCCTGAACATAGGTTGAATTATTTTCTAATCTTCAATATTTTAATTATAGATCACCATTTAGGGTTTTGGGTCGTTCATAAAAATATGAAATGTCCTCATCATTTCTCCTCCATATATATTTTATCACAGACCCCTTTTATGTGTCCCTCTTGCTCCAGCTGGGCCTCTCATTAATGTAACTGCCTGAATCATGATTTTTAACTTCCATTTCTCAATTTTTATGTTATATCGTTGTATCACACAATCTAATGTTCTTTGTCTACAGAAATTCATTCCTTCTTTCCTTCCTCTTTTTCTTTCTTCTCAGAAGCCACAATTCGCTTTTATTTACCAAAAGATGTTCTATAACTTGAAAGAAAGAATGGCTTTTGATTTTCTTCTGATTTCTGAGTTAGTTTTTAGTATAGCTTATGCAATTTCTTATGAACAAAACAGCAACAACAAAAAACAAGCTGGTTTATGAGTTTACTTTTAAATGAAGGCACACTCAAAGAAATGATAGCGTGACTCCCCAAAATTATTTGAAACAAATTTTTTTTTCTAAGTCTATGAGACAATGGTAAGCAGAGATTTAATTACATGTATGCATTAAAAAAGAAAAACAAACTTCTAAAGCCCTTCCTCCATCTCTGTTGCCAAGTAAGGGCAAAGACTAGAGAGAGGCAAGAGGTAATTACTAAGGTACAAAATTTAAGTAGTCATTACAAATCTCAGTAATAAACACAAATCTTATTTAATTCAATGCAGTCTTGAGAAATCAACGTTAACACAAAAAATCTACGATGAACAAAATATTGAAATTTTACACAAGGATAGGATTCAACCTTATGCTTGCACAACTCACTTCCCTTGCAGGACCCTCGACCCGGCCCTGTCTGTCGCTCCCAATCCCTCTCTCACACATACTGGTGACAGTTGCTCTCAATTTTTACTCTTGATGCACACGAAGCTACAAATAACACTCTCACTCTCTCTCTCTCTCTCTCTCTCACACACACACACACACACACACACCATGTATCCCTCCATTCCACTCTCATTTAACCTACTTTCTTTAATTAATATTAATTGTTATGTCCTCTTGGGTTTCTCTCTTTTTCAGTGTCACCTTATTAACTCTATTATGCACAATAAAGGTGGGCCCGATTACTGACGCAATAAGACTCATTTCTCCTTAGAAAAATTATGTTTAGATTAATGAAGGGAGAGCTATTATATAAGTAATATGCTGATAATGGCAAATAAATTGATATTCATCAAGATGCGTCCAGTTTGTCAGCACTTTCACATACGGTCCTTGTGTGCTCCTTCCCTGTGACTAACACAAGGAGTACATCATTACTAGCTCACCCCTTTTTGCAGATGAGAAAATAGGTGCAGAGGGGTGAATTACCTACTCAAGTCCACAAAAAGTTTCTGTATTTAGTGGGTAAGTTGTGTAACCCAATTCTTTACTCACTGTTTTTTGTTTAAAATTCTGTATTTGAAAAAAAAAGTTAGAATTTGAACTCCCAATTGTAGAATTATTATTCATGTGAATGTTTACTGTTTGTTGTGAGAAATTTGTAATAGACTATGCTAGGAGTATATGCTACCATAAAATATCAACTATTCTGACTCTGCCAAACAAAATGAAAGTACACAATAGGCTTGTGTCTGTGTTTCCAACCAGTTCTGACAACAATGATGGTGTGTGCTGTCAAAAAAAAAAAAAAAAAAAAAAAAAGTTAGCACAATCCAAAAATAGTTTTCTTGCCTTTTGGGTTGATTTGTCTGTCAAAATGAACCAATTGTGCAAGGAGAATCAGCATTTAGGGGGGTATCTTTTTTACCTGTCACAGCAGCCTGTCCTGCCGAAGTATAAGCTGATAAAAATGCCTGAAGTCTTCCCTTATCAGCCAACTATAGTCCTGATTTTAAAGAAGAAAAACTAAGTGTAGACCAAGATGCTCGGGAAGTAATACTGAAGATAAACATCCTCAAAATAGTGGAAGCAATAACTTTTCAATCTCTATCCACTTTACCACAGACTCCTATCTTTAAAATAAAAGAAAGTCATAATGCTGATGGTTATTAATTATTCATTTTTTCATATATTCTTCTGTATGTCATACCAAACTCCATACCAAAGTACTCAGGTAAGAATTCAAGCTGCAGCCATTAAGGAAAAGGGTCATGCCCCTCTGGAATGCTCAAAAAAACGCATCAAATTATTTTCTAAAATAGCCCAAAGCAGCTCAAGTAAGGCTCAAGTAGTTTCAGACTGCTTCAGGCATTCTTAAATTCATAACTGACAAGTGTTAGGAAATTTAGCTGTAATGATATCTTTCTCATTCAAGAAAAAGTTAATAATTGCAAAAAAAAATAGACACTAGCTTTTCCTATTTGCACATTTTAAAATGGAGAACAAAGTGTACAATTCCCTCCAGATAATATTTATCTTTGGCCAAAAATGTTAAATAGTGCTGACTAGAGAAAACTAGCAAAATGGATTTCTTCAGACAGTTCTGAATCTAGAAGGCATAACCTTCTTTAACAACAGCACCTGGGAAAAGAACTGCACTAGTAATTATACTGTGGTGAAAATTATCATTCTTTTGTGCAGATTTATGGAAAAAAAAAAAGGTCCATGTTAATTCACCGAGAATCAAGAAAAGATGGTTTAATGTTGTTTATTGCACCTGAATCATTTGATAAAACTGGAACTCATACTAACATGTAGTAAATATAACCTAGATAAATACTGTTGAATACAATTTGGCATATTTTCCACATTCACTGACAGCCAAGGACCTAAGTGTGGTACATTAGTAGACAGTATTAATAGCAAGACTTGGAAACACAATAGCAAATGGCAGTAAAAGATATTTTCTACTTCATACTTTGGGTGAACAGGATGTTAAAGATCTATCTCTTCTAATCCAAGAATATTTCTGAGAGATAATCATTCACATTGAGCATGAACTACTAATAGCAAAGACCTCACCTGGTTGTTCTGTTATTTTTAGGCTGCCATACTTTCCTTTCCCCACTATTTAGAGTCAAAATCTGCCACCTTTTAAGTTCTTCCCATTGTTCTTAAGTCTGTCTTATGGGAGACTCCCGAATAATTTTTCTCCTTTTCCCAAAATAGCAGGTTATCAAAATCAGGAAGCTATTATCTGCTCTCTTCTACAGCTTCCAATGTCACAATTTAAACATCTCCAATATCCTCAATTGTTGTGTTTATAACATACAAATTAGATATCTAAACTCCATCTCAACTCCCAAATTTCTTTCTTAGATGTTTTCAAACTCATGAAACATAGGCATGATCATAGGAACTCAAAGATAGTGACACAAAAATAGATTTGATTTCAAAACTAACACAGAGAACTGAGCTTCTGACCACCAGGACCTCCGGCCAGAGGCATTCCCAGCTCAGTCAATGGCAACTCTACTGTTGCTGTTGCTGTGCTTTCCTACCCTACCTCTGTCTCTTTCTCTTTCCCTCTCCCCATATTTAATACGGCAACGAATATTTTCCATCTTCAAAATGTATTCAAATTTTGGCCACCTCTCACCTCCCCCATGGCTATAGCATGGTCCAAGACAACATCACTGCTTGCCTGGGTTATTGTAAATAGCCTCTTTCCTTGTCATGTATCCCAGCATGTGGATCCCGTTAAAACACGTGTAGGCTCATGGTATTGCTTTACTACCAACCCTGCACACGTGTAGGCTCATGGTATTGCTTTACTACCAACCCTGCACACGTGTAGGCTCATGGTATTGCTTTACTACCAACCCTGCACACGTGTAGGCTCAAGGTATTGCTTTACTACCAACCCTGCACACGTGTAGGCTCATGGTATTGCTTTACTACCAACCCTGCAGTTCTGGCCCCTCTCTCACAGACAATGTGCTCCCTCTTCCTCCAATGTTACGTCTCATATTCTAGAGCTCGCCCTTCCTCTCACTCTGATCGAGCCCCACTAATCTCTTTGCTGTGTTCGAATTATCACAAAGCGGGATTCCTCAACATTAGCATTACTGACCAGATATTTGGGCTGGATAATTCTTTGTCATAGGGGTCTTTTCTGTATACTACTGGTCTCTACTCACTAGATGCCAGAAGAAAGCCCTGCCCTCAGTTCTGACAACCAGTACTGGATCCAAAGACTGCCAAATGTCCTAGAGGGTCAGAGTAATTTCTAGTTGAAAGCGACCATCTTAGGACCTTGGCATTTTGTGTTTCTTTTCCTAGAAGAATATCTAACATTTTAAGTAGTCTCATTTTCTTCTGAACTTTACCCAAATATCCAGGTGTTTTTGTTATTTTGCTTCTTTTCAACTTTCCTGGACACAATAACTAAAATCTAACACAAACTCCTATTTTACATTTTCATTTTTTTCAAAATTTATCCATAGCTAATGTATTTAAGGTTTTGTTTATTTGACAGAGAGAGAAAGAGTGATCACCAGTAGGCAGAGAGGCAAGCAGAGAGAGAGGGGGAAGCAGGCTCCCTGCTTAGCAGAGATCCCCCGATGTAGGGCTCAAACCCAGGACCCTGAGATCATGACCTGAGCTGAAGGCAGAGGCTTAACCCACGGGACCAGCCAGCTGCCCCCATAGCTAATGTATTTTTAAAGACTTTTCTTTCTGGAGTAGTATTAGGTTCACAGCAAAACAGAAGTGAAGGTACAGAGATTTCACGTATACCCTCTTTCCCCAACACACCATAGCCTCCCTCCCTATCAACATCCCACAGCAGATTGGTACTTCTGTTACGGTTTATGAACTTACATTGACACATCACTAGCACCCAAAATCCAAAATTTACATTCAGGTTCACTCTAGGTGTAAAAGCTGTAAGTTTGGACAGATGTATATAACCCACCATTGTAATATCATACAGAGTAGCTTCTCTGCCCTAGAAACCATCGGTGTTCTACCTAGTCATCTTTCCCTCCTTCTTTTTTTTTTTTTTCCATTCACTCCAAGACACCATTTATTTTGTTAAAGTCAAGCAGGATGATGTGTTCAGAGGTGGTGAGTGTCGAGCATGAAGTACGTACACAGTTTCCACAGTGGAAGCAGGATAAGCGCCACGGGCAGCGGCCCTGACTGAAATCCTGAAGCACAGGGCAGGGCAGAAGTACAGGTGGCGGGGGGAGGAGTCAGCCACCGCCTGCGAACCACCGCCTGCGAACCACCCGCGAACGCCAAGGGCAGAACGTTCGCTCCCGGTTGTTCTTGGATGCAGTAACAGGGTATTTACAAAGTTACGGCCACCGACTCCCTGGACTCTTTGGGCCCCCGCTAACCCGACGTCTAAGAGGCCAACGGGAAGGGCACAGGACCGTCACGGTGACATGGGCTTTGCTGAAAGCGCAGTGCAGCGTTCCATATTGCTGCGTATCCGAGAACGTCCTCCGGAGACCTCAAAAGGCTGGACACAGACACATAAATTCCATTATTCACATTTTACATATTTATCATCAAAATGGTTCACAATACTGTGTTTGAGGGGAAAGGATCACAGATAAAAGCTTTGTGTAAATTAAAAGCAAAATACAGTCAAATTACTGCGGTTGTCCCCGTGGGGGAGAGTGACGGAGGCCCGGGGACAGCCGGCCTCACCTTTTCTGAAGGGACCAGTTTTCACAGCAGGGACTGCACCAGGAGGCCAGGAGGACACTTCACTGGCAGAAGGGGCATTCTTCACGGCAGACATAGCTTCATTCGACAGGAATGACCACTTGTGAAGACGACAGGAATGACCACTTGTGAGAGGCACTGGTCTCTCTGGCACGGCGGGTGTTTACTGCCCGCGTGACTGAAGCCTGCCGGTCGGGGCCCTCCGTGCGGGGCGCACACGTCCGTGCCGGGGCCCAGGAGTCCAGCTCACCCCCCGGCGCACGAAGTACAGACATCGGTCAGTTAAGACACTCGTGTGCACGTGTGTCTCGGGAAGGGAACACTCTGCTGACAAAGGGACGCCCCCCCACCTGTCAGAAAACTTTCACGGCGACACGGGGAAGCGAGGATGCAGATGACCCCTTCATCAGACAAGTATGTGGATATGCCCCCAAGATGAAGTCGTCGTGAGCCTCCCCTGCCATTTACCAGGCACCGAATCAGAGGCGCGTCTGGGAAGCAGCACAGCGGGTCGGCAGCGACGCGGATAATACACCGGTGACAACGAAGCCGTCGGCGGGCGGACGTCGCCCCCCGTGCGGGTTTGCCACGCGCCCCTGTGCCCGGTCCGGTGGAGCGCCACGGTGAGTGTCTTGCCCCCGTGCTAACGGGGCCGTGTGCTCTCTTGCCGTGGAGCTCTGCAAGTTCTCGGCACGGTCAGGTCCAGATCCCTTGTCACAGACGTGACCGGCAAATCTTTTCTCCTAGTCTGTGACTTCTCCGCCGGAAACGGACAGCACGACAGTGTTTTGTGAGTGAACAGACTCTCGTTAGAATCTTGTCATTTCAACCAATGAAAAGGGCACAGAACCTATAGAATCTGCGGCCAAAGGTCAGGTTTAGGGCTTGTAGAGTCCATACGGCCTCTGAAAGGCCCTCGAGAAAAGGTTCTTACAGGTAAATGGAACGGAACCCTCACACGGGATGGTCGTGGATTTAAAGAGGCAAAAGGGGACAAGAAGCCAATTATGGTTAATGACCCAGTGCACACAAAGTAAGCATTCTGGGCAAAAAGGAACTTTAGAAATAATCTCCCGGTCTCAGGAAACAGACTTCTAGCAAGCACATCACACTACGGGGCATACTATGAACTGAGTGATTTCTCTTTGCAAGGAAACACCCCTTGAACCAGGATACCAGGACTGAAACGATCTGCTCTGTGCCTGTGTTTTACAGCATGCACGTTATTTCTCGAAGTGGCGATTTCAGAATGAGTGAACCCAACACGTCGGTGGCTCGTTCCACGCTTGGTTTTTAACCAGTTGGAAATGATTCACCTTTCCAAAATGTGAATGCGTGACCATCACAGATCATCACAGTTTTTGCTGGGGGACAAGGAAGGAGGACAATGAATGGTCCACACCACCTGACCAACGGGGAGGACACGGGGCAGCCCATGCTTTGGATGAATCACAGGACAAGACGTGCGCCAGGGTCTCCCCTCTCATGCACCCCACGGACTCGCTCGCTGGCTTCCCGAGCGGCTGCTTCAGGACGCGAAGATGAGAGGAAGGGCAGACCCACCCGTGGAAACGACCCCTTGCATGCACCACGCGGCGGGAGCCCACACTCCGGACTGCACCAAGTCGCCGTCCGCCGGAGCCCGCCGCCACGACCGTGACTTGCAAAGGAAAGATGGCTAACGGGGAGACATTCTGTGGCGCTCTCAAAAGGGGAACCAAAAAATTGAATAGGCCATCGCGAACACACACAGAGTTATTGCTTTCCTAACAGCCGTTTTGCTACCGGAGGATTTGCGCTCCAGGAGACAGAGCCAGGCTGGGGTTCCTACGCGCCTCCTCGGGCACGGGGCGCCCGGCGCCAGCTTCCGTCCTCCGCCAGGGGGGGCTCCCCTTATTTGGCTCTTTCGGGCTGGAGGCTGTGGAACAGGCCCTGCAGCTGCTCCTCGCCCAGGCGTATCTCGTCCTCCAGTCCCGCTGCTCGATGATGAGAGCCGACTTCATCGTCGCGAAGCGCTCGCAGTCGGCCAGGCTCTGCTCGCTCAGGTCGCCGGCCAGGAGGTCGAGCACGACGCGCTCCCCGCCGTCCAGGCTCTCCTTCAGCTCCCTGGCGTCCTCGTGCTGCCGGATGAGCACCCGCTGCTTCTCCTGGTCACTGCTCGCGCTTCTGCCTCTACAGCCGGGAGGACGCCGAGCCCGCGCCCCCGCGCCCCCGCGCCCCCGCGCCCGGCGCCAAGGACGGCGGGGCCTCCCCCTCCAGCCTCAGCTGCGTGAGAGCCAAAGAGCGGACGGCCGAGGACCTGAAGTCGGAGCAGCTGGCCCGGGAGATCTTTCCCTCCTTCTTAAACCCTGCCAACCACCGATCTTATTAGCATCTCCATGTCTCCGTATTTTTTTTTTTAAATTCCAAATGTCATATATTTAGAGTTATATAGTAAATCACTTTTTCAGATTGGCTTCTTTCATTTAGTAGTGTGCCTTTAAGGTTCTTCCATGTTTTTTCAAGACTTCGTAGCTCACTTCCCTTTAACATTGATAATATTCCACAGTCTGGATGTACCACAGTTTATTTATCCTTTCCCCTACTGAAGGACATCTTGATGGCTCCCAAGTTTTGGCATTTGAGTAAAGCTGCTATGAGCTGTCCATGTACAGGTTTTTGTGTGAACATAAGTCTTCAATTCCTTGGATAAATATTAAGGAACACAATGACAAGATCACAAGGTAAGAGTACGTTTAGATTTGTAAGAAAATACCAAACTCTCTTCCCAAATGGCTGTGATATTTTGCCTTCCACCAGAAATGTATGAAAATTCCCATTGCTCAACATCCTTGCCAGCATTTAGTGTTTTCAGTTTTCTGGAATTGGGCCATTCTAAAAGGTGTGCGATAGTATCTCATTATTGTTTTAATTTGATTTGCCTGATGACGAATGATACATAACATCTCCTCATGTTTATTTGCCATCTGTACGCCATCTCTTGTGAGGTGTCTTTTGAGGTTTTTGACTCATTTTCAAATTGCTTAAATTGCTTATAGTAGAGTTTTAAGTGTTCTTTTTATTTTGGATATCAGTCCTTTATCCTATGTGTCTTCTTCAAATAAGCTTCCCACTCCCAGTCTGTGATTTGTCTTCTGATTCTCTTGACATGCATCTTGCAGAAGAAGAAATTTTCCATTTTAATTTAATTGAATTGAAGCCTATCTCATATATTTTAATATATATCTATAGGTGTTGGACCTAGAGTCATCATCATACTCAAGGTCAGTTAGGTCATTGATTTTTATTTTTGTAACACATGTAAGGGCAGTGTTTAGATTCATTTTTTAAATGTGGATTGTTCCAGCACCATTTATCGAGGAGACCATTTTGCCCCTTATATTGTTCTTACTCCTTTGTCAAAGATCAGTTGACGTTATTTGTATGGGTCTGGTTCTGGCTCTCTATTCTAATACATTCACCAATTTGTCTACTCTTCCATGAATGTCACATTGTCTGTTTATGGTAGCTTCTTATTAAGTCTTGAAGTAGGATAACATCAGTCCTCCAACTTCATTCTCCCCCAGTACTGTGTTGACTATTCTGGGTCTTTGCTCCTCCACATAAACTTTAGAATCTGTTGGTCAATATTCACAGGATAATTTGCTCCAGAAGGGGAAAAAAAGAAAAAAAATAATGAGGTATAGTAGACTTCACATATTTTAGGGAATAATAGAAGTCTATAATGTGAAAATTAATATATATTCTGAATGACAGCTGATATCAGGAATGTAGCTCCTGAGTGGGATGCCTGAGGTTTCAGATCTTTGGTTAAGCCAAAAAGAATACTGAGAGCACCTAAGTGGGCAGCTCATTCGTAGGAGCAAAGCTGATGACTCTTTTATTGGAACATAATTCCCAGTTTATTCTATCCTTCACAGTAGCAGACAAAGAATGACTAAAGGATGATTAAGGTGCAAATACATACCCCCCCCCAACACCAAACAGTAAATGGATAGCAGATGAGGAACACAGACCAAAAGTATTTCACTAAAGTAAAAGAAAACTCTAGCTAAATGCATCATACAACATTTGAACAAAATAATAAAAATATAGCCTTGCAGAAGGCCATTGGTCAGACTGCATGACTAATGATACAGGAATAAGGGAAGACACAGTACACAGAGTATTTAATTATTATTCAAAAAGGATATGAATTAATCAGCAGAGAGATACTTAAATGCTTAAATTGACCCCGCTACCAGCCTGAAATTGTAAAACTATAAACATGTAGTTTCTTTCCTCTACTCTTACAAAGACATTGATCACTGAGCTTATGCTCACCATTTTGAGGAACTTGAAAAGAACTGGGAAATGGCACTACTTCGCTTAAACATCATTTTGCATGCATCCTTTGTGTGTTACACTGTTTTCTAGGTCTGTACCAACCTAAAAGAATGACCTGAGTTTGGCATATATATTATATTTCTCTCAATATATCTATCTGTATCTGATTGTACTTCGTTATCTTCTTAGTAAATGGGCTTGTCATATATACCATGCTGTATCTACTTTCATGACAGAATATGTCACCAGTTACTTTTTATGTCAATGCATTTAGTTCTTTCTAATTTTTACACAGTCTGCATGTAATACCATTATAAAAATATTTAATAAAGTTAATAAAACCTCTATTCAAAGTTTAGTATAAATACTCAGCAATGAATGTTTTCATGTATGCTAGTGTTTCATTTCATAATGATTTGTGACATATTTCAATATAAGGTGTTTCTGAGTTGGATGGCATATGTTGTTTGTTTTTATTGCCAAGTATTTCTTCAAAATAGGTTGTATAAATTATCTAGTTTAACACATTAATAGTATGTATTCCCCACCTTTTGGCCTCTTTCATTATTTGATAATTTTCCCTATACTTTAATGAAACAAAGTTTTTTTTTTTTCTTTTGCATTTATGTTACTATTAAAGAGACTGAGCATATTTTACCTTTGAAAATTATTTCTCTTTGTTTCGGACTTTTCATGCCCTTTGCCTTTTTCACAGTTTTATTCATTTCTTTAAAAATCCATATATATATCAACTTTTGGGGAAGATGACAATATAGGAGGACCCTAAGCTTACCTTGTTCCACAATTACAACTAAGTAATACCCACATCAGAGTAACTGATCCAGAACACAACCCAAAGATTTTCAGAACAGACCCTCCACAGCTAAATGTAAAGAGGCTACAACCAAGCAGGTAGGAAGGGCAGAGATGCGGTCAGGAGATAGACTAACTTGTGGGATGGTCTACAGAAGGGAGAAACACACTGAGCATGGAAAGGGGAAATGATCAGACTCTCACACCAAGCACTCCAGGGACTAGAACCACAAGATAATCCGAGTGGCTAATTGCACTACTTCTTACAATATGCAGGACTTAACTAAACCTAATATTTTAAAAATCAGTGGGCTTGGCTCTGGAAAAGCTGGGAGGATAATATGAAACTGAGTCTCCACCCTTAAACAGATGGTACAACAAACAGCCCCTTAAAGATACAGCATAAAAGCAGCAGTTTGAAAAATACCAGGGGTATATGGGAGAATGAATTGTCTACTAATCTCAGAGCTTGTGCTGGAGGGGCCAGGACCGATGGAAGACTTCTTCAGGAGCAAAGGAGCTGCCTGGTGCCATTTCCTTCCCTGTCCTCCAGCCCAGACACAGACACTTATGGGAGCCAATGCCATGTTAACATTCCCTGCATAACTTGCTAAGAGTGGACACTGTCCCTCTGTTCTGCAAACATGCCCTCTCCAGCCAGGTCTTGGTTCCAGGTGACCCTTACTGCAGACCTACAAAAACCTCTCTAACACTGCATTCCCTGTCCTTTATTCTCCTGTAGACTTACCCTATTCAAATGCCCTTGAGCCCTGGCTGGAACCTACCCAAAATGGTGCCAAAAGTCTGGCAGGGTAAAAGCAGCCCTGACAGGAACGAGGACCATTCCAAATGGTCTCCTGTCCTAGGGAGAGGGCAAGATAACCACACACACCAGTCCAAATGAAGCTTGAGTAGGGGGCTGGAGGCAGCCAACTGGTCTGACTACAGGTCCCACACAGCAACAAAAGCTTCTCAGAGGAAAACAGAGAGAAAGCACCCAGCAATTTGCTGCAATTGCCTCTATGGCAAATGCCTGGTCTGACTCAATCCAAGTGCAAGGCAACCACAGAGTACCCCAATAACAACATAGAGACCAAACCTACCCACAAGAGAAAAAGCGAGCCATCACAGACAACTAGACTGAAGGCAAAAGTGGCTTAGCCCCAAGGCATAAGCAATACACATAGGAGACACACCCCTGCAACACCAGGTTCTGGAAAATAGGGGACACTGCACTGCATGGCATTATAGGACCTCTTCTTTATTAGGCCACTACTTTCAAGAGCAAAAGACATAGCTGACTTCCCTAACACAGAGAAACAGACACAGAGAGTTAGATAAAATGAGGACACAGAGGAATATGTCCCAAATAAAAGAACAAGACAAAATCACAGAAAGAGAGCTAAACACAATGGAGATAAGTAATATGTGTGATAGAGAATTAAAGGTAATGGATATAAAGTTATTCACTGGACTAAGAAGAGTGGAGGACCTCAGTGAGACCCTTAACAAAGAGAGAGAAAACATAAAATAGAACCAATCATAAATGAAGAACTCAATCACTGAAATTAAAAAAATAATAATGTATTGGAATAAATAGTGGATTAGAGGAAACAGAAGAACAGATTAGTGATCTGGAGAACAGAGTAACAGAAAGCAATTAAGCTGAAGAGGAGAGAAAAAAATGTTATAATAAAATGAAAATACACTTAGGGAATTCAGTGATACCATAAAGCACAATAATATTCACATTACAGGGATCTCAGAGGGAAAAGACAGAGAAACCGGGGCGGAAAATTTATTTGGAGAAATAATAGCTAAAAACATCCCAAATTTGAGGAAGGAAACAGAAATTCAGATCCAGAACACCATGAAGGCCCACAACAAGATCAACCCACAGAGCTCCACACTAAGACAAACAGCAACTAAAATAGCAAAATGTAGTAATAGGATGAGAATTTTAAAAGCAGCAAGAGAAAAGAAAATAGTTACATACAAAGGAAACTACATAAGGCTATAAGCTCATTTTTTACCAGAAATTTGGCAGGCCAAAAGAGAGTCATATGATATATTCAACGTGCTGAAAGAAAAAACCCTGCAGCCAAGAATACTCTATCCAGCAAGGCTATCGTTCACAATATAAGAAGAGCCAAGGAGTTTCCCAAACAAAATTTAAAGGAATTCATGACCACTAAGCCAGCCCTATAATAAAAGTGAAAAGAGGACTATTTGAATGGAAAGGAAAGACCATAAGCGGGAATAAAAAGTAGCAAGCACAGACGCAGTAAAATTAAGCATATCTATAAAAATCAGTCAAACGATTCACAAATTAAAGGATGTACAAGCATGACATCTTACTCTCAAACATGAGTAGGAGGAGAGTAAAGAATGAGTTCCAATGTAAGTGATCAACAACTTAATATAGACTACTATATGCAGAAGATATTATATATATACCCAATGGTATTGACAAGTCAAAAAACAGTAATAGTCATGCAAAAGAGGGAAGGAGGAAGTGGAAGAGAGACAGAGTGAGAGAAAGAGGAAGAAAAAGTCAAGTATATTACTAAAGAAAATCAGCAAACCATGAGAGAAGAGAGCAAGAAAAGAAGGATGGAGAAAAACAATAAAACTAATTATAAAAGGGAAATAAGTGCATATCTATTAATAACTACCTCAAACATAAATGGACTAAATGCCCCAATCAAAAGAGATAGGGTGACAGAATGGATAAGAAAGCAGGACCCATGTATAGGCTGCCTCCAAGAGACACATTTCAGATCTAAAGACATGTGCTGACTGAAAATGAAGGGATGGAAAAGCATTTATCATGGAAATAGAAGTGAAAAGAAAGCTAGGGTAGCAATACTTGTATCAGACAAAATAGACCTTAAAACAAAGACTTCAAAAAGACTCAGAGAAAGATACTATATAATCATAAAAGGGACAAGCCTATAAGAAGATATAACAATTGTAAATATTAATACACCCAACACAGGAGTACCCAAGTACAGAAAGCAGCAAATTAGAAATAAGGGAAGTAATTCACAGCTATATAATAATAGTAATGGACGTTAACTCCCCACTTACGTCAAGTCACAGAGCGTCCAAATAGAAAATCTACAAGGAAACAGTGGCTTTGAATAACCCACTGGACTCGATGGATCAAACAGATACAGTCAGAACATTCTATCCTAAAACTGCAGAAGACACATTCTTTTTAAGTGCACATGGAACAGAATAGACCACATTTATGACCAAAAAAGAAGTCTCAAGAAATTCAGAGACTGATATTGTATCATCCATCTTTTCTGATCACAATGCTATGAAACTGAAATCAGCCTCAAGAAAAATGGAGGCAAAGTAACATGCTATGAAACAATGAATGGGTCAGCCAAGAAATCAAAGAAGAAATTTAAAAAAAAATACATGGACATAAATGGAAATGAAAATGCAATGGTCCAAAATCTTTGGGTCACAGCAAAAGCTGTTCCAAGAGGCAAGTTTCTAGCAATACAGGTCTACTTCAACAAACAAAAAGCTCAAGTAAACCGCCTAACCTTACATCTCAAGAGCTAGAAAAAGAACAAACAAGACCCAAAAGTAGTAGAAAGAAATAATAAAGATTGGAGCAGAAGTAAATAGAATAGAAATTAAAAGAAAAAAAAAAAAAGCAATAGAGCAGATGACATCAGGATCTGGTTCTTTGAAAAGTTCAATAAAATTGATTAACCTTTAGCCAGACTTGTGAAGAAGAAGATGAGAAGAAGAAGGAGGAGGAAAAATAGGGGGAGGAATAGGGAAAGGGGATAAAGAAGAGGAACTCAAATAAAAAAGCAGAAAGGAAAGAGGAGACATAACGACTGACACCACAAAACCACAAAGAAATATAAGAGAATATTACGTTAAATCATATGCCAACAAACTGGATAAGCTAGAAGAAATGGATAAATGTCTAGAAACATGTAACTTCCCAAAACTGATTCAGCAAGAAATAGAAAATTTGAACAGACTAATCACCAGTAATAAAATTGAATCAGTAATCAGTAATCAAAAAAAAAAAAAAACTCCCCCAAAACAGAAGTCCAGGACCAGATGGCTTCAGAGGTAAACTCTATCAAACATTGAAAGAAGAATCAATCCCTATTCTTCTCAAACTATTTCAGAAAATAGAAGAGAAAAAAAAACTACTGGATTCATTCTAAGGTATCAAGGTACCTTGATACCTAAACCAGATAAAGACAGTATAAAAGAAAAAGACATATAGATGCAAAAATCCTGAACAAAATATTAGCAAAATAAATCCAACTATGTATCAAAAAAAAAAAAAACTTCACCACAATCAGGTGTGGTTCAATATTCTCAAATCAATCAATACAATACATCACATCAACAAGAGAAAGGATAAAAACCATATGATCTTTTCAATAGATGCAGAAAAAGTATTTGGCAAATAACAACATTCATTCATGATAAAAATCCTAAACAAAATAGGTTTAGAGGGAATATCCCTCAACATAATGAAGGCCATAGATGAAAAACCCACAGCAAATGTCATTCTCAATGATGAAAAACTGAGAGCTTTCTCCCTAAGATCAGATACAAGATGGGAGTGTCTACTCTCACTGCTCTGGTTCAATATAATATTAAGTCCTAGCCACAATAGCCAAACAAGAAAAAGGAAAAAAAAAATCCTAATTGGTCAGGAAGTAGTATACTTTCATTATTTGCAGATGACATGATATTATATATAGAAAACCCAAAAGACTCCACCAAAACCTACCAGAACTGATAAATGAATTCAGTAAAATCAAAGGATACAAAGTTAATCTACATAAATCCACTGCATTTCTATACACTACTAATTATTAAGCAGCAGAAACAGAAAGAACAAGTAAGCAGCAGAAAGAGAAATGAAGAAAGCAATGCTATTTATCACTGCACCAAAAAAAAAAAAATATATATATATATATATATATGTAGGAATAAACTTAGTCAAGTAGGAGAAAGGCCTGTACTCTGAAAACTATAAAACATTGATGAGGAAGGGCCTGGGTGGCTCAGTTGGTCAAGTAAGGGATTCTTGATTTCAGCTCAGGTCGGGATCTCAGGGTCCTAGGATCAAGCCCCGCATCAGGCTCCGAGCTCAGTGCAGAATCTGCTTGGGATTCTCTGTCTCCCTCTCCCTCTGCCCCTCTTCCAACCTGCACTCTCTCTAAAATAAATAAATAAAATCCCTTGGAAAAAAACACTGATGAAAGAAATAAAAAATGACACAAATGAAAAGACAGTCCATGCTCATTGATTGGAAGAACCAATACTGTTGAAATATCTATACTACCTAAAGCAATCTACAGCTTTAATGCAACCCATAGCATTTTTCAATATACCAACAGCAATTATCACAGAACTAGAACAAATAATCCTAAATATATATGGAACCACAAAACTCCTCAGATAGCCAAAGCTGTCCAGAAAAAGAAAAACAAAGATGGAGATATCACAATCCCAGATTTCAAGATATACTACAAAGCTTTAGCAATCAAAACAGCACAAAAATGGACACAGATCATTGGAGCTGGACAGAGCTCAGAACAGGAACGAAGAAATAAACTCGCATTATAAGATCAATTAATCTTCAACAAAGGAGGCAATAATATGCAACGGGAAAAAGACCGTCTCCTTAGCAAATGGTGTTGGCAAAACTGGACAGCTATACGCAAAAGATTGAAACTA
This sequence comes from Mustela nivalis, assembly GCF_964662115.1. NCBI lineage: Eukaryota > Metazoa > Chordata > Mammalia > Carnivora > Mustelidae > Mustela > Mustela nivalis. The sequence continues at coordinate 29,785,358 of NC_139033.1, read as the reverse complement.
GACTACTTTTTTACGCCAGCCACAAAATTAAATTCAAAATGGACTGAGTACCTAAATGCGAGACCTGAAACCAGAAAAAAACCTAGATGAGAGCACAGGCATTAATTTCTCTGACACTGGCCACAGCAACAGTTTTATAGATACGTTTCCAGAGGCAAGGAAAGAAAAGCAAAAATAAATTACTAGAACTACATCAAAATAAAATAAACAATCAATAAAACTAAAAGAAAACTGACTGAATGGGAGAAGATTTTTGCAAGTAACATATCTGATAAAGGGTCAGTATCCAAAATATGTAAAATATAAATATAAAATATATATTTAAAAAACCTGATAGAACTCAACACCAAAAAAAAAAAAAAGTGGGCAGAAGACATAACAGACATATTTCTTCAAAGACATACGGATGGCCGGGGCGCCTGGGTGGCTCAGTGGGTTAAAGCCTCTGCCTTTGTCTCAGGTCATGATCTCAGGGTCCTGGGATGGAGCCTGGCATCAGGCTCTCTGCTCAGCAGGGAGCCTGCTTCCCTTCCTCTCTCTCTCTGCCTGCCTCTCTGCCTACTTGTGATCTCTGTCAAATAAATTTAAAAAAAAAAAAAGACATCAGATGGCCAATAAACACATGAAAAGATGCTCAAAGGCCCTAAACATTAAGAAAAGCAAATGCAAACATTACTTCACACCCATCAGAATGGTCAAAATCAAACTGTTGGTCGGAATGCAAGCCGGTGCAACCACTCTGGAAAACAACATGGAGGTTCCTCAAAATGTTGAAAATAGAACTACCCTGTGACCCAGCAATCGCACTACGGGGTATTTACCCTAAAGATACAAACATAGTGATCCAAAGGGGCAAGTGCACCCGAATGTTTATAGCAGCAATGTCCACAACAGCCAAACTATGGAAAGAACCTAGATGTCCATCAACAGATGAATGGATAAAGAAGATGTGGTATATATACACAATGGAATATTATGCAGCCATCAAAAGAAATGAAATCTTGCCATTTGCAATGATGTGGATAGAACTAGAGGGTATCATGCTTAGCGAAATAAGTCAAGCAGAGAAAGACAACTATCATATAATCTCCCTGATATGAGGAAGTGGAGATGCAACACGGGGGGTTAAGGGGACAGGAGAAGAATAAATGAAACAAGATGGGATTGGGAGGCAGACAAACCATAAGTGACTCTTAATCTCACAAAACAAACTGAGGGTTGCTGGGGGGAAGGGGGTTGGGAGAAGAGGGGTGGGGTTATGGTCATTGGGGAGGGTATGTGCTATGGTGAGTGCTGTGAAGTGTGTAAACCTGGTGATTCAAAGACTTGTACCGCTGGGGATAAAAATATATGTTTATAAAAAAAATAAAAAATTTTAAAAAATGCAAAAAACAAGTGTTGACAAGGATATACAGAAAAAGGAACATTTTCAAAATTCAAAATTCATTTTACAGTTGTCTATATTTATTCTTAAAATAAATCTGAAAATAGATTTATAATTGTTTTATACTGATATTACTAAATTCTTATTTCTTTTTTTTATTTTATTAATTTTTTATTTTTTATAAATATATATTTTTATCCCCAGGGGTACAGGTCTGTGAATCTCCAGGTTTACACACTTCACAGCACTCACCAAAGCACATACCCTCCCCAATGTCCATAATCCCACCCCCTTCTCCCAAATCCCCTCCCCCCAGCAACCCTCAGTTTATTTTGTGAGATTAAGAGTCACTTATGGTTTGTCTCCCTCCCAATCCCATCTTGTTTCACTAAATTCTTATTTCTAATCACCTGCCATCTTATTGTCTTAGAAAACATTACTTAATTAGATGAAAAGCAACTTTAAAATGTATATAAAGAGAGAAGTTTGGGAATATGAGATAACATTTTAGAAAAAGTGTCAATCATTTCACAAGTTTGGTGACTGCTCATCTGTCCACTTCTGCTTTGTGTTCTAGCATCAACATTTTCAAATGCTTAACTGCAAATAAAGGTACATGATTAAATTACACTCCAGATAGAGTTGTCAGATTTAATATAAAATAAAGGAGGGTAACCAGATAATTTTAATTTCAGATAAACAACGTTTTGTTGCTGTTGTTGGTATAAGTATGTCCTAGATGTTGAACACAAATCCAAATTTAACTGGAGTTCCATATTTTATCTGGCAATTCTAACCCCAGCAAGAGGTCAAGTGCCATTCAATTTAAAGAACCATCCTTAATTTAAAGTTTGTAAGTTTATCTTACCTAATTTGTAATGTGTATTCCAAAATAAATTAACTTTAAAAATTATTTCCATTTTATTCCTTCTTTATAATTTTGAATTTTGAAAAATACATTTCCTTTAAAAAATGAAGCTGGTAAATGTTTGGCATCTTTGATCAACACAACAAAAAGTTGAAAACCTTATTTCTAACAAGGTTTCTATACAAATTTAATAAAATCCCAAACCAGGGAACCTATAGCTTATGGCATGCCCCTTAACTCCACTACCTTGGAAAGTAAAGTCACAATGTTCTCATGCTGCTATAAATTTGTTCTGTAAAGCCCAGAGAGTAGATACCAAAGAAGAATTCTGAAAAGGCCTAGAGTAAAATTTTCCTATGTTCACTTTGGGCTAGTATGCCAAGTATTTTATTGGGATCAGAAGGAGAGCCGATTTACTCCAACAATGCCACCTTCAGTAAGAACTCAGGAATTCACAAAATGTTAAGAGTTCATTTGATTTTCTAAAAATGTCTCTTCAAAAATGAAAAGAAGGAACTGAGGGAAAAGGATTGTGCAAAAAATAAGATACTAGATTTCAGATTTTGACTATTTGAAGAAGCAAGTTTAATCTTGAAAACGTAAATTGTATTTCATTGTATTATATTACAGATAAAAAGTGTAAAAGAATCCTGTGCTTTCTTCCTTCTTGTTTAATCTCACTTCACATGGTAATCTTTTATATACTGCCTTTTCAACATTTTGTCTTTGTATCCTGTTGCATTTCACCCCTAAAATTTAACACATCTTTGTTCTTTTCCATTTCTGTGCTTTTCTGTTCTCCTTGTTAAACCTAAATCCTAAAAGTGTCTAAAATGGTATCCATTTTTCTTCAATATTAACAATTTTTCAAAAATTATTGACAGCAAAAGTGGAATACAGTTAGTTGTTCCATGAAATCGCTGAGGGAACTGAAAATTTTAACATGAATATTCCTTTTTTGACCAACAGGGAGTTTAGCAGCAGCCAAGGGTAACAGACTAATTTAAGTCATTTCTATAAACTCTTCACTCAAAAAGGATAAGAATAAATTGGATTGAGTCTATTTCACTTGACATTATCTTTTGACTTTCTGTTCTCTTATAATTTCACCTCCTCAACTACATGCTTACCAGTGCTCTGTTCCATCTGATCTTTGGGAAGTAAGAAACCTAGGGATAATTGTTAGATTACACCTATTTTAGTCTAATCTGGTCTGGAGAGGACATGGAGAAGCCGTATGGCAGATACATATGGGACATGCCTGTGTAAATTCAAGAGTTCATTATTCAACAGATATACCTATGTTTTACATAGATATATACCTATACATCTGCATATCTATAGTGGATATAGTTATTCTCAATTATTAGCACTTAACTAATCCCATGCTTTGAATAAAATTTTTGTCTGTACAAATTAATATGGAAATCATTTTTCTTCTTAACCTGGATAATTGAGTTCTCCTCAGTTTCTTAATATACCCATTTGTGAGGAAGATTATAGTCTCATAAAATAATTCAGTCCTCTATTTGCTGTGTACTTAAAATTCAATATAATACACTGCTGTTTTTGGAAGCAATTATTTCATTTAATTGTTTGAAATAAAAATATTAAATGCCATTCTCTTTTCAGTGTTCTTAAACATTTCAGCGATGCAGTCACATTATGATTTAGCCATATGCTCTTCTATATTTTAAAAGGTTTACTAAAAAAATAATAAATAATAATAAAAAATAAAAGGTTTATTAGAAAAACATTATTTCTTATCCTGTGAGCAAAAAAAGATAGTGTGATATTTTGATTTATAATTAGAAATAAACTATATATACATTTGGTCTTTGTTCACTATGCCTGACAGAGTTCTTAAAAGGCTTTGTTATTTTCTGAGAACCATAAGGTGCCTCCTGGTACGTTAATGAGGTCACCTGCGGACTTGAACTAAGGATGGGGGCTGGCTGCCTGGAGAAGGAACCAACACTGTGAGAGAGGGTTGGAATTTTTAAGTCCCAACCTCCAGACCCCCAGGTATGAGAATGGGACTAGAATTTGAATCAGTTGCCAGTGCCTAGTGGTTTAGTTGATCCTGCCTTTATAACGAAGCCTCCATAAAAACCCAAAAGGAGCTTGCCTCTGGAGCAGTGAAAGGAGCAGTCTTGAGGGACTGTCCTTTTAAACTATGGAATCATGTTGCGGTAGATAGTGGCAGAAACTGAGCTAAATTGAGGAACACCCAGGTGGTGTCCAGAGCCCTGCTTGTTGGGCGTCTGGGGAAACCATCACACACATGCCTGTTGGAATTGGTTCCAGAACACTAAATAGATAGCAAAAATCTCATTAAGTCAATGGACTTTTTAAAACGCTTTATCGGATCTCTTTATATTTCACTGTTTTGAACATATTTACATTACAAAAGCATAAATGCGGAGTTGGCTAGAGACACTAACACTGGGGAAACACACACACACTGACAGATAGATATATAACAGAGAAAGGGATGATGTATAACTTAAATGCTTCTGAAGTCAATTAATATCTTTACTATTATTTAAATAATTTTAACCCAAAGCCCTCATATCAATCTTTTTCACTTTGTCCTAAAAGCACACAGAAAAACAAAATATTCTGAATTTGTTTCCTGAAATGTTACTTTAAATATATGCATGTTTTTGTGAACACTGTCAGAGCTCACAGGTATTTGCAGTATTTTCTTTTTCGCTTTGTTAATTAGTATTAATTTTCTGTTAATCAAAGTTATTGTTTGTAGGGGCCCTTTATATTTCAATATCCATCAGAAGAGTGACTTGACTGTTTTAGCTTTCAGTGTTTTGTAAATTGATGTTTATATTTTTATTTACCTTTACATTGTAGTCTGACAATAGGCTTAGAAATTTTAAAAATAATTATTTTAAAAATAATTATATGCATTTTCCTTCTTAACTGAATTAAGGATATTTTTTAGTTTTCAATGAATGTTTCAGTGGAATATATAATCCTCATTGCTTGGATAAAAATTTTAATAATACTAAAAAATTTTAATAATATCTATTAGCTTCTTGGTAGTAAGCAATGAAATCAGCACTCCTTCATTATACAATATTGGTACAAGCCATACTTTTATGTCCTTATGTTCAACTATATAAGGTCTAGGAATAAAAACAGGGCCCTCTTGCTTCAAGAAATACTTTGCTTAGAAGACTGATTCAACTAAAACATCTTGTTCTTTAAGACTTAAAGACGTGCCTCAATCCAAAAATGATATATTGTAAACACTGTCCAACCCCAACCAGCTTTCTGGCTTGCAATACCTGCCTTAAAATAACCCAAAACCCAAAATAGGCTCTAAAACCTTTCCATAATTTTCCCATTCCATAATACTGAGACCATGTCAGCTTATTCTCTTCTGTATTTTAGTAAGTCTAAAGGACTTCACTTAAACCCATAAATGTGTTTTTATTGATGACCATTTGGGAGTCAACAGCATTAGTATGCCTTTGTTAAAATCATGTATTTCTCTTGTTTTATTTCTCTTGGTCATACATTCTAATCATGCTAACCATTCTAATCGACACTAAGCATGCTATTTTAGCACTTACCTGGTGTATACATACATGTATGTATGTACATATGTATGACTGCTTGCATGTAGGGAGATATACATAGGATACCCCATCCTTGCATTTATAATTTTTGTCTCCTAAAACCAAGCATATTTTTTGTTTTTAAACTATGAATATGGAAATTTTATATATGAATATTGGAATTTAATCAATTCTTATTTTAATTATTGATTTATATAAGCCCACTCTTTACATTATTTTACTATAGACCTTTTTTTCATCTTTCTTTTGGTGGGTTGACTGAATGGCCTATGTTTTAAAACTTTTATTTCATATGTTTCTTAATAGACAAATCCCTGGTGAAGGATTTCAATTAACCTCTCCTTACTCTGTACCACTTTTGATAACTTTAAAAAATTTTTTTCAAGAGTTCACTTTGTAATTTTGGCAGAAAACTGGGGATTTCAAATACTATATGAGCACAATTTTGTATTCCTTTTCCTTACATGTTGTTGTCATTGCTCTTTAACTGATAGGTTGGCTGCCTGTTTGTTTAGTAACTTGCCTAGAGTAAACCAGTGAAATGTGTCCTTTCTTCAGTGTATAACTACTTTTGACACTCATCAGTTACTGAAAATTCTTGGTATTGTTTTAATTTTGTCTTCCTGGAGTCTCCCCTGTGTCTGCTTATCTTTGTCATCAAAGTCTGCTGAAACATTTGAGCCAGTAATTCTTGTATCTCTCCCCCTCTCCCTCTGATGCAAATGTGGTGCAGGAACATATTCAAAGAATAGGTGGCTAACTGTTCTGTCCAGATTTACTTTCTTCTGGCTCCTCTTACTTTCCTCGACATGTGTGCATATTCTCACAATCAATCTGGGATGGATACAGTGGGTTGACATGTTCTCCAAATGCACATGCAGCTTTCATTGAACAAGTCTATGCAGAGCCCTTATCACAGCCTCTTACAGCTGACTCACCTCCTGCCTCTTCCAGTTAAACTTCTGTCCAGTCTACTGGATTATTGCTTGCCCAACTAAGGCTACAACTAGTTCACTGAGATACTGGCTTTCTCCCTCCCACCTACCTGCACACTGAGACTGCTGCTCTTATTGCCAATGCCTATGGACAAGAGGTTTTCCAAGCTTTATTCCAAATCAAGTAACTGCCATCAGATGGTAGTTACTCATTTTGGGGGGTATGCCCTAACCTGGGAGAACTACCATGCTGACCAAGACTGGGGCAAAGTGGACAGTAATAACTGCCCCAGAAAGAAACTCCACTGATACCTTGTGTTCTTACCCACTGTGAGAGTCAAGATTCTAACATGGACCATGGTCCCTGATTCCTGTGTTCATACCTTGTATCATCCCTCACGTAAGTATGGGTAGAATTTGTAACTTGCTTCTAGCCCTTAGAACATGACAGTTGAAGAGATTGTGCAGATGTAATTAAGGTCTCAAATCAACTGTATCTGAGTTAGCTGAATATTCAACTACACATTTTGTTAGAGATCAGTAATACTTAAGAGGTTAATCCTTTTCAAAAAAGTCTGATTAATTTGGAATAAGAGTATATGACCAAATAGACTAATGAGTGTGCCTCCCACTCTTACTTCACATTTCAAAGTAATCCATAATACTTATTCTACATAAACATTAGAAAAGGAGATACAGATTTTAAAAGAAATAAGCGTGAGCCAGGATACAGCATGGTAGTAGGTACACATGAGCCAGGATACAGCATGGTGGTAGGTACACATGTACACACACAATGGTCTTGAGTAAAATATAAAACAACTACAGCTAAAACAAAATTTGAGAGAACATTAGGAAATCCAGTCTTGGTTGTTAGAGAGAAGAGGACTGAGATATAGGTGAAGGTCCCAGAATAGCTAGGTCAGTCAGTGTGTATGACATGGTGCTGCTCTGACCTAACATGTGTACTTTGTTTTGTTAGGTTTTTTGTTTGCTTATTTGGTTTTGGTTTGGTTTATTTCTTCTTGTTACTTTCAATGGAAAAGTACTTTCTTTGTTGCTTTACTTTTTCAGGGTTGAAGGCAGGATATAAGTACACAATCTCTAAGCAGAGAAAAATTGTACGATTATTTCAAATAATACAAGAAAGTTATCTTTTTAAAGGTAACTTAAAAGATTTTATTTATTTATTTGAAAGAGAGAGAATGAGAGAGAGGACATGAGAAGGGGGAGGGTCGGAGGGAGAAGCAGACTCTGCTGAGCAGAGAGCCTGATGTGGGACTCAATCCCAGGACTCCAAGATCATGACCTGAGCCGAAGACAGGCACTTAACCCACTGAGCCACCCAGGTGCCCTACAAAAAAGTATCTTGACAAAACTCAGTAATTCTAAATTAACTAGTTATATAAGGAAACTCTGTTATCATGGGAAAATGTAACCTAAATAAAGACCATCTAAGAGTTTTTATTCCCAGGGCATTCAAATAAGCTATCATAAAAAATACTGGCAGCAGCAGTTGTGAGGAGAATTGGCATCTAAATAAATCTATGAATTCTTGGTTAATGTAGATGCATAAGAATAATTAAAAATCCAACTATCCATAAATAGTTTCCTTTTTTTTAAAAAAGATCTTATTTATTTATTTGACAGAGAGAGATCCCAAGTGGGCAGAGAGGCAGGCAGAGAGAGAGGAGGAAGCAGGCTTCCCACGGAGCAGAGAGCCCGATGCGGGACTTGATCCCAGGACCCTGGATCATGACCCGAGCTGAAAGCAGAGGCTTTAGCCCACTGAGCCACCCAGGCGCCCCAATAGTTTCCTTTTTGTACTGGCATAAGTATGTTATTTCCTAAGGCTCATGGTGAATGAACCATTCTTCCAGCCTTGTGTGTCTATTGCGTGTCTAGATTACTGTGTGTATCCTTGTGTGTCTAGATTATTCTAAATAATCTTTCTTTATATCTTAAAAAACAAATCCTACAATGCACAGTTTTAAATTCCAGATAAAACATATAAATGCTCCACATTCCTACTTAATTAAATACAAGCGTTTTCTTTTATTACTCCCTTTTTTCCTACTTTTATCTTCCTTTATTTCAATGCTTTTTTTCTCTTTATTGCTGCTCCATAGCCTAAGTCTTAACCAGAAGCTACTTATTAAGTGCTCTCACGTGGACTGTTACTAAAAAGATGTACCAATAGGCATGTTATAAGAATTTTAAAGAAGGATAAATTTACCTTCTGAGGACGTAAGGTTTCAAATGAAGTGGGGAGAATACGAAGGTGGAAGGAGGAAGAACTGGAGTACAATAGAGAAAAAAATGACTAAGGAAAAGTACACCAACACAAAATGCTTACTGAAAAGGGAAACTTAAGGGGGTAGCTGAAATAGTGTCACACCATTTGGGTGTCTATCCAAAGCTTCACTATGAAAAATAATTGTCAGACAGAATGAAGAGAACCACTGAATTCTGATATTTTGGAAAAGGGATAACTTCACTGTACTAACGAGTAATGTGATAATTGAAGTCAAATGCAAGTTTAACAGGATGTCTAATAATAAAAGGTAGGGGCATATTATAAAAGATATGCCTAATGGGATTTACATTGGTTTGAGGAGTGTTCTATGAAAAGAAAAATGTCACTTGAGCTGGAGTTTCTAGGCATCAGTACTGAGCTCATGGATTAGTCAGTGCAGGTGGCTCTAACAAAATATGATCGACTGGGTAGCTTGAACAACAGACACTGACTTCTCATAGTTCTGGAGGCTGGGAAGGTGCTTGGCCTGTTGAGTTCCTAGTGGGGACTCTCTTCTTGGCTTGCAGATGGCTGCTTCTAGCTGTGTCTTCACGTGGGGGAGGAAGCAAGCTAGCTCTCCCATCTCTTCTTAGAAGGGTACTAATCCCATCATGAGGATCCCACCTTCATGACTTCAGCTAAATGTAATTACATCCCAAAGCCCCATCTCCAAATACCATCCCATAATGGCTTAAAGCTTCAACATATGAATTTGAAGGGAAAACAAATACTTTATCCAAAACAGCCGATTACTCTTCTCTCCCTCCAGGTGATTTTTAATCACCATGTGCCAATCATATCCTAAATCTTAAATCTTCAACAAGATGGCCTTCCTATGCTCCAGACTTGAATTTTCAGCATTTCTTTAATATTTTTGCTTCAGTGCGTCTGCATGGACTTCTCAAACCACGGTTCAGTTTGAACCCTTCATCCCCGACTGCCTCTTCTCACTAAACAGGACCCCTATTTTCCAACTTGCTGTAAGTAGTACAGTGTCTGAGGGTGTTAATTCTTCTGAATTCCTTATCCTATCTATCTGTTACATCACTGCATTCTGCTCATATTCACTTCAATATTTTTCTGAAATCAACTTTTTGCATTTTATGGCTATTTCTACCATACTGGTTTAAGTTCTCATCACTATAGCAATATCTACCAAACTGGCTTTCCTACTCCTACTCATAAAAAACACAGACTGATTTTCGACATATCAGCCATGTATATTTTTTGAAAACAAAAATATAATTGCACCAGATTTCTACTGAACAGCTTTCCTAGTGGGTTTCCATTGTCATCGGGTAAAATTCAGATGCTAGAACAGAGGATCACGAGTACAGGCATTATCAGGCTCTGGTCTATTAATCTATCGTTCACTATTTTGGTCATTCTAGTGAACTTAGAATTCACATTTGCTTCCTTAGTTCCTCAATTTCCCAAGCATTTTGTCACCTCACAACTTTTACATATGTTGTTCTATCTGCCTGGAAGGTTAGACCTATTTTCCATATGTCTAAATCTAAATTTATCTTTCAGATGTCAGTCTAAAGTTCACTAAATCAAGAAGATTACACTGATGCCCTCATCCAAATTAAATCTTTCCAGTGATTATTTTCGAGTTTATCTGTACTCTTCTTTCAAAAAATTTATCATCATAACTCTCTGGTTTTAATTTGCTTAATGTCTTTGTACTCTTCTTTAAAAGATTATAGGCTTCATGTAGGCAGACTTTTTTTTTTTCCCCTATTTTATTCACCTATGCATTCCTGAAATCTGGGGAAAAAAACTGTGTGGCACATAGAAGGTACTAAATATTTTTCATTGAATAAATTAATTTGTCAGGTTTTTTTTTTAATCTGCTACTAAAAATCATCACTGAAGAGAACAGATTATCCAGACTTTAAAGAAGTGAATGTGGAGATATAGAATGTTTTAACCTATCAGACTAAGTCTGTTGAAATTTGAGGAAAAATTGACTAAAATGTGCCTTCTTTTGTTGTCAGTGCTCTGTATATAATATGAAGAAGATAATGACCTTTAAATAGGTGTTTTATTTCTACTAGTCACTAATAGAGGCATATGGGACATACGTGTGTGGGTGTGAGTAGCGAAAGGACACTGGGAAAGAAAGTTAGCGTAAGAAATAGATTCAGAGGGGCACCTGGGTGGCTCAGTTGTTAAGTGCCTGCCTTCAGCTCAGGTCATGATCCCAGGGTCTTGGGATGGAGCCTGCATCAGGCTCTCTGCTCCATGGGAAGCCTGTTCTCCCTCTCCTCCTCCTGTTTGTGTTCCCTCTCCTGCTGTGTCTTTCTCCCATTAAAAAAATAAATAAATTTTTTTAAAAAAAGAAATAGATTTAGAAAAAAATTTAGCATGGCATTAATTACCTGAAACTTAAGTATATATTAATTAATGATTAAGTTTCTCTGGGTAATTCAGAGCACTTTCTAAACTCTCCTCTCCAGACCTATGAAGTCCCTGCCAATCTTTGGCTACAAACACTACTATGTAACAGAACATGTGGAGGTAATAGGCACATTTGCTCCACTGATTGCAAGACCCTCTCCATAGCCCAGATTCTGCCACAACTGGCATGTGCATAATTCCACCAGAAGCCAGTGGCAGTTTCACATGATTAAAGATGGCAGAATCAGGGCCACAGATACATTTCCATGCTAATGTGCTTGAGAAAATAGCTTACAATACATTATGTAAACATATTTAGAATGAATAAACACACTCAGCTAAATTTTCAAACATCTGTTGAAGCTTGTGGCAGCACCCCAAATTTGCATAACTAACTCCTTTTTAAATAGGGCTTAATTTTGCCCTCCATATTATTAGATCATAGTAGCCCTTTAACTCCAAAATACATAACTGTCATTGTACCAGTGATGCTAATTATCATTTTTTTCAATCCAACTGCACTCCCTTTTAGCTCAAGACTTTCTTCTGTGCTTCTTGGGAGAGAGGGTCTATGACTGAGGGAGAACTTTTATGCATATTCCAATTCAATCTATGTGTTATCAAGAAAAGAACTGAGACTTGAATTATTTGCATAACTGTGCTCCTAGCCATATACAAATGCAGAAATTCTAACCACAAGATGCATATTATGCCCATTTAGTGGCATAAACCTGTCACTGCTTCTAGTTTATGTACCCTAGAGTTCAAACAGTGGTGTAGTACCAATATATTGTTTTCTATTTTTATTTATCATGGCCTAAGATAGTCTCTATTGGTTTCTGCTGAAAGTCATACAAATATATAACATATAACCTAAGTAAAAGTAGCAGGGTTTACTTAGAAAGCAAAATCTCAGAGCAAGAACTCTAGCTTCCTGTTATAGAGTAATGAAACAGAGTTCCTCCTTATAAAGAAATTCTGGAACAGACAAAGCAAATATTCATTTGTTTCTTTGACTAAGACCTGTTTTAAAAAAATATTGCTTGGATATAGTTATTAAGTTAAAACAACAACAACAACAACAACAACAAATTAAGAGTAGGAATAATATGACACCCGAAAAATATGTTATTTGGTACTGAAATTATTTTCAGCTAAACATAAGTAAAAAGCAACAGATGTAGAAAAGTTCTCTCAACCTTTGCCCCTTTCTGCCTAAAAAGACAGGATCTAAACTCTCTTTTTACTAGACACAGACTCTTATCAGCTCATTCGCAACAAACAAACAAAAAAAAAACAAAACTTACTCCACTAGTTCCATCCCATCTATTTACCTTCCCACAATTTGCCACTCAGGGAAGCCTACAATTGCTATCCTTTGTCCAGTCATTCTTCTACAAATGTGTTTTCCTTTGTTGAAGACACTATATAAACCAGAGTTCTAAGCCACCACTTTGAGTTACTCTTATTTTTAGGTCACTTGCATATGATGTGCACTGAATGCATAAATAAACTATTTGTTCTTCTCTTGCTAATCTGTATTTTTGTTAAGGAGCCCCGGGTAAAAACACAACGTGGATAGAGGTGAACTTCTGTCTCCTCTCTCTAAACAGTGCTTCTTACAAACTCTGTTTTGTTGTACTTATTCTTACAAACTCTGTTTTTGTCGGGAAAAAAATGGCATTTCTCATTTTAATCTTTAAAACATGGACATTCCCTCCAAAATCTAGTTCCGTCTTTAAAAAAAGAAAAAAAAAATGTAAATATTGTAACCAGGTATGGGAAAATAATTATTAGAATTCATTTCAAGTCAAGTCAGAGTCATTCAGCACATCATTATTTGGACCAAACACTCCACCAGTCTCTGGGGATATGTGATTTAACTACATAAAGTGCCAAATGCACAAACATTAAATTCTAAGAGGGAGGTAAACAATAAACAATTAAAATGTATTGTGGCAATTCTGTGATTGCATACTGATCTAAGATTCAAATATGTTACCCAAAAGGTTTCAAAGGATTCACTGACCCAAAGACTCAGAAACCCTTGTAAATGTGCAAGATTTGGCAGCAAAGCCCTTTAGATGCTTCCAAATCACCTTATCTCCTGGATTAACACCACAAAGTGACTTCGATCAATTCCCCTAGAGTCAATAATTTGCTTGATTTGAAATTTTAAACAACGGATATTTCAGACATAATGAAATTACTATGTTTTAAGTCTATGTTTTGGAATAATTTATGATTCACCAAAGATAATACAATATTTTATTTGGAAGTGTGGTGCTATTTTAACTAAAATGAATGTGCAAGGCATTGGCTTTGGGTGTATAGGTTAATTAGAGGATAGAAGAGCTGTACAACTTCAGGAAATTCTTAATGAGAATTGAAAAGATAGTAAGGAAGTTGTTACTGGAAGCTACATAAATGGGCAGGAAGCTTGGTAACATGGTCATTTGTAGTCATACATAAAGTAGAAAAGGTACCTCACGACCTGCTGGATTTGGTTAAGGAACGTTCATGTTGAACATACTAAATAGTTATTTTAAGCATATAGGAGAGGCGTAGTTAGAGAAAGATGTGCCCAAAAAGGTAAATATCCAGTTTTAAGCAGAGTTCAGAAGACATTTAAGGGATTAATGGTATCAAATTAAAGTCATTTTTCATGTCCAGTCCATCCCTTAAAAAGCTCAAGTAAAAAATAGCATCAAGGCAAAGGTCAAATTCATAGCACTTCCAACAAAACATGGACTGAAAGTTAACATCTCAATACTGAGGCTTGAAGAACCTTTACTGATATTTCAAAAAGACTTTAAGGCAGGCATGTTAGGCTTCTAAAAATCTTAAGGGCATGCTTATTAAATCCATCTTAAATAGACAAAAAGCCTTCTCTAAGTATCTAAATGTGTAGTTTGAATAGTAAACTGACTATCAGCACAAAGTATGAAAGAGTCTAGAGTAAAATAAAACTATGTGAGTATTCTAATAAATTAAATATTAATTTAATATTACTTATATTAATTATAATTAATATTAATTATATATTATTTATGTTAATTATATTAATTATAATTAATATTATAATCATATAATTATATATATAAGCATATGTATGTGTGTATGTGTATTGCACAGAAATCCCACAAAGTTTTTAAGTCAACTATACCACTTTGCACTTCGCACTGGATGGATGGGCTCTAGGTGACAGATAACATGTCTCTGTAGTTTGCTGCTCTCAGTTCAGGAGAAATTGTATTCAAGGAACTGAACCTCAGAAAACAGTCGTGATTCAGCACAAACCTCAGAAAACATAGTTGTGATTCAGCATGAACCTCAGAAAACATAGTCGTGATTCAGCACGATCCTCAGAAAACACGGTCGTGATTCAGCACAAACTCAGAAATGTTACAGATAACAATATTCAAGAATTTCTGCTAAGCTATATTAAATTCATGATTTAGGTGAATGCATACATGTTATATAATCCTAGTATATATATATATAACAAGTTAAAAGCTTCTAAATTAAAATTTATTTTTTGAATTATTATAATGATATGATATGACATGGTATAATATGTAATAATATGTTGTCAAAGGATATTTTACTGATGGCACACCTGGGTGACACAGTTAAGCATCTGACTCTTGGTTTCAATTCATGTTATGATCTCGGGTCTTGAGATTGAGCCCCAAATTGGTGAGCTCTGTGTTCAGTGCAGTCTGCTTGACACTCTCCCCCTCTGCTTCTCCCTACTGCTCTCTCTCCCTTTCTTTCAAACAAATAAATCTTTTTTTTTTTTTTTTTTTTTAAAGAACATTTAACTGAACCTGAAGAGGCTCATCTGCCTCTAGAGCTGATTTGGATGATGAGATCCTAATCTTCAAACCAATGATGGAATGGAATGAAGCTTTTGAGAGGCTTGGAGGCAACTGAGTTTATTTTGCATGTGAGAGAGATGTAAATAATTTATAACTAGTAGGCAGATACTACTATATTAAAATGGTCACAATATTTTTGCTACTTCTCCCATTGACAGAGTTTTATTTTTCTCTCCATGATGACTGATTCTATCACTGATTTATAAATAAAACACTACAGAAGTGACACTGTCAATTTCCAGCACTAGGGCTTAAGTATCTGGCAGCTTTTGGTTATTGTCTCTTCGAACACTAGCTCAAAGTCCTAAAGCTGCCAAGTAGTCCAAAATTCCCTGAGACTGCTATGATGGAGAGACCACATGTAGTCACTCCAATCAATAGTCCAAGTGAGTTCAGCCATCCTGCTAGCCCTGCCAAAGCATCCAAGATATGAACAGAGCCAACGTGAACCCTCCATGCCAGTCCATCAGTTAACTGAATTCCAGTAAGTGCCTTAGTCAGTGCCATGTGGAACAAAAGAATGGCCAACATGAGAAATGCTCAAATTTCTGATTAAAAAAAATTAAAATGAAAACAAAAATCATGAAATATAATAAAATGGTGTGTGTTTGTTTTAAGACACTAAATATTGAGGTAATTTATTAGGAAAAATTAGATAATCAGAACATAGGATTATAAAGGTCTTAGTTTTGAGTTACATGAAGACAGACATTTAAGAAAACACAAGACAGTGTTTGAAAGTTGTTTCTCAGTCCGGATTATCTTGATACTACTTTCTTTGATTTTGTATGGGCTTGAAATCCTAAGTCATTTAAAGATACTGATTACAGTATGCAAAGTATTCATATTACAGGCTACTTTTAAAGAATGGAAACAAATGCAAGAACAATATTATCAGTTAATGTCTAGGGATATTTCAATAAAAAATCTGCAATATACGGATTGGCTCACCCATTACCATAGACATTACATTTACAGAGATTTTTTGACATAAAATAATGATGGGAGTCTTAAATGACATTTTTATACTTATTATTAGGCAAATCATATATCTAATTTTGAACTGCAATTTTCTTTTCCTTCTCAGTGATTACTTAATATGTAATACTTATTTATCAAAGATTCTCCCTATCTGAACTTATAAAAAAGTAGGTAAAACATAGTCAATCTCTTCATAAGCTTATTTTTATAGCCATAGTAATACTCAATATCTAATAATCTAAGACTTCATTAACAACTTTATAAACTACATTTTGAATATATAATATGTGAAATGTAATGAATAAATCACATTAATAATAATAAAAAATGCATCACTCATTATAAGAATGTTATTACAATGTTACTTTTAAAAGAATAATATACATTTAATATTTTGCAAAAAGATAAAAACAATCAGTAAAATATGAAAGTAAAGAAGGTAGTAAGGGATATCTAAGGACAAATTTAGGAAATATTATTTTACCAAGTTTGTAAATGTCTCTCCTATTATTGTGCCATTTAAAGATGTCACTGAATCCAACAAAAATGTGATGACTTTCAATATATAGCTTCTATGATTCATACTTGGTCTTAGTAAAATATTGATGCAATTTTTGATCAGTAACTAGGCAGATTTTTATCTTTTTTTTTTTTAAGATTTTATTTATTTATTTGACAGAGAGAGACACAGTGAGAGAGGGAACATAAGCAGGGGAGACTAGGAGAGGGAAAGTAGGCTTCCCGCTGAGCAGGGAGCCCGGTGTGGGGCTTGATCCCAGGAACCTGGGATCATGACCTGAGCCGAAGGCAGACCCCCAACGACTGAGTCACCAAGGCACCCCATAGGCAGATTTTTATCTTAAATAGATATTAAAAGAAAAGAGAAAGTTCTTGTACAAAGAACATACTAAAATTATAGTAAATAATAAAATTATAAAAATATAATATAATTATAATATAATATAAATTATACATAATAAAATTATTTCATAGAAATATTTCCATACAGATACTATGTCACCAAATTCACTTGTATCTTATTAGTCCAAAAATATTCATGACATTATATACATTTATTAAATGTGCAGGTGAAAATTATGAGCATTAACATGATGAATTTTAAAATGAATTCTATATATTTATGTTAATTCTTTTTTTTTTTTTTTTTTTGGAAGATCGAAGGTTTATTTAACACTGGTGGGCTCAGAGGAGACTGTTCTCCAAAGGTTTGGGCTATGTTAATTTTTTTATATCATTGTTTATCTTTACTGAAATTCATCCTCAATTTTAAGAATGTGTTAATAATTATACATAGAAGAATTTTCACACTAGAAATTAAAACCTATCAGTTATTGGAATCTTTCAAGAATAAGTAGAATTGCCTAAGTCAGGTTAAATGGGAAGGTTAAAATGGAAGCAATACATTTAATAAGCAAGAAAAATATACAGTTCCTTTTAAATATGATGTCTAACCATGTTGATTGTTAATGCTGTTTGAATTACGGCAGGTAGAGCATATAGTTTTACTTCAATACTTTAATAATTTCTTGCTAAATGACTCATAATCTTCTTACACATTTTGAGCCATGGTAGAGAAAGGTAGCTAAAATGCACTCAGCAATGGAAGCTAGCAATGGAAGAATGTGATTTACAACTTTCTTCTTGTGAACTATGCTTTCCCTTCTACTCCTGTCTCTGAAGGAAATCACCATTAGGGAACACAGAAAACATTTCATCTATGGGGCCAGGACAATGAATACATTTTGAACACTGTGTTTTTCTCTTTCTCTCTCTCTATATAGATGATATAGATATAAATAAAGATATAAATCAATTATTAAATATTAATATATATACACACACACCAAATCCACTAATGTTAAATCCCTTTTTTGTCCTGGACCCAATTCTAGGATTCCCATCCATCATTCCCAAGAACTGTATTTCCAGTAGGTATTGGTTGGGAGCAAAGTCCCTCTCTACTGTGAAGGGCTCGCAGATCTCCGTATCATTAGTATGGTTTTGGCAATATGCTACGTTCTTAGGGTAGGCAAGATGTTCTAGGGTGGGTTAGAGATGAAACTCTTCACCTTTACCTTCCTTTACCTTTTATAAATCTATATTATATAATCAACGTTATTAACAAATTCAGTATAATCCCTTCTGTTAATATATATTTTTATTTCAAATTTCAGTAAGTATAACAGATTGATTGGGAAGGAATGGAAAGCAAACACAGCTGAGTATTACCAAAAAAACAAAACAAAACAAAACAAAAAACAAACTGGCTGTAACTTCTCCTTCACATGACAGAGCCCATGGTCTTCAGTTAAGCTTACAGCTACCACTTTTGGGATAAGCTATCTGAAATGCCACTTCTACCCTCACTGGAGGAAAACTATAATCCCCAGATGAGGAGCTACAGACTTTTAAGACGAGTTCCTATTCCTCTTCCATTTTGCCATTATAAAATGCCTTATTTCCATTCCTTTTACATTGAGGGATCATAAACATTGGTAATGAAATAAACAACATGAAAGACATCTGCTTTTCTTATTTTTAGGTAAAACAGAACCCTGAGAACACAGTACCCAGATCACAGTCAAGTGACATTCCTCAGCATCTCTAATATGCTCACTCTGGCCAAACTTTCTCCCATACCCTTAAGTTATATATATATATATATATATATATATATATATATATATATATATACAGGTAAATAAAACATGCCTTTATTTGCAGAAGTCTGAGAAAACTTGATGGAACAAACGAAAGGTTTCTGAAAGATTATGTCATCAATATTTTCTTTCCATATTTTTAGGTAAGTAAGTAAGTAAGTGATGATGTCAATGCAGTCAAAGCTCTTGGGTATGCTCAGTTCAGGATCAAGATTTGGGTGAGAAATTTGTGTCTTTCAGTTTGATGCAAATTTGGGTATTGTTTGGGTAGAATGAGTACATACCAGAATAGTTGATGAGCATTAGATTAAAAGAGGTGTCCTGGGTGCTTTAAATGAAAGAAGTGCTTAAATTGTGTTAGTAAAGATTTAGTGGTCAAGAATAAGCAGATTTTTGTATTTAAATACATTAACTGTAAATAAACCTAGATAGACATTTATCTCTTTTTTCTCTGTTTTTTTCCAAACTCTTTTGGTACAGTTTTTATCTGTCTCTCTTCTCCTTTTTCTTGTAAGAAAAAGTGACTCCCAGAGACGCCTGGGTGGCTCAGTTGGTTAAGCATCTGCCTTCAGCTCAGGTCATGATCCCAGAGTCCTGGGATGGAGTCCCACATTGGGCTCCTTGCTCAGCATGGAACCTGCTTCTCCCACTGCCTGACGCTCCCCCTGCTTGGGCTCTCTATCTCTCTGACAAATAAATAAAATCTTAAAAAAAAAAAAAGTGACCCTCTTGGCAGTTACTGAAGCTACTACTGGTGAAGTGAGATGGGGTGAAGACATACAGAAAGTCTGAGTAACAAGGGACTTTAGATAAAATCTACTTCTGTTTTCTTATTCAGCAGCTGAATAAGCTGAGGCCCAAAAGAACTAAATTCGTTTTTTAATTCAAATGGCTGGATTCCTGATTATCTCCCATGCATTTATTATTAAAAAGAAAGAGAAGGAGAGACAGAGAGTGAAAATAAACAAGAAATGGGATGGAAAAACTATAAATAAAACAAAACAAAAACCAAAAATGTGCCTCTATTCTGATATTCTTCAAGGAAATAATTTCACTAATCCTGAGTATTGCCTCTTTCTTAATTTTGAATTTCTCAAACAGTTCACTTATCTCTCAATTACATCATTACACAATATTTCAATGATTGTAGCACTGTTAATCTTCCTCATTAGTTTGTGTAACATATATGTACTGAGTACATGTTATGGGAAGGTGTTATGCTAGGAAAATCGTCCCTGACTTAAGTCAAAAAAAGGACCAGACTCTGCTATGAAACATATACATTTAAATATATTAATAATAGTGAAAATGATTAAGTGCACATTGTTATGCCCAAGTTTTCGCGTCTGAGAGACCACCAAGGAGCCAAGCACCGATGCAATCACACGAGGGTTTATTTGACAAGCTTAAGCTTGGGCCCAAGTATACCCGGCACAGCGGAGTAGGGACTTGGACCCGAACCAGATTACAGTCAGTGTTTTTAAAGGCAGGGTAGGGGTGGACTTGATGGTGGGTGAGGACAAAGGGGATTATGGATGATGTAAGTCTCCGAGGATTTTTAGAAGCAAGGTCTCCAGGACCTTGAGGGGCTAGCTATTGTTGGGAGAGAGGTTATTTATTACCAATAATAAAAATCTTCTTGTTGAGACCCTTTAGATGTATATCAATGGGCCATATGCTTGGGAATGATTCTTGACACTATCTTGGAGGTTTAGAGATAAAGGAATTGTAAAAGTAGACTTACAGGATCCTGGTCGGACCCGTTGGGGTAGGAGGTTGGTCAGGCTAGGATTGTCCTTGGCAAAATCTCAAGGTGAGGGCAGTTAAGTCCCCAGGGGAGAGCCACTCTGGTCTGTTTCAAGGGCTTGTCAATTTTAATGATTTTCTTCTGCCTCTGTTTCCCACATCAGCTAAACTTGAAGTGGGATGGCCTTAGTTTTCTCGGCCTCCACACACATAAAGATGAATATAAAATATGCTATGAGAGAGACTGATTTCAGTAAAGTTAGTAAATTTCTGAGTGCCTTTTCTCATTCTGGCACTATGTGTCTCCCTAGAGATTCCATACGTTAATAAATAAATCAGACAAGCTATATGACATGTAGCAAAGAAAGAGGCATGCCGACAAAACATTCCAGGGTAATATTATGAATGCATTCGGCAGTAGGGAAAGAACCGGATACATCCAGATACATCCATGGGCTGTACATTTGAAAGGGTAATATCAGACTTCAATCTTCAAAGGCATGTAAAATTCGGCTGATAGTGGAAAAAGGAGCTCTGCAGAGAAAGGAATAATAATGAGAATAAAACAGAGGTGTGGAATGGTGTGGTCAGGAAAGGAGAGCAGGTTTATATCTTTAGAATGTGGTAGTTAAAGGAGAGTTATGAAAAAAGGATAAAACAAATTATTTCAAGGGAAAAACTGAGTAAACCTTTGCTTTTTATATTATGTACAATAATATTGTAAGATATAGTATTTACTGTGCTAGTCTCTGGCAGGTATATATTAATAAGAAGAAACAAATCAAGAATTATTCCAGATTTTTTTTTCTGACTATATGAAATCATAATACATAGATCCAATTCAGCGATATTTTAAAGGGTATTTTATTACCTTTCATTCTCTGAGAAGAGCTGTCTAGAGTGAGCTAGAAAAGACTGAGCATTTTTCAGTACCAAGATATGGCTCTTCCACTATAAATCTACTCAATTTATCCCAGTTTTGATTGATCTTATCCACAAAGGAGACAGAAAATCCTTCAGAGTAAAAAGAGTTTGAGTGTGTTTCTGATCAGAGACTGCTCAGATTAATCAAGTTGTCAACCACCCAGAACCATTATACTGATCAAGATGTTGGAGATACTTAGTAGAAAAATAGAACATGTATCTCTTTTTTTCTTGTCTATAGTAAGTATCAGAAAGCTGGAATGACTATATGTCACCTACAGTACACGATTCTTATGATATACCTGAATATACCCTATGTAGAATACCTGAATAATTATGACAAAGATAAGATCTTTGCCCAAGCAGTTAGGATAACTTTCATATATTAAAAATTTTTTAATTATAGAATTTTTTTTTTAAGCATCTGGTCCATTTCCCCATGTCAAAACAGGGAACTGGTTGGCTTAAGCAGGTAAGTGTAAAGCAAACCTACAGAAAAATACATGGATGTAGGATTCCATACTAAAGGACATAATGGTTAGGAACCAGAACTCTAGAGTCTGCATGAACATTGCTAATTATAACTGTGAGCCCTTAATTTAAATATTTGAAATATCTTATTTCAAAAATGAGGTTTTATAATTATGAAGGTGGAATGGGTCCTGTTGACAACCAAAGAAAGTGAAAACAAAGCTTGTTGACACCAGGACCTGCTATTCCCAACAAAACATAAAGGAGGCTCAGAACAGCATAAAGCCAGGCTGCACTGATTCCACAAGAATGACCAAATATGTCCCTCTGTGGCCAACAAATTTAGCTTCCCTTTAATCATCTGAATTCTGAATAAATATTGAAATACACATTCATAAACTGCTACCACTTCTTGCCCTGTCTAATCCAAAACTAGCTGATGCTTCCCAGTTTAAAATCACTTAGCACAGTCTCTCCTTAAAAACTTGATATAACTCCCCAAATCAAGGCATGCTGCTTCCAACAAGTCTTCCTCTGCAGTGTGTGGCCTTTTCAAAAATCCTATATGATGACTTTTATTATTCTTATTTCCATTATTTTAATGTGTAAACAGAGACTTAGAGAGGCATAAGAATTTGACCAGAATAAAGTAATCAGTGATGGAGCTGCTCCCAGCTCAATCAATCAATCAATTAATCAATAAAACCACCCAGCACAAACTCAAACGTCTAGTACAGGTCCCTCCTTACTCCCCTTTCTGTGATATCATCAAGGCTCCTCTAAGGACACTTTTTCCCATGCTGCAGGAAGGTGCAGAAGTCTGATTTTATTTGACTAGGAAATGCAATACGTAGATAATTTTTATACTATACGATTAGGTAGAAAGATCACATCCCAGTGGGGAACCTGAAGAAGCTTCACATAGACTTGCAAAATTATTTGAGACTGACATCAATAAGAGAACATCAATGTTATAAAAAGCTGGAGATGTGCTTTCTAGATAGAGAACAAATATAATCCAAGGCACAAAGATGAAAAAAAAAAAATCCAGTATTTTTAGGTTTAGATGGTGTGGTTCATTTTACAGACTCTGTGTACAAAATAAATCCACATCTCCTTCATTTTCTTGATTATCAATTATTCACACCTATTGTTAGGAAACAGTCAAGTGTCTCTGTCTTAAAACCTTCCAATCCATGATTGTCAAAGAATTGTCCTATATAGCCTGAAGGAACTGGTTCCCCCCCCCCTTCTCTGTTTTAATGCCTCAAAGTCAGAGATAACTACTCAGTCTATCTCTTCACCACTCCCATGTTGTCACTGTTAAACTAAACCAGCACCTGTGATAAAGAGATACAAGGAAGGTCTCACAATTAGATTCCACACCAGGCAGAAATGAAATGCGCCCTCTCACTGCTATGTTTGGCTGAAGCTACTTTCTCTCTTTACTTCTCAAAGTTTCCCTTCTTTAGTTTACACTCTTGTTGTCAGCACTTGTTCTCCAAAGGACAACTACAGTGTAGTGGGTCCTGGGAAAATGTAATTAGAAACAAAATCTCCTAACCGGTAACACCTTTCCACAAAGGTAGGAGAGAAAGAATACAATTTTATTACTGGATACTTAGAATGTGACGCACATCACTGGCAACCTGCTAAGAGATTGCAAAGACTGAAAGAAATCTTGCCCTTTATTCCATCCAAGTAGATACAACGCACTAGCTATACATTCTCAAGGTACACAATACCTAGTCCCCCAAGTAAGAGGATTTAACAACACCAAAGCCATGCACAGTTTATCCTACATTTACATGTTAATTGGGGAGACCATATGTATTAGCTAAATGGCTTTATCCAAAAGAAAAATAAACTTCTTATGTCTTTATAACAAGTGGTAGTTTTGGAGCAAGGTGGTTCACTGAAGTAGGGCTCCTACCCTCTCTCAGAAACTGGGAGAAAGCAGCTGCATTGTCTTTTTTGATGGATATATTTCAAAGACATGATTCTCAGATCCTTCAGAAAGGTGTTTCTGGGTCTTTAACCTGGCAGGAGGCTTATTTAGCTTTTAAAATATTTGCATACATTTCAAAGAGACAAAGTACTTAAAAGTTTTCTAAAGTAAATGCTGTAAGAAAAAAGAAAAGGAAAGTTAATTAACCTCTGTGCTTCAGTAAATAAGATATATGTAATCTATTCCATACTATGCCAACAAAATTATTCAGAATATCACTGGTTATAATATGGAATGAAGAACACTTGGACGGCAAAGCGATGTGACATCAAGTGGCAGTGACACTAAGTTTTTAAGGCAACAGTCATGTTTCTTTTTATAGTCATAGGGAGCAGATATAGGGGAAATGAGTTGTTAAGAAAGGTGTTGAAGAAAAAGACAGTTTGTAAAGAGACCTTTAACTTTTGAAGTCGTAAGTATAGCTGAAAGCAAGGACAGATTCTGAGTATACATATTACAAAATTTTATTGACAATTAACTCCCAGCTGTGTTCAATATGATGCATTCTTTCATGGCTGAATTCTGTAGGTCAAGGACAGGAAGGAGGGATGCTCCACGAAATTAGGTTTCCTGATCTCACTGCAAGGAGGGCATTCCATGGTGGCGGAAATAGGTGCTGGCACTTAAGCATCATAGACAAGGCAATAAGCCACAGGATTGAAATAGGATTCAGAGTTTCATAGGCACAGGGAACTCTTCTGGCTAATCCTTCTACAGATCACTTACAAATTAAATTACTGGCTAGCCTCCTATGAGTTTCATGACACACTTGCAAGGAAGAACTCAGATTGGTGGGCAAGTGCCTGATTACAGTCACTATAGTGGGGATATACTGCTTCTTAGTCAGTTCTTGAATGTAAGCACTTTGGAGATCACTAGACTCTACATTAATTGGAAGGCTGAGCTCCTCAGGGAAAAGATACAGAGCATGAATCTCCTCCAAAGTTTTCATAAGAGTGACTGTTTCCTACAAAACCAGAAATAATCAAAGCTCTGGGGTAACTGTCTATTGGTATTAACATGTCTATTGGTATTAACATGTCTATTGGTATTAACATGTCTACTGGTATTAACCTGGTCCTTAAGTTCATCTGAGTAAGGGACAATTAATGGAGACAAATGGCTGATGAAGAGTTCAGGTGTCCAACTGTGCCTTGGCCCAAATTAATTTAAGAGTAGATGGTGAGGCTATAGACCTATTCTATGGACATTTGCCCCAGTAGAGAGTATACAATGGGAATAAATATACTTTATAGCTGTCAGAATCATTTTATTGGCTTCAAAATGAGCTCTACCAATGTGGGAAGGACTAAGTGGTAGTTCTGAGAATTGGCAACTCCTGACAAACAGTAAACAAAAAACAATCCCGAATCCCCAGATTAATTACAGAGACTAATAGAGACCTAAAAAATTCAAAACCAGTGACTCCTTTCCTATCCCACTTAACTTCTCTATTTGGCCGTGAAAATTCACATGAGTTGTAGAAAATGACAAGTCATTGTATGCTTAATTAAGTAGTACTGCCAACTGCAACTTTGGTTCCCGATGTGGTATCTTTACTGGAGCAAATCAGCATACTTTGTAACAGCTCATATAAAGCCTTTCCCCTGGTAAGTATTTTCTTTCCCATTCCAAACAGTAAGACCACAAACCCTTTTCATTTCCATGGTAAGGACAAAAGTATACTTCTAACACATTATTCAGTGCTAGGTCAACCCTCCTGCTCATTGTCATATTATATTTCATAGAAGTTTGTTTCATTCAGATAGACCACAAAAATTCACTGATCCATAAGATTAATAACATTATCCTATTCAGATCTGGTCAGCAAAATGTAGCAAATACTTTAGAGGGCTTATCAATACATATAACCAACTGAGCCACCCAGGTGTCCCTGCAAAGGTTACCAGTTTTAAATGAGAACCAAAGCATGAATAGACTCCCCAGAACAGATGGGCCTGAGCTTCCAGATCTCTTAGAACTTATGACCCAACAGTTCCAACAGTGTGGGAGGCAGAGAAAAATGCAGAAGGTCCTGGCAAGCAGTCCTAACAGGAGAAACCCAAAGTACATACAAGGTTTCTGAGTAAGTCTAACCTCTTCTTCAATGGTTAATATTTAATTTTAAAGCAATTTTAGGCCAACTGCTAGGCCCTAGTGGAGACTGAATATATGATCACAGAACAAAATATAACTATGCAATCTAAATTGTCAGTCATGCATTGGATACCATCTGACCCGTGGAATCATGTATTTGGACATGCATATCACCAGCATTTATTATAAAATAGACATGTTAAGAAATGGAAAAGATTGAGTACATTCATAAAGTATCCACAAATTGCATGATGGATAACACTGTTACTACTTAGACACATATTTTTTCATCCACACCAATAGCTTTACTTTGAGTACATGTAACAACTTAAAAAAAAGGAAAAAAAAAAAACATCAAACTGCTTCACAGAGGGATCCGTAGGATATGTTGCTAAGGGCCTGCAGTAGAAAGTGCTGATTTAATAAAAACAGCCTTGAGAAACAGTGACATAAGGACATTCTCCCAATGAACAGAATCTTGATTGTGCCTTTTACATTAAGAACAGTCTAAGTCACAGATAACAGTTGACTAATATGTAATAATTAATGATTGACAAGGAAGTCAGGAATTGGGAGAAAGTGGTTATTAGGAGATATGGGTTAGGTACATAGTATGGGCTTCTTGGAACATAAATTGAGAAAATAAGCATGTTCGACATAAACACTACATAGAGGGCATGTACAAGAGGAGATGCTTATCATATTCAGGGAAATAGTTACCTTCTCTGTGAATATAAGTCAGTAGCTTTGTCAAACTACCATAACACTTGTTCTATGGGTTTATTTGGGAAAAGGGCAATAGTAGCAGAGATGAATACAACGCATGGTGAAGAAAGGACTCAAAAGTGGTCTTGTTGATGCTGATCTGTGTACTCCTGCGAACAACAGAACTATCAGTATTTCACCATCCCTTTAGTATATAAGCTGGTCATCTGCATGTAACAGGAACATATTTTGCACATGGATGCCCTGGAATGATAAGCCAACACAACTACTGATGGACTGAGAGACTGATCTCTATGATTTGCAACCATAGGCTCCCATCTCCCCTGGCTTCTCATTATATTGGGCTTATAGGCATCTACAACTGGAAGTAAGAGGTAAGAGTAAATAATAAGGATTTTGTATTTATTTTCCTTTTTCTCATTATAGAGATTTCCTCAAGCTGGCTATTGTCCCTTGACTAGAGATCACTGCTATTTTTTAAGACATCTTCTGGGTCTCTTTGATTCTCCTTCCAGAACAAAATCTCACATCACTTTTTTGGATGGCTGCTGGTATCATCAGGCTTCTGTGTTTTGCCTTGTTTTATCTTTATTCCTGCCAGACCCTTGTAATTAAATAAAAGATAACTTGTGTGTGCATTCAAATGCAATTTCATATATTAATGATATATTTGTTGTCAATAGGGTGTTTGTTTTTTTGTGTTTTAAGTTTTTCAGGAAAATAGAAAAACGGGCGACTCAGCTAGGAACAAACCAACCCTGGCTGCCACATTTGCATTTATCAGACCAACAATTCACTACTCCACTAGTCCACGTTTAATCTTTGTCTTACCAAGTCTTCCTGAAAATATAAAGTTAAAGTTCAGAGAGGGGAGTAATGAAGTGAAAATATATATTGGGAGACAATTTTAGGCAGGTCCTCACATCTTTAACTTCTGTTCTGGCCTATCTCTTTGAAGATATTTATATTAACAATCAACCTTAGAAGATAAAGATACTGGCTCCCTGTGGGGGTGGAGAACAGATTTGGTTTTTGGTTGAGATGCGAAAGACACTATGTCACTCTAAGGCAAAGTAGGGACAGGTTTCTCATCATCTCCTCCTTAAAAAGTCCAAGGTTCCCTAAACTCAAGAGTTTCTCTGCTATGAGCCAAGACCCCTTTGTGCACAATATCCATCTGACCTGCCCAAAACTGTCCTGGTACTTAGAGGGCAAGAGGAACAAGACTCCTGCTCCCTGCTGCACCCTGAGGAATAGAGTCCTCTGTCTCTGACCCAGGAGTTAGCCATTTTCTTCCAGCATCCGTGTGGCTGTGGAAGGCTAACTTGCTCCTTGAAATCAGGTTAAACTTTCAGACTCTTCATAGCTCTTGATAATGTGAGCTGGAAAACATTGGATAATAATAAAACAGAGGGTCTTAAATGCTTTAGTGAAAACAGCATTTATTTCAGGAGAAAGTGAAGCACTGCTAAGTTCTTTTTTTTTTTTTTTTAATGTGTTTTAGAAGTCCAGGGAAGTAACATGCCTGGCTTGGGGTTTTTAAGTGAAGAGAGGAGATGATTGGATCCAAGGGGGAAGAGACAATGTCTCTTGAAGTGCTAATATTTTAGTACCTTTTATATACTGAAGTGAGAATATTTAAGACCTGCCTGGCACAAAGTCCTTGAGAATGGAAATTAGATGGTATTTACCACACAAGGCAATTAATTATAAGTAAATAATGAATTGGGGACAGTAGAGATACAAAGCTGATGCCAAAGATTTGAAACCAAATGAAAAGAAAGTTGCTGGAACCAGTTATAGAACTAAAAAGGACAGGTTTTTGTGGAGATATATATATTTCTATTAAGTCATTCATCCATCTGGGTAAAGACATCAAAAATAAATCAGAGCCAGAGACATATACCAGTACTTGAAGCCATATATATATGACTATTGGGAGCTATTCTGAGGCAAAACCTTAGGAAAGTCTAAAATTAGGAGAAAAGAAAGAAAATATTTATTGAGACAGTAACATAAAAGAGAGGTTAGAAGGAAAAACAAGATATTGTCATGACCTTGAAGCCAAAGGAGAAAAAAGGCACAGACAAAAGGTGCCAAAACTGTCAATTTTTGCTGAGAAATTAAGTCATATCGATGAATGACATAAATGTTCCTGAAAAAAGTCGTGCTCACTAGTGCATTCTTGGAGACTAACACAGTGCCTGGCATATATTAGTGTTCAAAAATTTACTACTGACTGTATTAATGTAAACTAGAGTAGCTTGTATTCATGCAGACTTGTTGATGAGATTACCAAAATATGAATCCTGCTATTTTGATTTCTGTACTATTCCTGGTAAAGTTTCTCGTATCTCATGGTAAAACTGACATCTTTTATTTTCCTTGAGGTAAATGGTAGCATCGTTTTTTGTTTGTTTGTTTGTTTGTTTTGTTTTGTTTTAGGTCATATCCCCCAAATCACTGTAGTTGAGATATCTAAGTTTTAGTATTTTGTTTTATTCAGGGGTCACTATCCTGTGGTAGTTACAATGTAGAGTTTAGAATGGGTTCTCGGGGAACTGGAAATAACTTTAACTGCTACTTGGTTAACGGACAGTGTTTTACTCGCCATTTCATAAATTCAGAGTCAGCACACTTTGCTTGTCTCCTTTGACTCATCAATGTAGAATGAAATCTAATCAATCCACAATCATGCTAATGTACTGTGCCACTTCCACTGCAGCAAAGAATAATGTTGTTATACTCAGTTACATTTCAGAATAATGCAAAAATTGAAAGTGCTCTTCTATGTGATATGTAAATGAAGCATTTTATGACCTGAGGCTTTACCATCAAAATTCCATTTTGATCCATCAATTTTCATCAACAAATTAAAAGAACTTGTAACTCAAGTATGGGAAACAATGAATTTAAAGTTACAGCTTATTATTTATGTAGAATGTTACAAAATAGATTACTTGTAATAGCAATATATAAAAATACATGGGCAGCGTGAAATGTAAAACCCGACTATTT
This sequence comes from Mustela nivalis, assembly GCF_964662115.1. Lineage (NCBI taxonomy): Eukaryota > Metazoa > Chordata > Mammalia > Carnivora > Mustelidae > Mustela > Mustela nivalis. The sequence goes on along the minus strand of NC_139033.1, from coordinate 29,755,340 downwards.
CTCTACCACACTGAGATAAATATTATAAAAGGCTGTTATGCTCTGATTGAAGTTTTTTTAATAACTAAACCAACAGATTTTCTCCCTCTGATATGGGAAATAAAGTAACACATCTTCTCATGTGTCAGAAAATTCACTTAATTCTGGGAGTATTCCTGTTCTCTTATGTAGTCTAAACTTTCCCCATCATTTCGGTTTAATCATTTATATCTTGTCTTTATTAACTGGAATACACTCTTTATCCTTTTTTTATGGGTATACCTTGGTGACAATTGGAATATAAGATGAGCAACCTTCCTTCCACTGTGTAAACATAAAATTGACATCAAAGTGAGTTATACTCTGGGGCACCTGGGTAGCTCAGTGGGTTAAAACCACTGCTTTGGGCTCAGGTCATGGTCCCGGGGTACTGGGATCGAGACCTGCATCGGGCTCTCTGCTTAGCAAGGAGCCTGCTTCCTCTTTTCTCTCTCTCTGCCTACTTGTGAACTCTGTCGATCAAATAAATAAAACCTTTAAAAAATTTTAAAAATGAATTATAATCTACAGGTATGTATACATGTGTGTTTCTCCATATATAATATTTTGCCCTAATTCGCCTCTTCTAAAGAGTCATTTTTCTCTTTCATATGGAATCCCTGACTCATTAAAACAATTATTCCTATGGATTATTTTTGTATTTATATATCCTTTAAATAAACAGATCTGCTTGTTCCTAATTCACAATTTCTACCAGTCAGCACCAAATATGTGCATAGTTCTGCGTAGGGAATGAAGTCCTGAGTTTGTAGGGAGTGTGGCAGCAGTGAGTTTCATGTCTCAGTGAACATTCATCTCTTACTCATTTCTAGCCATTTGTGAAAAGGAAGCTCCAGAGAGGCATTTTCAGTGTATAGCTCCATTAGACACACTGAGAATAATTATGGATTCAGAATAGATATTTGCTCTCATTTTCAGTTATTTTTCTCTGTTTGGATTTTATTTCATCAGAGAATCTACTAGAATGATATACATCAAAGTTAGTTCATAACTTTTCAATTATGAAATCAAATATCCATAAATACTTTGGTAAGTGGTAATATATTTAAGAATTTCAAGTCTGACACACTAGAAAATGTGAAATCAACATTTTATTCATGACCATACTGTCCTACCAAGATGTTCACAGTAATAGTGAAATATTATACTTGCTACCTCAGTTAGTGCCACCTTAGTACAGAGCAAAGAAAGATATTACAGCACGGGTGTCCCTTTACTTGTCTCCACCTATTTCTACCTGACTGAATTGGCTCTCAGTGGATATGCAAAAACTGGCGATGGAAGCAAGTGATAATTTGGAAAAAATAACAATCTTTATGAATGGTCTCTAAATCCTAACAATCAAAACTGTAAACTAGGGGTGCCTGGGTGACTCAGAAAGTTAAGGGTCTGCCTTTGGCTCAGGTTATGATCTCTGGGTCCTGGGGTTGCGCCCCGAATCAGGTTCTGCACTCATGAGGGACCCTGCTACTCCCTTTCCCTCCAGCCCTTCCCCCTCCCCCACCAGCTAGTGCACCCAGACCCTCTCTTGTTCTCTCTCCCTCGAATAAATAAAATCTTCAAAAACAAACAAACAGAACACTGTAAACTAGAGGTTTCCTTGAGAAAAGGTCAGGCAGTCTTTCTGAAAAGGTAATATTTAAGCGAAGCCTTTAAAGATAGTTTAAAGATGAAGGCGGCAAGCGCGCTCTACGGAAAAAGCACACCTTATGTAACTACTCTGAGTCAAGAATTAATTTGCAGAACTTCCCCAAAAGTAGCTAATATTGTAATAGAGAGAGTTATTAAGTGTAATACAGAGTCTGAGAGGAAGGTAGTAAAGACCAATCAGTTTATTCAGGGCCCTGTAGGTCATTATAAGACTATGGGATTTTGTTCTATGTACAATGGAAAACCTGTACTAATTACTTTAATTGACCAATCCGATATATGTGTTGCAAAAATCAATCTGGCTGATAGTTGGAAAATGGATTGTAGCAGAAAGAGTCACACAGGAAACTAGGTCAAAGGCATAGGCCCTGGGTCTAATTAATGGATGATGGCCAACGGAATTAGAGTTGGTAGTAAACATAAAGTCAAAAGGAATACAGCAATATTGAAGTAGTATGAATAGGCCTGATGGTAAAATTGGTAGGATTCTGAAGGAGAGATGAAAATTCAATGTCTTTGGGATTCATAATTGAAGACAATAAAGCACCTATTATTGGTTAGATTCTGTTTGGGCCATTTAACGTATTTTCTTTAGCACTGAACTGACTGTTTTCTTTCTCAGGGCTATGCCTCAAGTACTTCTGACCTTGTCCTTATTGTGATGGTTCAGTTTTGTGTCAAGTTGACTGGACCTTAGCCCAGATAGTGAGTGCCTAGATATCCGGTTAAACATTATTTGTAGGGATTTTTTGAGGGCGCTGCTGGAAGGGACCCACAGTTGAACTGGTAGACTGAGTAAAGCAGATGGTCCTGTCCAATGTGGATGGGTCTCATTCAATTTATGGAAGGCCTGAGTTGAACAAAAAAGGCTGAGTAAGAGAGAATTTGCTCCCTCTGCTTGACTGTGTAAAAAATCACCCAGTAGTTCATGATTTTATCTTTTTTTCTTGATTTTAATTTTCTAACAGGAGACAACTTGTGGATTATGTAAAACTTGACTCATTATTTTTAAATAAAGGTGGGACATGTGTTTCTCCTGCCTTTGGGCTCCAACTTGACCTGGAATTTATAATATCGCTTATCCTGGTTCTCGGAGGGAACTACAGCACTGACATTCCTGAGTCTCCATTTTGTGAACTGAAGACCTTGGGACTTTTCAGCCTCCACAACGGTGATCTAATTCCATATAATTAAGCCTCGGTACAAGAACTGGTTCTTTTTCTGTCGAGAACCCAGAGTGATACACTTACCAGGTTAACAGCCTGTTTTGTTCTAAAATTTGCTCTTAGAGGGCACTCCAAGAGTCTTATTAGTGACTTAACAAAACTATAAAACTGAACCTCTTACGTACATTCTTACAGAGATACAGAATTTTACTTATCTAGGTAAATAATTCAGTTCAACTGGTTGGTGAAGTATGCTACTGGTGGTCCAGGGGTTTCGACTCAGATGACTCTTGCTCACCAATCATCCCTTCCTTAAATGAATTTTAATTGACATTTAGCACACAGAAATAATATACACAAATTATCACATATATCTCAATAAGTAATCACAAACATGACTTGTCATATACCTACAACCCAGGTAAGGACATAGAATGTTTCCAAAATCTCATTATCTTTCTTTTGTTCTTGCCTAATTATTATTCTTTTCCTCTTTCTTAATAGTATTAATTACCCTGATTTCTGATACTATATAATATTAGTCTTTTTTTTTAAGATTTTATTTATTTGACAGAGAGTGAGAGAGAGAAAATCACAAGTAGCAGAGCAGCAGGCAGAGAGAGGGGGGAAGCAGGTTCCCTGCTGAGCAGAGAGCCCAAAGCAGGGCTCTATCCCAGGACCCTGAGACCATGAACTGAGCCGAAGGCAGATGCTTAACTCACTGAGCCACCCATGCACCCCAATATTTGTCTGTATTTTTTACTTTATATGAATCAAGGAATACTGTGTATTCTTTTATGCCTAGCTTCTTTTATCCAATATGGTATTTATAAAACCAATCTGTTTTTTTTTCTTGTAATGGTAGTAATCCTAGTATTTTTAAAAACAGATGTAATATAATTGACATATGATAAATATTTAAAATGTACTATGAGCTTTGGCATATATATGTATATATATATATAGTATATACATATGCATATGTGTGTGTGTATGTATATATATATATATATATATATATATATCACAGCAATCAAATTAATGAATAAATGCATAATCTGCAAAAGTTTCTTCATGTACATTTGTAATTCTTTCTGTTTGTCTCTTCTCAAAAACCCTCACCCCCATCCCCAGGCAATTAATGGCCAGCTGTTACTATTTAAATTGCAACTATTTTTTTTTAAAGATTTTATTTATTTATTTGACAGAGATCACAAGTAGGCAGAGAGGCAGGCAGAGAGAGAGAGGAGGAAGCAGGCTCCCCGCTGAGCAGAGAGCCCGATGCGGGGCTCAATCCCAGGACCCTAAGATTATGAACCGAGCCGAAGGCAGAGGCTTAACCCACTGAGCCACCCAGGCACCCCTAAATTGCAACTATTAATAACAGTTTGTTTCTTTTCCTTAACTTCGCATGGTTTACAAAGTTTCTCACTTATATGTAATTCTAGGCACAAATTTGTAATGTGGTTTGGACTGAGACTTACTATAAAAACAGGTTCAGAGAGGTTAAACCATCTACTTAGGGTAGGTCACATATTAAATAGCGGGAGGAGAACACAATTAATATGGGTCATCGGATTCCAAGTTCTTTGCTTTTATTATACACAAAGTCTCATGCTGTATAAAACTGTTTTTCTAGCCAAATTTTAGATTTTCTGTACTGTTACAAAAAGCACTTCCTTCTTAGTTACCAATATTTGCATACTTTAAGTTTTACATTCTTAAAACAAATCTTCGTACTCCCAATGGTCTTCATACTTGCTAATGAGTGTAACTGACATTTAGAGAGGCACAATGAGAATCGCAGCTTATCAGTTACTACATTATTGAAAAATCACCCAGTCATTCATAACTCTGCTTTTCTAAAAGGGAGTGACTTACAGATTATGTAAAATTGAGCTGATTATTTTTAAATAAAAGAAAATGAAGAGGGAATAGAAAGAGTATGACATTATACACTTACTCATATGCTAACTATTAGCGCTGACACATTCTCTCTGTCATCAAAATGATGATTGTCTATAAATATTTGTTATGCACTTGAACCTATAGCAGAGTATGACAGATTCCAATAAAATATTCAGTGTGATGCTTTGAGGTCTTCAGAGGAACATGAAATAGTTCCCAAACTGCACATTACATGTAGTTTTCCATTATACACTGCACAAAATGTCCTTGACATTCAAGAGTGCACCATCATATTTTAGTCTACCTCACTCCAGGGTGTATTTGAAAATACCCTCCATTTGCCTTTAATAATAATGACTTGTCATATGGAATCCAGATCTCGGCTAATCTAACATAATATGTACTTGATGGTTTTTATTAACTGTCAAATGAAACCCAACAGTCATCAGAAACATTTGTCCCTTCTGTCGTGCAATTGTTCTCAGCATGTTTCATTTTTGACCATTAACGTAAAAGGTTAATAAACAGAACTACTTGGTGTTATTAATATTCAATACGCATGGCAAGTGAATCATTTTGCAGACTTATGATTTTTAAAGATGCTGGGCCTTTAATGTTACTATTTTGCAGGCTTGTAAAACTGCAGCATGCACATGCACGCCATAATTTGAATGCTAAAAGGTCTGTGAAGAGTTCTTGCTACATTACATTTTACTCACCTTTATTGAAATTCAGACTCTTTCTTTGGAATGTAAAAGAATTCTATCCTCACTATCTCTGTCTCTCTCTCTCCTTAATAATTTATTTTTACTTGTTCTTACTCCTTATTAATACTTGTTATGTTTAATCCAATTTATCTAATTCCTAGCTTTATAGAATTGCTGATTAAAGTAAAATCAACCCCAGCTTTTATCTAAGATCTATTTAATGATCAATGTACATTGTCATATAGATTAGTGGTTAAGGATGTTTAACTGAGTTCTATAGTTGTAAAATATCTTTCAAATGTGAAAAGCGTTTGAATCAGATTTCAGGCAAAATTCACAGACTGTTACTCAGAGTCGTTAGAAGAGGTGCAGGGTTATAAAAATAATGGATTATAAATGGGAATTCAAAGACAAGCTTTGTCTTCAAAATGGATCTTTTAGTTTAGTTTTCTTTTTCATTGTCTGCATACCTATTAGATACCTTTCTATTGAAACTGAAATCAATTTTCCATAGTGCATTTTATTTTCAAATAAACATCTAACAACAAAAACAGTAACAAAAGATACAGTAGCTGAATCTATCTTATTAAAATAATTAGAACTAAGCCGAACATTCAATACACGCTAAAAATAATATGGAAATCTGTGTCGGGATACTGTATGCAATCATTATAATGTACAAAAAATGTCTTTTGGTAGTAACTGACAGAACTAAAGAAAGAAAAACTTTGCAAGTGTAGCATTCTTCTTTTTTCTAAAATCAACTGTCTTCTTTTTTCTAAGTCAACTGTCAAAGGAAACCAATTGTAAATGATAACGATGCAAATCATAATCAATTAGACACATATTGTTCCTAAGGTAATCTTGAAATAAACAAGAGAATTCTAGAAGTATCCTGGCCAGATTGTCAAGCAGATTAAAACAAAACAAAACAAAACCCCACAAATAATCATATATCTACACACATATACACTCAGTATAAATATGCCCACAGAGATAGTGTTTTTGTTTTGATTTGCAAGTATAGAGCATTTTAAGAGTATTGTCAATCTATTACCTAAAATATGTGACTAATATTATCAATAAGACCTGGTTCTATCAAGGTTTGGAGCAACTGTGCTGTTCACCTGAAAGATTTTAACTCTAATTTTCACTTTGTATTAATTAAAAAGTACAAATCACTGACACTATAGATGTTTTCTTCCAGAAAGAAGGGGATAATGGTAGAGCCTAATTTTTGGTACCAAAAACAACTGTATTACTAGAGTTAATTTAAAGATGGTTTGATCTGATGCTTTTATTTATTCTTTTTAGGATTTTATTTATTTATTTGAGAGAGAGAGAGAACACACTGCAGGAGTAAGTGGTTGGGGGCAGGAGGAAGGAGCAGAGGCAGAGGGAAAAGGAGACTCCTCCCGGAGTAAGGAGCCCACCACCTTGGGGCTGGAACCCAGGACCCTGAGATCATGACTGAGCCTAAGGCGTAAGTCTAACCAACCAAGCAAGCCACACAGATGCCTCTGATCTGACGCTTTTAGTAAACATTAAAGTTTGCAATAGGTTTAATAAAAACTTTTAAACTCAACTGCAGTTTCGTAGATGGTATCTGACAATGGAAAAAGAAACAAACGTAGAGGGAAAGATTTTTCAGAAACTAAGGAGAGTATCTCAGCACTTAATATAAATAAGGCTCTTATTTCTGCTTCCCTCCGCAACCCAGATTCTTTATCTCCAGTATTTCACCAAGCAGAATTAAAGGAGAATTTTCCATTTTGAAATATCAGCATTTGCATGGATTAATGTTACAACACATAAAAACAGAAATGAAGCATTAGGCAACTCACTTTTTTCATAAAGATTTTGTGTTCTGAGAATTGAGAGGCAGAAAATGAAAATAATCTTCAATTTTTGATGAAGCCCCGATAAAACAAAGGGAACAAATGTACTTGAATTGCTTGGGCCCATGTAGGACAAAGACTAAGAGATAGCCCTGCCCCTGCTGTGCTGACATAGAGAACTCTGGGTCAGATTTTCTGAATCAGTACAGAATCATTGCATGCCATTACTGGCTATAAGGTTTCACGATACCATAGACAGCAGATGTTGATCAGAAACAAATGCAAATAGTGAAAATCCCATATGAGATAATAGGGTAAGCATGCATTCCTTTAAGTCTCAACTCATTAATATCATTAATGCTATAAAAATGTTTCCTAGTTTCCAAGTAAAGATAAAAAATTTTCTCTCAACCTCTATAAACTAAGACAGTTATAGAATGTGTGTTATATATGGCTTCAGAATAGTATTAGTCCTTGTTACAAAGGTGGAATGAAAGGATTGTTAACTGTAACAGATTTTTCTTAAAATCTGTTAATTGCCTGTGTAAGAGAAATTAACAAAAACTTAATATCAGCTTTAGTTTTTACCTTCACAGAGTTGATCAAGTGAACATTAAATTCAAGCATAGATAGTTCTATTATTGGTTGCAAAGATTCTCTAAACAAATTAAATATTCACACCAAATATTTTAGCATTTTCCTATTCTACCTAGAAATTTTAACCCCAGGTACATTTTGATGTTTTCTTCCAGGTAGGCAAAGTATTAGAAGACCAAATACAAAAAATGTTAATGGGGTAATGGCAACGGCACAATGAATAAGCTTTTCCATGACTGTCAAAAGTCATGGGAAAATGTTTATATTCTTAGCTATGTGTAACTCTCTTTAGAAAGAGCATGATATAGGGGCACCTGGGTGGCTCAGTGGTTAAGCTGCTGCCTTCGGCTCAGGTCATGATCTCAGGGTCCTGGGATCGAGTCCCACATCGGGCTCGCTGCTCAGCAGGGAGCCTGTTTCCCTCTCTCTCTCTCTGCCTGCCTCTCTACTTGTGATTTCTCTCTGTCAAATAAATAAATAAAATCTTTACAAAAAAAAAAAAAAAGAGCATGATATATTTGCTGAAATAAAATTCATAAATTATTTAAATATTTAAAAAAGAAATTAAAATGAACAATTTATAAAGTTAAATTTGTTCAGATAAACTTTGAAAGAAATAACATGATTGTTGCATTGGGTTTTGGTTTGAGTAAGACTGAAGAACATGTTATTCCTATCTTTCTATCTCCTTCAACCAACAGATGCTTGACCCAAAATACTTATTTAATATCTATACATATATGACTAAAAAATATAAAATAAAATTTCAGACATATCTGACTTTCACTTGTTTAGATACTAATATATGGAAGAGCCATGACTCAAACTGCCTACTGTGTGTGTGTGTGTGTGTGTGCGCGCGTGTGCGCTGTATTTTCAGTTTATTCATTCATTTATTGATAGACCCTTAGGCCATTTCCATATCGTGGCTATTCTGAACAATGCTGCACTAAATATAAGCAAGCAAATATCTCTTCAGTATACCGAATTTATTTCCTTTGGATATACACTCAAAAGTGGGATTGTTGGATCACACGGCAGTTCTTTTTTTTAAATTTTTTGAGGAGGCTCCATAGTATTTTCCATAGGGTCTGCACCAATAACATGAGCCTATTATCAAAATATTATATGTAATGATGATAATTCTAAAGATCTGCCTGTCTTGAATCAATAAATTTAAACTAGCTTTTGTTTTTTATTATTTTATTCCATTTTATTTTATTTAAAAATAGAAGAATATAACTCGGCACTGCCACTTCCGAGATTAATCTAAAAAAATGATAATAGTAACTAGGAAAGATACATATACCCCTATGTTCATCCTAGCATTTGTTTATAATAGTGAAGATATGGAAACAAACTTAAGTGACCACTGATGGATGAGTAAATTAAGAAGGTGCAATGCACATAAATATTACATTATATACATAAAACATATGCATATAATATATAAATATATATAAATAAAATAAAACATACACAATACATAAAGTTTATAATATATGTGATACACATAAATATTATATGATATACATAAAATATTACTCGACCATAAAAAACAAAATCTTGTCATTGGGGACAGCATGGATGGATCTTGATATTATTATGCTAAATGAAATCAGTCAGAGAACGACAAATACCATATGAGTTCACTTTGATGTGTAATCTAAAAATCAAAACAAATGAACAAAACAAAACAAAATCAAACACATAGATACAGGGAACAGATTGGTGGTTGTCGACGCAAGGAGGGTTAGGGAATGGGCAAAATGGGTGCAGGGGGTCAAAAGGTACAAACTTCCAGTTACAAAACAAATAAATCATGGGACTGTCATTGATAGCATGATGAATTGTACATGCGAAGTCGCCAAAGGAGTAAATCTTTAAAGCTCCCAGTACAAGGGAAAAATAAATGTGACTTTACATGGTGGATGGTAACCAGACTTATGATCACTTCCTAGGGTGTACAAATAGTGAATCATTACCTTGTACATCTGAAACTAATACAATGCTATATGTCAATTATACCTCAATAAAAAATAAATGATAAGATCCTACCAGACTCAATGTCACCTTCCAATCTGGTCAGTTGCTCACCAGAAAGAGCTACTTTTAAGCAATGACAACAACAAAGATCAAGTATCCTGTTAGGTTTCAGCCTAAACAAACAGTAAATATTCCTGGCAGGATTAAAAAAAAAAAAAAAATCCATGGGCAGAAAGGAGGTCCCCAAAAAGAGATAAAAGGATAGTACTTTCCCAAGCTCCAGGCTACGCTTAAAGATACCAAACAAAGGCCGACCGACCATTCCCTGAGATCTGGCCGAGTCCACCGAACCCAAACCGCAAACGGAGCGTACAGCCACACTTCTGCGCACCCCATTAGCTACTAGTAGGGTGCAACCACATTTCCGTTTGGCTATACTGGGGTCCCCTAACCTGACAGTAGCCAAGCCAGGTTCTCAGCAAACAATATGAAAGAGCAAAGAAGGAACAGTTATCCCTGGGAGAGAAAGGATCGATTGCCCATGTTTTCTCCTGCCAATCGGAGTTTGGAAAGGAACCGACGTGGTGACAGGTCACCTTCCTCTGCGCACCAGCCCCCGCACAGGGAGATCGGGCACAGCTGACTTTCCTAACAATTCTTACCTTTTCCAGGATTCCGCCAGTTTTCCCAGGATCCGCCTGCAGGCTCCCGAGCGGGTGGACCGTCCCGGCAGGTCCCATCTGGGTCACCAGAAACTGCAGAGGAGGACACATAATGTTCCCTCTATTTTTACGGGGTTTCGTTGGGGCTTTTCTCTAGGGACCTTCCCATGGATGCGCGTATCCACGATGCTTGCCAGTTCTCCGCTGTAGCCGCTGTAGCTGAGGATTATTTGGGGCAGGTGAACCTGCTTGGTGAACCTTAGAACAAAATCCTGCTCGCCTGCGTAGGACCTCAGCTCCCACTGGACTCAGCCCTGCTGCTCCGTCAGCCCCACGGAGGGCTCCCGGGTGGCTCAGTCGGTCAAGGGTCGGCCTCCCGCGCGAATCCGGGTTCTCGGATCAAGACCCACGTCGGGCTCCGAGCTCGGCAGGAGTCGCTTCCTCTCCCCGTCGGCCCCTCGGCCTGCGCGCGCTCTCAGACCCATCGAACATCGTCCGTAAATCCGACCTGCTCCGACCGTGGCCTGGGGCGCTTTCCAACCCGGCCCAGGGCGACGTCGGCGCCGCCGGTTCTAAGCCGGACCGAGTCGACGGCGGACCCACGCGTCCGGGTTATCTACGTCCGACCCCGCGCCCGGACGGGTTCGGAACCGGGACCGCGTCCGTCAGACTCCGTCTGGTTTCGGACCGAGGGCGGGGCCGCTCAGGTCGCGTCTGGGAGCCCCTGACGGAGGCGCTGCCGCGCTCAGGACACGGGCACGACCCCGGACCCCCGGAGGCCGCCAGAAAGCAGGAGCGCCGCGCGCCCGGCAGGTACCGACGGCGCCGCTCTTTCCTCTCGGGGGGCGTCGGGCGTCTCCTTCGGCCGATTCCCCCGACGCCAGCGCTGTTTCGAGGTAAACTGAGGCAGAGTCGTCGTTCTGGGAGTGTCCGTGAGCAAAAACTGGTTAAAACTGGACCGACCCGCACTGAGCGTGGTTCAGAACGTTCCGGCCGCGTGGAGCCCGGGGAGAGGGTTTTCCGGGGACGCGGCGGCGCCGTGCGGAGACGCGGACGTGGCGGGCGCCGGCCCGAGGCCCGGTCGCGCGGGGTCGTCGCGGGCGGTCGCGGTTCCGCCCCGCGGGGCGGGGCCCGGCGCAGGTTTGGGTTTGCTCGCTGGGGGGCTCGAGCCGGCTCGGTCTCATCGCGTCCTTGCTTAATGAACTTAACAATTTAGGAGTTGCTTATGTGTTTTGCATATTAACCCCTTATCATATATATATGAGACCATATGATGGTGATGATAATATATGATAGTGATGATAATATACAATATTATATGTGTGTACGTAATATACATATACACATGACAATGATAATATATGTGTATGATATATGATATGTATCATACATATGATATACGTGATATCAAATATATGTGATCTATATCACATATATGATGTATATGTGTATATACAATATACATATATGCATAATAATGATAATATATGATATGTGTGTGTGTGTATATATGGTTTGCAAATATTTTTGCCTATTTCATAGTTTGCCTTTTCATTTTGTTAATTGTTTCCTTTGCTTACAGAACCTTCTTTGGTTTGATGATAATATACAATATTATATGTATGTGTACATAATATACATATACACATAATGATAATATATGTGTGTGTGATATACAGTATATATCATACATATAACATGATATACCATTTATATCAAATATATGTGATATATATCACATATATGATGTATATGTGTATATATGGTTTGCAAATATTTTTGCCTATTTCATAGTTTGCCTTTTCATTTCGTTAATTGTTTCCTTTGCTTACAGAAGCTTCTTTGGTTTGATGATAATATGATAATATACAATATTATATGTATGTGTACATGATATACATATACACATAATAATGATAATATATGATACATGTGTGTATGGTATATGATATATATATCATACATATAACATGATATATGTGATATATATCACATATGATATATATCACGTATATGATGTATATGTGTTACACAATATACATAATGATAATATATGATATGTGTGTGTGTGTAGTATGTGTATGGTTTGCAAATATTTTTGCCTATTTCATAGTTTGCCTTTTCATTTTGTTGGTTGTTTCCTTTGCTGTACAGAAGCTGCTTTGGTTTGATGTAGTCCCCTTTGTTTATTTGGCTTTGGCTGCCTATGCTTTTGGTGTCCTGTCCAAAATAATCACTGTGAAGACCAATTCCAAGAAGCTTTTTCCTTACAATTTCTAGGATTTTTATCGTTTCAGCTCTTACATTTAAGTATTTAACCCGTTTTGAGTTGTTTTGGGATATGGTGTGAGGTAAGGGTATAGTTTTGGTCTTTTGCATGTGGATATTGTTTTCCCAACACCATTTATTGAAGAAACTATCCTTGTCCCGTTGTGTATTTTTGGTGCTTTTATCAAAGATTAGCTTATTGTGCGTGCCTGGTTTTATTTCTGGGGTCTTTTTTCTATTCCATTGGTATTTGTGTTTGTTTTTATGCCCGTGACATGCTGTTTCGATTACTGTAGTTAACAGTGCTTATATACTAATCTGTGGAAGAGAAGGGGCTCAAACTGAATTATTTTAGACTTCCATTTCCTAAGTTATAACATTTATACTCTAATTTTCTTTTAAAAGATCTTAGAAATTTGAAAAACTAAGGTTTTATAGCATTCAACCAGAATTCCGTATCAATATTCAGCATAAGAAGATCGATATGATTCTTACTTACTATGTTTATGTATAAAACTTTTCCAAACATAAAACATGTGCAGTGGATATAGAATGTGACTTGAGAAACAAGGTAGCTCCCTGTTATTGATAAACACATTTATAGTAGCAACAATTTTCTTTTTAAAAAAATTTTTTTTAATTTATTTATTTGACAGAGATCACAAGTAGGCAGAGAGGCAGGCAGAGAGAGAGGAGGAAGCAGAGAGAGAGAGGAGAAGCAGGCTCCCCACTGAGCAGAGAGCCCGATGCAGGGCTTGATCCCAGGACACTGGGATCATGACCTCCGCCCACGGCAGACGCTTTAACCCACTGAGCCACCCAGGCGCCCCTGTAGTAGCAACAATTTTAAAAGCTGAAGAATTATTTACAAATCTTGAAGAAAGGTCTACTTTTCTTTACAAAATGTAAGACACAAATATTTAGGTTAATGTTGGGCTTTGGTCATAATGCTTATTTTCTCTTTTTGATTGAGTTAATCAATAGGGGAAGTCAAATGGTGAAGAGGTTTTGAGAAATATGTGACTTTTGTAACTTCATTGGGGTCCAAAATTGGTGGAAAAAACCTAAAGCATAAACTTTAACTTAAATGGTTAAAGTTACGTTTGTTGAAGTTATGTTACTGAAGTTACGTTTGTTTAAGTCATGTTAGTTAAGTTTAATAGTTTGGATTTTATAATTTAGGCTTTCTTGTAAAGAAATATTCCTGCTGTAGATACTGAAATGAGTCATGAATGGTGATCTAAGCAGAGACAGTTTTTTAGTGGAGCTGTCATTTTTGATTCCTCAAATATTTCAACAATTCGTTTCTGATAGTTCAGTGGGAATGACTAGAAATTCCGTGTCATGGAGGCAGCTGATGCAGGCAGGTCAGGTCTGAGGATCCTGAGAGGATTCCCACAGGACCAGCCACGAGGTCCTTGGTTTCACATAGGATGGAAATCAAAGATGAGCCACAGGAGCTGAAAAGCAGAATTTATTAAAGATATCTATATAGAGAGCCAGACACAGACTGAGCATCCAGGAGTCTGGGAAGGAAAAGAGGGGATCTCGACTTTGTTCAGGGTCTGAGGGTTTTTAGTGAGGACAGGGGTTTGGTGTATGTATACCTTCAGGGATCTATGAACCATTTAGAATAAAGGAGGCGGCCCAGGTATTATTCTTTGGAGCCAGGGGGCCTTGGCATCCAGATTTCCAGTGACGAGATGTCTAACACTGAGTTCTCTAGCGTCTATGGTTTGGAAGATGCGTATATGATAGCTTCCTCCAGTCATCCCACTTGGACCTTCCTTAGATGTTACCTGTTCAAGAAAAGTCATTAACTTCTTGTCCCTCACAGGAAGGACATGTGCTGTGTACATTACAAGGCATGTGCGAAGTAGAGTGGAGGTGCAGGTCCTTGCAAGTACAGAAGCAGGAAAAGGAGCATAAAGCGGATTGTTAGCAAGTCCTTCAGTTTTCCTACCCCACCTAAATGCGCCTGCTTCGATTCCTGCTGTGGTTGTTTCAGATTTGGGCAGTAGTGAAACAGTTGCAGTGGTTGAAGGCAGAGAAGCTATGGCTGTAATTTGGTATAAAGTTGAATGGATCTGAAAGACAAGGCCACAGTACAAAAGATTCTTTTGTAGGACTCTGAAGAAGTCAGGTAATCATAATAATATTTAATCATCTTGTGCTTCGATATTTAGAATTAAATATCAATTTTTCTTTTATGATTCTTTGAGAATATTTAGAATTTCAGAGCAAATTATTTCTTTATTCATATAAGACCTACTTTCCTAAAACTGGTAAATAAAGACATAAACAAAGACAAAATAGAATGCATGTGCTATGGCTGTCCTTAAAAGCATGCAGATAGGTGAAAAAAATACCCCAAAAGTGAACAAACAATTACAATATTTTGGCACTAGGGCTTAAATACAAACTTAAGTGGGGCAGTATGTGAGCTCAGTAAATGAAAGTCTGCTTAAAAAAATGTGTGTATCAGTCTTAAGCAGGTGATGAAACCCATTCTGTGGATTCTGTTACCAAAAAGCAGGCCTGATTTCTTATAATTGAGTAATTCTGTAAAACGTGTTGAAAATAGTGAAGGTGGCTGTACATCTAAGCTTTGTGATTTATAAGGAAGGTAATGGATTGCATTCCTCTATACCTCAGCCACAGTATTTGTGTTTTGCATATTATATTGTTCTATCAGGGAAGCTTTGGGTGATACTTAATCACAGAATTGCCATTGACTTATTACTTAGAGTTTATTAATGTTAAGTGTTTGGGTTCCATGTTATTGTAGCATCATTATTTCAAACAAAACAGAAATTAATAAAATATTCATAGATATAATTAGTCATGAATATTAAAAAGCCTCTAATTCACACATTCAATCAACTAATTATCCATAAAAATATATTTACTATGTGAATTGCTGTCTACCAAGTGCAATTTTGGCAGATATAGCGAATATTTCCTGCCAAAAGCAGTATTTCATCTTTTCTTCAGCAGAAGGAGAAATAAAACACACAAGAGAGAGAGCCATACGCTCTTAATCAGGAGCTTGGAAGCTGCGTCATAGCCCATCCCATTACGTGGATCACCGTACTTACTAATATTTTCATATGTATTTTATTTTTATGAAAATGCCCTGAGTGCCATGCAGATACACATATCACAAAGTATACTTGACATTATATAACAAGATTTTGAAAATCCTAATTTAAATTCCCATAATCTGATCTTTTATTAATAGTGTTCTTGTTCTTACCATACCTACCCTCTTTTGTGCATTATCTCTTTTTTTCTTACCCACACTAATACTTGTATATAGGAAGTTAATTATATTTTTTGTTTATTTATCTGTTTTTTCAGCTATTCTTTCTTTGAGTCAAATACTATAATTAGCTTTGGCTGTGGTTTTTGTATTGTCTCTTACACTTATTTTCTCATCAAAGATCATGCTGGTTTTACCTTAATGATACGGTTCCCCCTCCCTGCTTTTTTAGAATCATGAAAGAAAGATGAATTAAAGAATTGTTTGAATATTATGCTTTGTATTTTATTTTTAGACACAGTTTATATATGTGTGTGTATGTGTGTATATATATACATATATATACAGTTATAAATTAGCAATAAAACAATTTAAGTGGATTTTTAAATTTATCTATTTGTGGAGGTTTTTTCTTACAGAACAGCCCATATTTTATTTCTTTTTAATTACACTTAATTCAGTGACTGTTTCCTGGTTCTTAGTACCTACTTAATGAGGATTTACTATTTCACTAGCACTGTGATAACTACACAAATTGTACTATGTCATATATTTGTCACAATGAAACCTCGAAGTAGATTTTTTAGTCCACTTAAAGATGATAAATGTATTAGTTCATTGTAAAATAATAAGTTATAATTTAAACTAATAGATTATAATTTAAAGGATAAGATACAATTTAGCACTGAAATGGTAAGACAATAATTAACCATTTCAGGGTCAGATTGCATTTAAAAGTAGCAGAAAGTATATTCTTGCTGAGTTGTCTGCCTTTAGTCCTTAACGGCAAAATAAGATGTGAGTGAATCCGCATCATGTCTTTTCATTAATTTTGCCATTCTGTATTTTTATAGGTTTTATTTTTGATAATATAACTATGTTGTAGTAACCACTTTAAAATACAAATCAGATTTTGCCATATAACTTGTGTTTCAGGACTTCAAAAGCTTTACAATGAAAGTAGATAAATCTCTACAAAAAATATTTCACCAGTTTATTCATATAAATCTAAACTTTTCTTTATTCTGACACTGAATTAACTGAGGGATAACTTCCATACCCAAGCTAAAGGAGGTAGGTAGAGTAAGTAAAGGCAGGAAGAGAAAATTTCTTTTAGTGCTTTTTCAGCAGATCAGATATACTTGTTTACACAAGAAAGCTTATAAATAAAAACTCAATTAACCTGAACATTTGAGAAGCACAAATACTGATAATCTTGATTTTCTTTTTAATATTCAGTAAAATTTCCAATTTTGTATGGCAATTTTAATTACTTCAGTAACTTATAAAATGCACACAGCCATGAGAAAGGATGAATACTGAACTTTTGCATCAACGTGGATGGGACTGGAGGAGATGATGCTGAGTGAAATAAGTCAAGCAGAGAAAGTCAATTATCATCTGGTTTCACTTATTTGGGGAACATAAGGAATAGGATGGAGGACATTAAGAGAAGAAAGGGAAAAATGAAATGAGTGGGGGGACATCGGAGTGGGAGATGAACCGTGAGAGACTCTGGACTCTGGGGAAAGAAGCTGAGGGTTTGAGAAGGGAGGGGGTGTAAGGGGATGGGTGCGTCTGATGATGGGTATTAAGGAGGAGAGGGAGTGCGTGGATCACGGGGTGTTGTATGCAAACAATGTATCGTGGAACACTACATCAAAAACTAATGATGTACTCTATGTGACTAACATAACAATTAAATCTTTGTTTAAATTGAATAGATAGGAGAGAAGTTAAAAAAAATAAATCAAAATAAAATTCCCTGTCTCAGAGATCTTTTGAAACAAAATCTCTGAAAGAACAAACTTGGTTACACATACACTTACACAAAGTCTATAGCAAACCACCACCGACAAAGATAGAAGGTAAAATTCAACTTGATATTGACAATCTTTCAAAAAGTTATAATTACATTCACTGCTTAAAAATTTTTATAAATCGATTCTTGATGACTAAAAAGCAGAAGAATTCTATATCCTTGCACATTGTATAGTTAGGTGTTCTTCAGTAAATTATGTTACATTATTAAATGATGTGGAGGACAATGTGTTCTGACTTCAAGTAATGCCTTGGAAGTTACAATAAATAACTATTTATAATTTAGGCTTGTACTTTGATTTGATAATTATAAAAAATATCTTCCTAAGTCATTAAAATATGACTTAAGTTATAATTTTTCCAGTAACCATAATTCTAAGTAATACAGTTTAATTTTTTTGAAAAAGAATATGTTAGATTTTGTAATATATCTTTATGCTTGCTTTGAAATAAACCTTAATTCCTGATGACTTGTTGTATAAACCTGGCTATACATGTGGAAAAAATTGATATATGTTAGCTACATTTAGTGAAGGGATCCCTCCCATTTGTAAGATTATAATGTAATGGTTTCAAAGACTTTCATTTTCAATTTTAGAAAGGTATCTTATTTTTATAGAAACTGAATGGAGACATGTTTATTTACTACACTTTAGTACACTAATAGTACACTATTTAGTACATTATGTACATAGTTACATAATGCAGAATAGTTACCACCTCAGAGTTAGCTAACACCTCCGTCAAGTCACATAACTACTTTTTTATTTGTTTGTTTGTTACATGGCAATTATAGCTCAGTAAATCTGTGGATGGGGAAAAAGTAGAATGGAGACGAATCATGAATGTGCTCTTACCCCCATTTTTTATTATTTAATGTAGAAATAAAATTGGAAGGTCAGATTGAAAGTAATTTGTAGATAAATTAATATGATCACGTGTCACTTGGAACCTTGTGCACATATTCGGATTTCCTTAAAAGTGACCTAACTGCCGTATATTATAATTAATGATAAAAGTTTTTTAGCATCTCAGCTAATTAGTGACATCTGCATTAATATACCCAAGCATCCAATAAATACAAAAGTATAATTATCTATTAGATATTTGTAAAACTTTAACTTTTCAAAGAATTTTGAAAGGTTTTAAATGAACTTTGAAAATAAAGCACTTTAGAACTAACAGAATACCCATTAAAATGAAACTTTAGCAACCAGACTCAGGTACAGTGGGTTTTTGTGTTTTTTTTTTCTCTTATAGTTATAAATCATAAATGAAGTAATGTATGGTACCTCAAATTGAATATCAATTATCAAACCATTTGTTCCACTGACTGAAAATATAGTATCTTATAGGAGTGCCTGGGTGGCTCACTCGTTAAGTATCTGCCTTCCATTCAGGTCATGATCTCTTGGGCTCCCTGCTCAGCACGGTGTCTGCTTCTCCCTCTCCTTCTGCCTCTCGCCCGCAACTTGTGTGCCCTCCCTCACTCACTCTCATAATTAAATAAAAAAGAATAAAAAAAAAAAAAACTTCAAAAAGTCTAATAAAAGTCATCAAGGTATCTGCTGTAAGTAACATTGTAAGATTAATTACAATGCCATCATATTATACATGGGAAAGGAATTATGTCATCCTTCAAGGTAATTTTGAATATACTGAGGCTGATTACAGTTTTTCAGTTTTAGGCAGTCTTGATTTCCCAGCCACATCCTGACCTTCTCTTCTCCTGCATCTCCAGCTCTCTGCCATGGTGGGCTTTTGTCAATGCCAATCTCCTTAACCCACATTCTCTTGGAAATGCTGTAGCCTCATTCTGGAAGAATTCTCCCTGTATCTTTCCAATTGGCAATTTGCTACAAATGCTTTAGATCTTAGCTTGAATTATCACTTGCTCAGCGAAGTTTATTATCAATAACCCACTTTCTTTCCACTGAAGAAATCAAGTTGTTGATTTCTACTCATTTGTTCCAGTGTTTCTTTTATTTTTTTATTTATATATTTATTTTTAAAGATTTTTGTCTTTTTGAGAGAGAGAGAGCTCATGAGCAGAGGGGAGGGACAAGGAGGAAGGAGAGGAACAAGCTGACTCCCCACTGAGCTAGAAGCCAGTTGAGGAGGAGGCAAGGCCTGATCCCAGAATCTTGAGATGACATGAGCCAAAGTCGGTTGCTTAACCAAGTGAGCCACCCAGGCACCCCTCCAATGTTTCTTTTAAAAAACAAAAGCAAAATGGGGTACATATTTATATTGTTTTCCATTCTGTTGTGCAAATATTTTCACCATTCCATACCTAGCTTATGCATTAACAAGGCTGGGCCTTTTAAAATGTCATACAGTTGTGCATAGCAAAAACAATGTGCGGCAAGGTTCTCATTTTACTTGTATGATTGGAAAGTATTCCATTATAATGATACGTAATCTTCATATATCATGACCTGATATATAAACTCTTGAAATTTTTAGTTTCTTTCATAAAAAAACAAACACCTTCTATACAGATTATTTTGTATCAGGATATTGCTGGCCTCAGACAATTGTTGGGACATTTCCCCTCTCTTCTATTATTTAATTGTTTTCTTTCTGTTTACTCAAAGAATTTGAATTGAAATGGCATTACTCCATAATTATTAGATATTCACCTGGAAGCTATTTGACAATGGAGATTTTTTTGTTGGTTTTTGCTTGTTTTTGTTTTTGTGAGGAGACTTTTGCCTATTAAATTCTGTCATGAGTATAGGAGCCTTGTGACTTGTCTGTGTCTTTTGAGAAACTTGCCAGTCTCATCCATCTTTCTGAAACTGTTAGCTTAGAGTGTTGCATAGTGGCTTTTTAATATCTTTTAGGTATTTTCAGGTCATGACTGTCACCCCTGTGTGATTCTTGACAGTAGTCTCCTCTCCTCTGTGTCTCTGTTTTCCTGTTTTTCTCTGTCTCTCTGTTGTGATTTTTCTGTTTTAGCCGTTGTAATTTCTGGTCATTTGAATTTTTAAAAAGCTCTAGCAGTAATTCTTGTCTCTGCTCTGTCCACATGAGAAGCAGAAAAAGAAATAGTGTGTAAATGTGTTAGATGTTTTCACAAACATAGTTGCCTGTGATGACAAATGCATACCGACTAACTTGGCAGTTTGAGAAAGCTCCAAAAATTGGATTTTGTTGGTATTAGATGATATCTGAAAGATGGTCGAGAAATACTGCTCTATCACACTATTCTTTCTACTCAACACGCTGAATATATATTTAAATAAGAAGCTCATTTGTTATTTTAGAGCTCTAATTTCTAATTTTCTTCATTATGGTGTATCTT
This sequence comes from Mustela nivalis, assembly GCF_964662115.1. Classification (NCBI taxonomy): domain Eukaryota; kingdom Metazoa; phylum Chordata; class Mammalia; order Carnivora; family Mustelidae; genus Mustela; species Mustela nivalis. The sequence goes on along the minus strand of NC_139033.1, from coordinate 29,734,129 downwards.
TCTATAATTTGGTTCCTGTGACTCCTGTTATTTTATAACACACTGACCGAAGGATTAAAAGAAGAGGCTATGGCTATTATTTCTTTTGGATAGTAGATGTAATGATAATAGCCAGGTTATTTAGAACAGTGGTGAAGAATAAAATAAAGCCAAGGACATACCCAAAAGGATGAGCAGACAATGGTGGTTCTTACTTCAAATCCTGAAGTTACAAAGTGTTATAAACTTTTCTAATTCCTTGTAACATTTCCACACAGTTATCTTTATTATTAAATATATAAATAAATATTTCCAATTTTAAAATATTTTATATCTGTTGTCTCCTGAAAAGAAATTATTGTTGCATTGGTCCAATTAGGAGCTCTGTTTGTTCCTTTATTTGTATTGCTCTAATTACCCATTGATAAAAGTCTGTCAGTGGGTAATGCCTGAGAACATTATCAAATAGTTTGGTAATGATTCATGCAGAGCAGAGATATCTTTCTTTATTTGCCTAATCAGTATCACACTTTTCAATTTGCCCAGATCATTACCTCTGGCCTTTCTCTCAATGCCACTGGGGTCCAAGAATTTAGCTAAAAATTCTAAAATACAAAGCATCAGTTGCTGTCAAATTGTTTTTTTTTCTATCTAAACTACTAAAAAGATTAGAATATAAATAGTACATACTTGATGAATTTCTATCAAGAAGTTTAATATCTTCTGCAAATACAAAATCCTTTAAAAAATGTTTCATAAAACTTAGGAGAATGTTGCTACATCACAGATATATTTATATACAAGTAGAATAACTCCAAAGTCAGTTCCTGCATGTTTTTTATAATATCTTCATTTACTTTACTTGGATTTTTCTTCAATGCTAATTGAAACATTATAGTTTTATAATTAGCAATAATAGTTTTATTTGTCTGCTATTTATTAATTAATTTATTTATTTTGGTGTGTAACATGTTGGTCCTATGATAACATAGCAATGTGACTGTGAAAGACTGGTGATGTATGATATAGGACATGCATTTAATACATATTTTGGTCAAAATCATTTTGTTATTCTTTTCATTTCTATAATTTGCTATATTTAAAAAATCATTTTAAAGAGATTTAATAAAGTATTGGACACCTACTATGTAATACATACTGTTTTCCACGGTAGTAATAACACCTCATTTTTATTAAGCACTTCTAGGTCTCAGGTAATGGCTAACCAATGTAAGTGAATTTTCTAAATATATTATGATCCAGTGATGTAGTTTCATTTTTAGCTCCACTTTATTGATGAAGAAGCAGAGGTTTATCCGGGATAAATGAGTTACCCTGAGGTTACACTTCTAGGATGTGGCAGAGTTAGGATTTGAATCTAGTCATTTGGATTACAGCATTTAAGAGCTTAGCCACTACTTTTGCTGCTGAATTCACAGAGCACACTTTTGGGAAATGTTTTTCTAAAAGCCACTATATAGACAGAGAAAAGTTTAACGTGTTGATTCCATATTCATTTTCTAATACACGTCATGGCCACAGCTAACAATAGAGATAGGACATTTGTCTTTCGGACAGAGGGAAATGTATTAGCAATACCTTTCTTGATTACAAGCCAGAATAATTTCATCACACCTTCTTGTTACTCCTGTCAGGCAGAGGTGCTAGTGAGTCAAGCAGGTAGTTTATTTAATAAGTAATAAAAGTCAACAGAGGAGCCACAGATTTGCAGTTCCTAGGAGCTTGCTTGAGCAGGTGAACTCAAGAAGTTGTTTTAATATAAGTTATATTTTCTCTAATGAGTTGATTCTGTTAATGGCAACAGCCTGTCTTCCCCCCACTTCTCTCGAGGTCACATTGACATTTTCTGTTCTAATTAATGCTTATTTCACTTAACATTCTTCCCAAATGCAGGTATGCCTACAAAAACACCAACAAAAGTCTCAGCAACATGGGATCAGACTCAGTCTGTATTCTAAAATTATGACATCTAAATAAGATAATATTGAGGCTATGAATGAATGAAACAAGTTATCATTAGGTCCACCCACTCAACATCTAGTGTTGGATCAGGTCGAGAATAATCAGTATGGATACTTCTGTTCACAAACCAGTAAACTGAGAGTCACTGATTCAGAGAAATTCTAAAAATCTATGTACAAATTGCCAATTCCTTAATTAGGGTATAGTTCTATTCCATTTTCATCTCTGTCTCATGTCTTTGCCCTTTGTGCCCTTGGGGATGACTCTGAATTATCCTTTATTCTCTGGAAGAAATATCCAGTCCCATAGATATAAAAGCCAAATTCACGTACTTCATTGAGATAAGAATGTCTGTACCTTAAGATTCCTTTAAGACTATTGAGGGGCACCAACCCTGAAAATCTAAGAAGTTTATGGTTTTATAGATGGATCTAAGAGGTGTGCTTTGAGATATTTAGAGACTTTTTTTTTTAACCTGAATAATTCTCAAGGCATTGAGACCATGTGTATTTAAGAACACTATGGAATTCATTTCTGCTGGGAAGTCAAATGTTGATGTTGTATCATTGCCATTTAGAGAGGCTGAATAAGTTAATGATTTTATCTTTGAACTTACAGGGGGTAATCATCACCACAATCATAATATAGAGCAATTCTGTTATGATGAATGTTTCTTCATGTATTTTTGGAATCTAGATCCTCCCTCAAACCCTAACCCTGGAAACCACTGATCATTTCTCCCTATAACTTAGATTCTGTGTGTGTGTGTGTCTGTGTGTCTCTGTGTGTGAGAAATTTTGTGTAAATGAAACCATAGAGGATGTCGTCTTCTATGTCTAGTTTCTTTTATTTACCATGATACTTGTGACATTTATTCAAGTAATTTTTTCATCATTAATGTTTTATTTTTATTGCTAAGTAGTTTATCATTATATCTGTACACTATAATTTGTTTATTCCTTGAATAAATTTCACCTGAAACTAGCATAATATTAATTATACTTAAATAAAAAGTAGATGATGGGCAAAAGGTTGTATACAGTTTGCATTATTATGAATTCACATGTGTGTTATAAACATTTGTGTAGGAGCAAACATACATTTTTTTATTTCTCTTCATAAAATGAAATGGGATTAATGGTAATATGGAAAGTGTTTATTTGACTTTTTAAGAAATTGCTACATTGTTTTGCAAGGTGGCTGTAAAAATTTGTATCTTCTATCAGGTGTATGAGAATTTAGTTATCAGCATCCTTGTTAAACGTGGTATTGCCTGACTTTTAATTTAAAATTTTAGCCATATCAATATCATTTTGCTTTTTTCTAGTTTTTTTTGAGAAATAATTGGCATATATCACTGTAAAAATTTAAGCATACAGCATGATGGTTTGATTTACATATGATGTGAGATGACTACCAGATAGGTCCTGCTAACATCCATCTTCTCATAGATATAATGAAAAGAAAAGAAAGAAGAAAAGAAAAAAGTCTTCTAGTGATAAGAACTCTTAGAATTTACTCTCCTAACAATATTCCTATGTATCATACATCAAAGTTAAGCTATAGTCATCATGTGTATTACAGCCCTAGTACTTGTTTTGTGACTGGAAGTTTGTATCTATTCACCCCCTTCCTTCAATACCCTCTCTCCCGACCCTCCACCTTTAGTAACCAAGTCTGATAATTTTTTCTATGAGTTTTTCTTTTGAATATTTTATTGAGATTTTAATCTGCATTTCTCTAATGAAAAATGGTGATGAGCAATTTTTCCTGTGTTTATTGGTGACGTATTACTTTTATGACCTCTCAGTTCAGTCTTTTGTTTATTTTTAATTAAGTTGTCTTCTTACAATTTTCATACGAGTTCTGTATACATTATAGATACAAGACCTTTGGCAGATACGTATTTTACAAATATTTTCACCTAACCCATAGCTTACCATTTAATTTTTTAATATGTGAATTAAATTTAGTTTACATACACTGTAGTATTGGTTTCAGAAGTAGAATTTAGTGGTTCATCACTTACATATAACACCTAGTGCTCATCTGAGCAAGTGCCCTCCTTCATGCCCATCCCCCATGTAACCCACCCCACACCCACCTCTCCTCCAGCAACCCTCAGTTTGTTCTCTATAGTTAAGAGTTTCTTATGGTTTGCCTCCCTCTCTGTTTTTATCCAGTTTTATTTTTCCTTCCCTTTCCTTATGTTCACATCCGTTTTGTTTCTTAAATTCCACATCTGAGTGAAATCATATATTTGTCTTTTGCTAACTGACTTATTTTTCTTAACGTAATAGACTCTGGTTCCATCCATGTTGTTCTAAAGGTCAAGACTTCATTGATTTTGTTGGCTGAGTAATATTCCACACACACCAAGAAAGGTTTGTGTAGATATACTGCATCTTCTTTATCTGTTCATCAGTTGATGGACATTTGGGCACTTCCATATTTTGGCTATTGTGGACATTTGCTACTATAAACACTGGGGTACATGTGTCCCTTCAAATCAGCATTTTTGTATCCTTTGGATAAATTCCTAGTAGTACAATTGTTGGGTTGTAGGATAGTTATATTTTCAACTTTTTGAGTCAACCTCATACTGTTTTCCAAGGTGGCTGCACCAGTTTGCATTCCCACCAACAGTGCAAAAGAGTTCCCCTTTCTCTGCATCCTTGACAGCATCTGCTATTTCCTGAGTTGTTATTTTTGGCCATTCTGACAGGTGTGAAGTGACATCTCATTGTGGTTTTGATTTATATTTCCCTGATGATGAACCATGCTAAGCATTTTTTCAAGTGTCTGGTAGCCATCTGTATGCCTTCTTTGGATAAATGTCTGTTCCTGTCTTTCCCCCACTTATTAACTGGATTATTTATTTTGTAGATACTGATTTTGAGGAGTTCTTTATAGATTCTGAATACTAGTCCTTTATCTAATATGTCCTTTGCATATATCCTCTTCCATTCCATCAGTTGCCTTTTAGTTTTGTTGATTGTTTCCTTTGCCATGCAGACTTTTTTTTTATCTTAATGAGATCCCAGTTCATTTCTTCTTTTGTTTTCCTTACCTTTGAAGATGTGTCTGCAAAGAAGTTGCTGTGGCTAAAGTCAAGGAGGTTGCTGCCTGTGTTCTCCTGTAGATTTGATGTTTTCTTGTCTTATGTTTATGTTTTTCATACATTTTGAATTTATTTTTGTGTATGGTATAAGAAAGTCGTCCAGTTTCATTCTTCTATATGTCACAGTCCAGTTTTCCTAACACCAGTTGTGGAGGAAACTCTTTTTTTCAATTGGATATTCCTTCCTGCTTTGTCAAAGATTAGCTGACCATATGGTTGAGGGTACATTTCTGGGTTCTCTATTCTGTTCTACTAATCTGTGTCTGATCTTGTGCCAGTATCATCTGCCTTCATGATCACAGCTTTGTAATACAATTTGAAGTCTGAGATTGTGATTCCTCCTGCTTTTCTTTATCAGTATTACTTTGGATATCTGGGGTCTTTTCTTGCTGTATGTAAATTTTAGGATTGTTTTAGTTCTCTGAAATATACTGGTGTATATTTTGATTGGGATTGCATTGAATGTATAGTTTGCCTTGGGTAGTATAGATATTTTAACAATATTCATTCTTCCATGAGCATAGGATGTTCATTTCTTTATGCTTCTCAATTTCTTCCATAACTGTTCTATAGTTTTTAGTGTGCAGATCTTTTACCTCTTTGGCTAGGTTTATTCCTAAGTATGTTATGGGTTTTGGTGTATTTGTTAAAAGGATTGATTCCTTGATCTCTCTTCCTGCTGCTTCATTATTGGTGATAAAAATGCAACAAATTTCTATTCATTGATTTTATATCTTGCAATTTTGCTGAATTCAGATATCAGTTCTAGCAATTTTTCTTTTTTTTTTTTTTGGTGGAGTCTTTTGGATTTTTTAGAGTACTGTGACATCTGTGAAGAGTGAAAGTTTGACTTTTTACTTGCCAATTTGGATGCCTTTTATTTCTTTTTGTTGTCTGATTGCTGAGGCTAAGATTTCCAGTATGAGGTTGAACAACAGTGATGAAAGTGGAAATATCCATCATTTTGGATATGTCCTGATCTTAGGGGAAAAGCTGTTTTTCCCCACTGAGGATAATACAGGTCTTTCATATATGACCCTTTATGATGTTGAGGTATATTCCTTTTATCTCTACTTTTTTGAGGGTTTTTATCAAGAAGGGGTGCTATATTTTGTCAGGTGTTTTTTCTGCATCTGTTGAGAGGATCATATGCTTCTTATCCTTTCTTTTAATGTGATGTATTGCATTGTTTGATTTGCGGATATTGAACTACACCTAAAGCCCAGGAACAAATCCCACTTGATCATTATGAATAATCTTTTTTCTTTTTTCTTTTTTTTAAGATTTATTTATCTGTTTGGGAGAGGGAAAGAGAGAGTGCACAAGCACAGGGGGAGAGGGAGAAGCAGACTCCCTGCTGAGCAGAGAGCCTGATGTGGGGCTCAGTCCTAGGATCCTGAGATCATGACCCGAACCAAAGG